>NC_052161.1:47223774-47558009 GCF_902713615.1 Scyliorhinus canicula
TCTAAATGCCAATGGATACTGTCCCAATCTGTCCAACCTTCCCTGAAGAGATCAGAATCCACTGAGTAAGGAAGACTCCACAATTTTCAACTGGGTCCTGCTAGAAATTTCAATTGTCACTAATCAGAAGCATCAGGCTTTAAGAACAAAATACTTTACAGCTATTTCCTTTGGATTTACACACAACCTGTCTTATGTGCTAACAGGCCATGGCTCATACTGTAATACATTTATTATTGTGATTAACACCCACCATGTAATGTGGCAGCTTATGTTTGCATGCAGTCATTCATCCAATTAGTATCTCCATACCTATTTTTCACTTTATTAGCAGCTACACTGAATTCACTCTGTGACCAGCAGAATGCAAATGTCACCCTGCTCACTCATGGCTGCCAACTATAGTAACAGACACCTGTCCAAGCTATCCACACAGTTGCAATGGATATTAAATTCAAGCTCTTAATTTATGCAGTACAATTTGCCAGCAGATTAACAGATAGAACACGGAGCGTAGAACAAACAGTGCAGGAGGCCATTCGGCCCATCGAGTCTGCACTGACCCACTTAAGCGCTCACTTCCCCCCCTATCCCCGTAACCCAATAACCCCTCCTAACCTTTTTGGCCACTAGGGGCAATTTATCATGGCCAATTCACCTAACCTGCACGTCTTTGGACTGTGGGAGGAAACCGGAGGAAACCCACGCAGATATGAGGAAAACGTGCAGACTCCGCACAGACAGTGACCCAGCGGGGAATCGAACCTGGGACCCTGGCGCTGTGAAGCCACAGTGCTGTCCACTTGTGCTACCGTGCTGCCTCAAATGTATTATTATACAAACCTTCCCAGATGTGAGAAGCTTTGTATAATAATAGTTTTAAAGAAGCTTTAATGTATGACTTTGATGAGGAGAAATGCTTCCTTTGTTTTCGCCATGAGCTTCTCCACTGAGTGACTAATCCACATAGGCCAAGCAGACCCTGGTTATATTTCTGGTGTTTTACTGAATTAGCCGTTTTCAGTTAGAGCTGCGTTAGGGTTCCCACAGGTAACCTCAGTGGCGTTCGGTGATCTGTGACTGATCTGCCTGCCAACATGCACTGCTGAAGCTCAAGGGCGGGATTCTCTGTTGCCGACACCGATATCGTAATCGGCAATAGGGCAGAGAATCCCTGTTTGCGACCAAATCGGGGGCAGTGCCTGTTATAGGATGCTCCGACCCTCCACAACACCATCATCGGGAGTACACCACATGCCGTTGGGACTGCCTCAGGACGTTACCTCAAGGCCCCTCCCCCCCCCCCCCCGATGTTCCGCCCCCGATGCACTGAGTTCCTGAAGGCATGGGACACGTGTGCTCTCAGTTTTTGTGAAGCCGGCGTGGTGACTGTGGACTGCGTCCAGTGCTGCCAGTGTCGGGGGGCGGGGGGGGAGCTGTGCTGCTGGCCAGGGAGTAGCATCAGAGAGGGCTGGGGGAACTGGTGTGGGGGGTTGGCCTGGGGGGACATTATCTGGCAGGTCGTGCAGTCACCGCCATGTTGCACGGTGTGAACGCTACAGGTCCGGACATAGCCTCAGAATCGGAAAATCCAGCCCCATATTTAATTGGAAGCAACCACTCGGGAAAGGTAATAGAGGATGACAGAAATCCTTGGAATGATATCCCACCAAGGAAGCAATGCCTTCTGGAAAAGAGGAAGGAAAGAAGAAAATAGGCAGGAAAATGCTTTAAAAACAACACAAAAAAGCAGAAAGCATGTTTAATATTCGCTCTTTTTGCTTTTAAGCACAACATGGCTAAAAATCCTTTGTCACAAATCAAATTTTAAAGAAAATTCTAAGCACTGTATTTATAGACTTGGGTGGTTCTAAAATAATAGTTTTATCCTAAACGCTGAGGCAGCTCCAGAAATTTATAGATTTACATTCAAATTATTCTGGCATCCTTTTGACAGCTTCGCGAATTGTACAATTTGTGTTCAATCGTTGATCAATTAAGAGAACAAAAAGTCCAAATTGCTATTTTGAGATTTTTGTGGAATTATGATTTCTGTAGTTCGGTTTCCACAGCAGCTGTTTCATCATAGTCTCAGTTCCATTCTTATTTAGGTAAGGAGGAGGTATAAATTTACTTTGTGAGACCTTAATTTGACAGCAACATGTTATCTGCCTTTCAAAGATCTGTATGTCTCTACAAGGTCGCTCTGGGACGCAACAAGGCCACCTGAATACTCAAAAAGGAAGTCAAATATATATTCTGCTATGTCCAGTGCATTTATAGTACTGAATATACTGATAGAATTCCATTCCTTCTTCAATTTATATTAAATTGTTTGTAGTTTGGAGGTCCTGGTTTTGCATTTTATTGGTCTCATACATAATGTAACAATCACATCCTTCAAAATGAAATAATTGCATGAAGCACTTGGAAGACATTTTGATACGAAGAGGCACTGTGTACACATTATTATAAAATATTCTATAATAATAAGCTTTCAATTTCCAAATGTTCTCAAAAATATCTTCACAGCAGTTCCAAATGATTTGATCAGTTGAGCAGTGCAGTGCAAACGCTATAAGTGGCAACTTGTTGTTTATAGACCTGTTCAGTCAGTGGCAGAGCCACACAGAACAAGGAGCCTCTTGGTTTGATCCTGAGGCTCATGCATAATTAATAGTTACTTCACCAGGGGATCAGAGAATGATCAGCATCTTCAGAACTGTATCCCAACAAGGAGTCACCGCATTCTGTCAAGAGGAGAGGAAACTGATGATAAGAAGGACGATAAGAAGGAAATGTAGATTTATACTATCTTTGTGGTGAAATTCATGAGGACGAAATGTTTTGGTGCATGTTTGACTGTGCAAGTGTCCCAATTCTGGACTTTTCTTCCCATTCTATGGCTTCTGCTGACCTTGAAACAGCATGCTGTCTCTAATAAGCTATTGATGAGCTATTATATTAAATCAACTTTCCCAGTTGTATATGACAACATGGAGACCAACATCTTTTTCAATATTCACTTACAGTCAGTAACAGCAACCCAACTGAACAGGAAAATCAGATGTGGTGCATACTGAGCGGCCTACCCACCACTATTCATGGTCCACCCCCGTCAGGGTTGAATTTTATCTGCAAAAATAATTTGATTGACTGGAATTTTCTATCTAAACCAGAGCATGAAGCTTGAACCCAAAAGATTCTTTTACATACAAACATACAGTCCAAAGATGTGCAGGCACTGTAGCACAGTAGCTAACACTGTTGCTTCACAGCGCCAGGGTCCAAGGTTCGATTCCCAGCTTGGGTCACTGTCTGTGCGGATTCTGCATGTTCCCCCTGTGGCTGTGTAGGTTTCCTCCGGGTGTTCTGGTTTCCTCCCACAAGACCTGAAAGACGTGCTTGTTAGGTGACTTGGGCATTCTGAATTCTCCCTCAGTGTACCAGAACAGGCGCCGGAGTGTGGCGACTAGGGGATTTTCACAGTAATTTCATTGCAGTGTTAATGTAAGCCTACTTGTGACAATAATAAAGATTATTATTATTAGGTTAGGTGGATTGGCCATGCTAAATTGTCCCTTAATGTCTAAAAGTTAGGTGGCGTTACTGGGTTACAGGGTGGAGGCATAGGCTTAAGTAGGATGCTCTTTCCAAGAGCTGCTGCAAACTCAATGGGCCGAATGGCCTCCTTCTAAACTTTAAATTCTATGGTTTTATGATTCTATGTGGCCCTTAAGCCTCCTCCACCATTCAGTAAGATCATGGTAGATCTGATTGCAACATTAACTCCAGAGACTGCCTACCATTGATAGCTTCTTGACTAACATGTTAGTCAAAGAACATAGAACATACAGTGCAGAAGGAGGCCATTTGGCCCATCAAGTCTGCACCAACCCACTTAAGCCCTCACTTCTACCCTATCCTGTAACCCAATAACCCCTCCTAACCTTTTTGGACACTAAGGGCAATTTAGGATGGCCAATCCACCTAACTTGCACGTCTTTGGACTGTGGGAGGAAAGTGGTGGACCCGGAGGAAACCCAAGCAGACGCGGGGAGAAAGTGCAGACTTTGCACCGACAGTGACCCAGCAGGGAATCGAACCTGGGACCCTGGCGCTGTGAAGCTGCAGTGCTATCCACTTGTGCTACTGTGCTGCCCTAAGGGTATCTACCTCTGCTTGGAGATATTCACTGATCCTGCCTATACCGCAGAAGAGTTCCCAATATTCACATTCTTCTGATAGAAACTATGTCTACTCATCTCCCTTTGGCATCCTGGCACTGCCTCCTTGCATCGCCAAACCGGCACACTGCCATGGTGCCAGGGGGCGTTGCTCTGTCCCCAACCACCCGGGGGACTCCAATGGCCTCCAAGTCCCTGGCATGGTCATCATGCCTGGTCCCCATCGATGGGGACCAGTAGTGATTCCCGCTGCTCTAGCGGGCGGTGAATCCCAGGAGCCAGAGACTCCTGCTAAAACCTGGAAAGGCATATTTAAACGAATTTGAATGCTCATTTAAATATGCAGGTTTGGGCATGAATCAGATTGCGTCTGATGCTGCTAGCTGGGAGCATTGCACTCCGTTTGACGCCCGACGCAAACCCCGCTGTGCGGGGGAAGAATTGAACCCCCTCTGTTTGGAATGACAGCATATTTGCAAATTAAGGTATTGCAGCTATCTCTTTATTCCGATACATTTTGCAAAGAAATATGTATTGCAGACTTTCTTCAATATCCGTAATTTAGTGTTTAATTCCTTCTCATGTGTCTAAAGCGATGAATGAATGCCACAAAATGATCAGGCTATTGCCTCATTTTCCGAAATATTGCAATGCAAAGCTTATACAATGTTGGTATGCTCTAAATGTCTGGCGTATTATCCAAATTGTGGATAAAATATGCTTAGCAGAAGGCAATTTAAACTGAGGATGAGTTTGAATTTTATTATTCTCCAGGGGGGAATCTTTCCTCATTAATTTTGGGGAATGGCAGAGGGGGCGGAATGTCGAGGGGAAGTCCCAAAATTCTTTTATGCTGGCAGGATTTTTCCACTCGATTGTTCTTCTCCACCCCAGCCGGTGACCTAACGGGGTTCCCGCCAGGCAATAAAGGGGCCCCATTTAAATACAATTGGTAGGCCACCCTACTGTAACATCCCCCCATGTTGGAAGGTCCCCGTCCCCCCCCCCGTCCCCCCCCCCCCCGGCAGCATGACATCCAATGTGGTTTACAACAAGTTGTTAAAAAGGGGGAACTGGTGAACAGAGCCCGCCGGGGACACACAGGGAAGCACTCCCCTGGGCAGGGGGAAGGGTTATGCCCAGTCAATACTTGGTGGGATTCTGTTGGGGAGGGAGTGCCCATGGGTGTGTTTCATGTCCATGCGCAGATCCTCAGGAAAAGCCGGCAGAGAAACCTGCAAGCTACACACCTTTTTTCCCTCCTGCATTGACATATCGGAAAAGAAGACGAAAAATCCATCCTAAGTATTTCACTATTTCTTTCTGATTCAGAAATCATACATATAAATAAATCTATTAGCTTTTAGCCTGCAAGGAATGTGTGGTATTTACCCTTTCTTTTGGAGTTGACTGTGAAGAGCATCCTACCTGGTATCTGCTATGATTACATAATAAAAGTGTAATTGCAAATACCTTGATGCATAAACCCACTTGCAACATGTATGAAGTAATTTATTTTGCCGTAAACATGAGAAAAGCCAGACTGAATTAAATACCACTGCTTTTCAGATAAACTAGAATTTACAGTGCAGAGGGAGGCCACTTGGCCCATCAGGTCTGCACCAGCACTTGGAAAGAGCACCCTATTTAAGCCCAAACCTCCACCCTATCACCGTAACCTAGTAACCCCACCTAACCTTTTGGACACTAAGGGGCAATTTAGCATGGCCAATCCACCTAACCTGCACATCTTTTGACTGTGGGAGGAAACCGGAGCACCTGGAGGAAACCCACGCAGACACGGGGTGAAAGTGCAAACTCCACGCAGTCACCCGAGGCCAGAATTGAACCCGGGACCCTGGAACTGTGAGGTTGCAGTGCTAACAACTGTGCCACCTCTTTTGGGTAGACAAAAACTTTGGTGAGAACCTTTAGTTGGATAGCAAAAAATGCCGCCCCAAACTATGGCCTAAATTCTTCACCTACTAGACATGTGCACTCGGCAGGCCCAGAAGCAAGCGCAAAATGTGCTTCCAGCGACGATCAACTCCAGGACGCAATTTCAACACTGGCTGGCCAATTAGCGGGCACTCAGGGCGGAACACGCACTGGGAAAGGCTGAACGCTGCCAGGGGAGGTGGGATGAAGGGCCCCCATCAAGAAAATGGAGAGTGCGGGATAACGCTACTAATGTGCTTCCATGCAAAGAGTGTCCAGGGCAGCAAATTCAAACACAAACCTCAGTCACCCAGACAACTTTTTAATTTTTTTCAGCCCAGGCAGTTCTTCCCGCCCTGGAGTGAGGTTGAAGCCAAAACCTAAAGGCCCCCTAGGCAATCGGCCCGCCAAACCCGAAACGGCACATAAAAGTGTTCAATTGGCCCATAAGTGTGCTGAATTACCTGATTGATTGACCAAAGTATTGCTTGAGCGTGCAACGATATTGGGACACACGCCCGATGTCTTCTCACGCAATTTCAAGCGCTGCCTGAGCAATATAAAATTCTAGCCTATGTTACAGTATCAGTATCTAAAATGTAAACATTCACAGAAATATTTAAAGTGAAGAGTAAGAATTTTCATTATTAGTCTGGGTAGGCAAAAACTTTGGTGAGAACATTTAGTTGGATAGCAAAACAGGACTACCTTTTAAGAAAACTGAAGTACTTTTACCTTGTATTTTCACACCAACACATCCACACAAACAGACAGATACACACACACATACAATGATTATTGAAAAGAAATGTCTATTTATATCAATCTTAAGCTCAGCAATTCCACAGAAATAAATGGTGGAAATGCGGTTTCAAGTTTTCTGACATAGTAATTTTCATTGCACAAGATTCAGAAGATCCAGCAAACTGTATAAAGTCCAGTTACCTGTTAAATTCTTGTTATTTGAAAGGGATTTTGGAAAATAAACAGCAAAAGCCCCACTGCTGTTATGTACAAGATCAAATTTATTTCCAAGTTATTTTGCCAATACAGCAAGAAACTCAATCATGCTCCATTTCTTTAAATATTAAAAATTCAACATCTCAGTACTACAGAGATACGGTCTTTTCTTGAAAAGTTTGCTTTCCATTGCACATATTTTCAAGGACCAGGATTCAGTCCAAAACCAATGTATTATTCATGCAACAAAAATACATAAATAACATTTGAATACATACAGTAGGTTTTTAAAATATAATTTACCGTTTGTCATTAGTTCTGACAAGTATCTTCAAGTAAATTGAGCTATATGACCGCTGACATTCTAAAGGTAGAAATCCCATCAGTAAAGTTCGCAGCATTCTTGTGCTACATTCCTGTGTGTGCTTTTTTCCCCCCACACAACATGTTGATCTGTTTAACTTAAATGAGTTGACGTAAAACCGACACACGCACAACTGTAGTACCTGTGCATTAAGTGTGCTCAGTGAATGTCACTGATTGAAATTTCTATCTGTCTCATCAACCCTCCTTCAGATTATCTTTTATCAATTATAATAGCCTACTGTAAAAGCAGCTGATACCAAACATCTGTTATGCGTATTGTATTAACTTTCCTACTTTGCTAATATATTTTGTAGCTGATCACAGCATGTGTCATTCAAAGCGATAGTTTACACTGGATGTGACAGATCGAATATTAATACCATTTGAAGCCATTTAGTTGTATGCTGCAGAGATATAGCTAATTGCATGTAATAAATGTAAATGTCAGTGCTATGAAAGCTTTGGCATCCTTGACCATAGGTTGTGCCTGCACATTTGAAACATTTTTGGAAATAGTGTAAGCTTTTGTATGAAAATTTGGTTCAATAATACGTTTTCCTATCAAAGCTTGCCACATAAAACTGTGGATGCACAACAATGCTATCACTATTTACAGATAAAATCTTCCCGTTCTCTGTTTCCCCCTCCCACCCTGTATGAAAGATTCTGAAGCGATAGAAATCATTGTTTAATTACTTCTATTGAATGATAATGTAGTCCAACAGTACTTTGTAATTTTCTTCAGTTCTATTAAAATTATTGTAAATTATTCATCTGCTTTTATCTCAAATTTGAATGAAGATTATGATATTTTATTAGTAAGGACCGTTGCATGTAAAGATTTTCACATACCATTAGCAGGACACGAATAAAGCACAAAAAAATGAAATGAGAAATACAGATTTAACTTGTTTTAAACATTCAACATCCTATTAAATTGATGACATACTGTGCCATTATATGGTTGCATAGAGAATATCTACCCTTCAGTTCTTAAGAGAATCAAGCTGTCTATTTTCCAGTGCTTTTTAAAAAAAACATATGAAATAAATTCACTGAGCAATGTTGGTTCTGTGGTAATTCACTGGATATCCAGAAATCGTTCAATGGATGACTTTCTTTTTCAATTGCTGTTGAAAGCTTTCTTAAAGCTTATTCGCCCAGTGAAGCAGCCTGAGAAACATTAAGACAGATGGAAAGGGCAGCCTGACCTTTTAGTCCTAGCTGCTGCTTGTTGAAGAACACACTGAACTACACATGTGCAGGTTGCCACTTTCACCTTCATCTTCAGCAACTGCTTCTGCCTTCGCTTCAACCATTGATACAGATGCTGTTGGTTCCTCCGAACTCGTTTTCAACCTATGTACAGTTTCAAAATGTAGGAAACAACAGAAAATGCGTTACCATTGCAAACCTGCGCTGCATGCTTTTGACAATTTCCGTGGGAACGGTAAAAATCCAGATTTGTGAGGTATATGATCTTCAGTCACAGAAACAGAAAATACCGGACAATCTCAGCAGGTCCAACAGCATCTGTGGAGCGAGAGAGAGAAGGGAGCCAATATTTGAGTCAGTCACCCAGGGTCAAAACATTAGCTCCCTTCTCTCTCCACTGATGTTGTCAGATCTGCTGAGATTGTCCTGTTTTTGTTTCAGATTCCAGCATCCACAGTAATTTGCTTTGATCTTCAGTCAGACTGCCTTAAATCTGTTAAAATTGAAAGGATCCAATTGATTCATTTCACACATATGCAAACATACACCAATCAAGACCGCCAATAAATTAAAGCGAGGAGGCTCTTGAACGATTTGGCTTTGCTCAGTTGAATTTTACAGCTGTTTCTTGTTTTCAAAAAAGGTTACAGCCAAAGAGAAACTAAACTGTGCTGTTGGAATCACTTCTACCAGAAAGATAGTTAGTTCCACTTGTTTTTGGCGGATGTGCCTTGATTGTTTGTTACTTCTCTGGCCAGAGCTTTCTCTGCTTATTTACAGAGTTGACCCAGCTAATCATGACCCTTTTCCTTCTAAATCATTTCTCAGAGACCTTACAATTCAGGTCTTGTGCCCATTATCAACTACATATTTAAGCAAACAAACTAGATTGGTTTAATGCTTTGCACTTGACCAACAAAAGAGTTAAGGTGGAATCAATATATTTGCATTGCCTGAAAGAAATAATAATTAATTGAATCTGGTAGTATGAGATGTTACAACTTTCTTATCAATTATATGAAAATATGGATGCCAAAATTAGTGCAGATGCTAATTTTTGCAACACCAACAATATTTACGTGGTGTTTGTTCCTAAGTTCATAAGATACAGGAGCAGAATTAGGCCATTCGACCCATCGAGTCTGCTCCGCCATTCTATCATGGCTGATATGTTCCTCATCTGGTTGCTCCCATCATGGCCTCAACTCCACTGTCCTGTTCATTCTCCATAATCCTTAAACCATTACCAATTCAAAATCTGTCTAACTCCTCCTTAAATTGACTCACTGTCCTTGCATCCACTACACTCTGGTAGTGAATTTCACAGATTCACAACCCTTTGGGAGAAGTAGTTTCTCCTCAAATCTGTTTTAAAATTGCTACCTCTTATTCTAAGATTATGACCTCACATTTTAGAATGTCTCACAAAAGGAAGCAGCTGCTCCGAGCCTACCATACATCAATTTGATCTCCCCTCATTCTTCTAAACTCCAGAGCCTAAATTGTTCAATCTCTCCTCATATGACAAACCCCTCTGGAATCCCTTTATCGAGTGCATAATCCACCAAAGTTGAACATTTTAGATCTGGGCAAAATACTTCAAAAACTATTTCATTGTGTGAAGTACCCGAGATATTTTAATGTAAAAGGAGTTCTATAAAAGTGAACATTAGTACAGTTTAGTGGTGAAATTCCCCATAGTGGCTTCTCCTACTGCATGTATAATTATTACCATTACTTATTAATTATCACAGCACTAATGCTTTCCAGTTTAAAGAATTACAATCTGGCTAATGGGGAACAGCTTGATCAATGTGTAGTTGCCCCTCCCCCTCCTGGCCCTTATGTCACTGGCAGGAGGCGGGGACAATCATGTCACACATTTACATCAGCGTGAAACGCAATTTGGACCTCACGAGATTTTCCGCTCCCGTCGCCAAACCTGCTCGAAAAGAACAGGAGCGGAAAATCCCCGACCCCTGCACCGATGTTTTTTTCAAGACAGCAGTTCCTGAAATTAAATAAGGACAAGTCAGGTTTAATCTCGGCCTTGTCAGAAACTGCCATTAGTATCAGGATTGCACTATTTAGTCCAGCACTGTAATTCCAATCGCAGAGTGAACTAATAAATTTAAAAGTAAGCCAAGATAGTAAACTTTGTAGTCATTTATATATGACCAACTAAAGGAAATTGGAAACTCATTTTTAACATCATGGTTATTTTGGAAAGGATACAAAATTAATCTTTCAAATAAGCATTTCAAAGAGTGCGGGTGTTTTAAGATTTGATTAAGATTAAGTTTGAGATTAAAGGTGAAAATAAAACACCTAGAAATATAATCCTCAATAAATCTCAGGTACTTTACAACTATTTTCCAAATATTGTATATTCTCATGTACAATATATCTCCATGGAACCAGTTCCGCAATTCAGCATGTGGACCAAATAGAGATGAAAACTCCTGGAGATTAGAGTTGCCTCCATCAGCACATGTCGATTGGCAACAGTCAGGCAATAATTAATCCTGCACTTCCAGCATTGATGGCAAAGAAACATTCCACTCACTCCCTACCTCCAATGAGCGGCATTGCCAGCAGAAGTAAATACCTAATACTGGCTGTGTTTGGCATCAGACTCCCCTCAGCCAAACTGCACAGTCCAGCAAAAGGGTTTCAGTATTCTTAGCATGTAAAGACCTTCCTGGGACACTGGTGAAGATTTATGGACAACTGGTAAGATTAAGACTATTGGCACAAAATTTGGAAAACAGGTGAGAGGAGTGTCCTTAGAGGTCTTTAATGGCATCTGCGACATGCAGGATAACTTCCGGTGCGATTCACGTCAGACACCATCCTAAGGGGGGCAATGCTGGATGCATGCAGAGTAGGTAGATCATGAGATAATCGGTGTAATGTGGTTTTGACACCAAAGCTGCTGTGTCAGAGATCAACCCTCCTCCTCCCTCTCCTAACCTCCCACAGCTGAAAATATGTTTGGTAGCATAAAGGACCCTCCCACCTGCACTACTTAAAGGGTTCAGCAACTATTTGCATGATAGTTTCTGATTCATTTATATTGGTTCTTGCTATGATGGTAAAAGTGGGGCAGCACGGTGGCCTAGTGGTTAGCACAACCGCCTCACGGCGCTGAGGTCCCAGGTTCAATCCCGGCTCTGGGTCACTGTCCGTGTGGAGTTTGTACATTCTCCCCGTGTCTGCGTGGGTTTCGCCCCCACAACCAAAAATTGTGCAGAGTAGGTGGATTGGCCACGCTAAATTGCCCCTTAATTGGAAAAAATAATTGGGTAATCTAAATTTATGTAAAAAATGTTTTTTTTAAAAAAGTAAAAAATGATGGTAAAAGTGTCTGGTGCTTTCTAGAGTTCTGTAAAGTTGCTAAAGTTTACATGGAGCGTTGAGACAACGCTTTGTCGTGATATTCAGGCTTGTACACAAACAGTTGGTCCAGACGTGGGGCGAGATTCTCCGGGAATCGGCGGGGCGGGCAGAAACGGCGCAGTGGAGTGGCGGGAACCATTCCGGCGTCGGGCCACCCCAAAGTTGCGGAATCCTCTGCATCTTCAGGGGCTAGGCCAGCGCCGGAGTGGTGCGCGCCCCGCCAGCCGGCGTGGAAGGCCTTTGGCGTTCCTATGTTTTGGTCCTATCCAAAGCTGGAGGATTACTGGAAGGAGATTTTTAGGGTAAGCTCAAAAGTGGTGCATGTGGAACTGGACCCGGGTCCTTGGGAGGCCATATTCGGGGTGTCGGACCAGCCGGGTTGGAAATGGGTACCGAGGCAGATGTTGTAGCCTTCGCCTCGTTAATCAACTGAAGACGGATCCTGTTAGGGTGGAGATCAACTTCTCCACCCTGTGCCCTGATGTGGCGGGGGGACCTGCTGGAATTCTTGACGCTCAAAAAAGTCAAATTTGAACCGAATGGAAGGATGGAGGGGTTCTACAATTCATGGGCGTTATTCATTATGCACTTTCGAGAATTGGATAACATCGGACATTAGGGAGGGGAGATTGGGAGGGGTGGGGGGGGGACTGTATGTGTTAATGGTGACTATGGGTGATTCCTTTTTGTCATTTGTTTATGTTAATATGCGGGCTAATGTTTGGGGGTTTGGTGGAAGGATGGGATTGTTGTTATTGATATGGAGATTGACATTGCATTTGTTACTTATTATTGTTTACTGTTGGGTGTAAATGTGGGAGAAAATGTGAAAAAGGAGGAGATTAAAATATTTTTTAAAAAAAACTATGGATTCAGATTTGCAGTGATATTCTATAGTCAAAAAAAAGGGACAATTAAAACTACAATCCTGAAATGCTGAACCTGTAAAATCTCACCCGTAGATTTATTGCTTAAACCTTACAACTGACATGAAACTAGAATTTTGTTTGTTGATTTCTCATGTAGTGTCAGCTGAAATCTTTATAATTATATGTATTGAGTAGTGGGCGAATGGATTGAACATAGAAATTTGAATGGATATAATTAATAAATGCACACCAAGCAATTTATTTCAAAGAGAAATAAATCCATGATAGAATTCATGCAGCTTACACATGCAACAGAATGTGGTTACTTCAGGTCGTCCAGGCAGCAAGTCATACTGGCAACTAAAGAGGGATGGTGTACAGTGAGCCTCCACCTTCCAATGCTGACAATCATCCTCCATCTTAA
Organism: Scyliorhinus canicula; assembly: GCF_902713615.1. Taxonomy (NCBI): domain Eukaryota; kingdom Metazoa; phylum Chordata; class Chondrichthyes; order Carcharhiniformes; family Scyliorhinidae; genus Scyliorhinus; species Scyliorhinus canicula. Next base: position 47,237,133 of record NC_052161.1, read on the forward strand.
TTCTGACAGACTGATGTAACTGCTCCATGATTATAATGGTACCTTATCCCTCCCTCCCTGAAGCGCTCGTCCAAGGCTCATACAGGCCGACTGATATAAAGGTCAGACAGCAGCCTGTCAACTGACGGTCTTTAGACAGGGCAATCCTGGACTCCCTTCCCTGGCCAGGCAGGGGATCCTTGACAACTCCATCTACAAGACCCAAATGTAGTAGCTGGTACCTGAAACAACATCAGAAGGAAGGAGTCATCCACATCCAATGGAATATCCACCAGTGCAGTAAATCAATGCTGTGTTTGTTTAAACAATATAGAGAATGAATTTGGTTTTGGTGGGTTGGTTTCTTAACTTTTACGAGGATATTTGTAACTTTTGGAGCTTCACAATGTCGCAACCGTGATTTCTCAAAAACTGTGCCGTGACAAAATTACAGCCTTATTCTCAATTCTCATTGCTTATTCATAGTCAGCTTCCCCCTTATATCTTCATGGGCAATGCCTTTCTTCTGGATTGCACAGAAAAGGCATTTTGTTTATTCAGTTGTTTGCAGGACTAAATCAGCAATAGCATTGACTAACAAACATGAAGACCTTATTGCATCTTCCCAAAGATTAAACCCGTGTCATTACCATTTTCTAAAAGGAAGATGGCTGCCAGTCCAAACTGTTGGTTTTGATCTTGGTAAAACATTTCACTGATGTTTCTCCCAGGCATTTAAAAATATTTACAATGAAATATACATATGAAGATGCACAAAGAACATCGCTGCAATCATTGAGCCAGTTTAATTTAACACAAAAACAGCGGGGTCAATTTGATCAACCAACCTGTGATGTTTCAATCCCCTTATTAGTAAAAAAAATCAAACGTGCTTCATATGATAGACTGCAGTGCTGATAACTTAGTATTCTTAGTGATGGTAACCAGGAACAGTGCTAAAACCACTGGTGACCTGATTTTCATCTGCCAGTAGTGACAAAATATCTTAAATGTAGTTTGCTTATTATATTCCTTTTGTGAGCGTCAGTGGCAGAATCAAGTCAGTCAGCGCCTGTTTGATTAGCCCATTTGTGTATATCGAGGAGCGTTAATGAGGGCTGGTTTGACTCCAATCAAAAAAGCTAGTTTGCCCTCAGCACTTCTCACTATAAATGCAACCTGGAATTCTGTTTTCGGCTGAACTAGACTGACATAAAATAACAGTAAAAGTAGAAACCATGTACTAAATACTTACCCTTTGCAAGTGCCAAATGTAATTGGCTGCAGCCAAGTTAACCGGCTGCTCCAATGTAGGAGGTCCACTAATTTGGTGTGTACGTTAAAACTCTGGTCGACATAACGACAACTTGTGTTTATGTGGCACCTTTAATGTGGCAAATGTTCCAAGGCGCTTCATGGAAGCATTATCAGCCATATAGTTAAAACACCGACTTTTTTGTGACAGCGGGTTCACCACTGTTTCCCCGCTGATTAAATCCACCATTCTGCAACACGGGAGGAATTTCGTTTTCCTCATCTTTACAATATGTTACATTAAAACAGTCCCATTCAAATGAATCTTTCATGGATTACAGAATGAAAGTTGTGCTTTCGCAGTATGTAAGATCGGTGAATGAATCAGCAGTCTTGGAGCGGGAGTGGGGATGGTGTCGGGGTTGGCGTGCTCTGGGTTTGTGTTCTGAGAACTGCCATCTTCTGTGCTTCAGCTTCACTGGCATTGAAGCTTTAACATTAATGATAAAATGCTCTTACCATACTTACTTTTCTCTGTTGAAGACCATAAACTCTTGTCTCACTACTTCTAAACACTCCTGAAGATACTCATTATCCTTTCAGAGAAATAAAAAGAACAATTAATAGAATTTACAAATTCCAAGTTAAAATAATACGAGCTGAATGTGTGCAGTGGCTATGATACAGATGTTACATTGTTCAATTACTAGCAACTGTACTTTAGATACCAGATGCAGGTACACATTTATCTTAGCTTGAGTTCATCTGTACCCAAAGAGCAACATTGAGCCACGTAAGCACATCAATGTATGAATAAAGACTTACTGACTGGGAGCTATCCTTGCTGTTATCTCTGGATTTGTTTTTTGCCAGCCTTTTCTTCTTTTTGTGCAGTGGTTTTGACTCTAGGATCATTTCTTCCAGCTCAAACGTAGGGTCGCAATGCAGCCGACCTTTCTGTTAAATGATAAATTGTTACTGATTGCAGCAATGCCGCTTCCCAAGCTGATTATAGAACATAGAACAGTACAGCACAGAACAGGCCCTTCGGCCCTCAATGTTGTGCCGAGCCATGATCACCCTACTCAAACCCACATATCCACCCTATACCCGTAACCCAACAACCCCCCCCTTAACCTTATTTTTTAGGACACTACGGACAATTTAGCATGGCCAATCCACCTAACCCGCACATCTTTGGACTGTGGGAGGAAACCGGAGCACCCGGAGGAAACCCACGCACACAGGGGGAGGACGTGCAGACTCCACACAGACAGTGACCCAGCCGGGAATCGAACCTGGGACCCTGGAGCTGTGAAGCATTTATGCTAACCACCATGCTACCCTGCTGCCCTGGAAATTGTGAAAGTGTAGGTTATTATTTTTTTCTTTTACATATTTAACAGTAATCACGAGGATTGGCAAGTCACAGATTGTATTTTAATCATTTGTTTTTATCAGCACTTAGAATTTTATTGCACTCAAACAAAGAACAAAGATAATTAGAGCACAGGAACAGGCCCTTCGGCCCTCCCAGCCTGCGCCGATCCAGATCCTTTATCTAAACCTGTTGCCTATTTTCCAAGGATCTACTCTCTGTTCCCCGCCCGTTCATATATCTGTCCAGATGCATCTTAAATAATGCTATCGTGCCCGCCTCTACCACCTCCGCTTGCAAAGCGTTCCAGGCACCCACCACCCTCTGCGTAAAAAACTTTCCACGCACATCTCCGTGGAAATGTATCCAAGGATTCGATGGGAAGCAAGAAATGAAATTGCAGAGCCGTTGGCAATGATCTTTTCGTCCTCGCTGTCAACAGGGGTGGTACCAGAGGATTGGAGAGTGGCGAATGTCGTGCCCCTGTTCAAAAAAGGGAATAGGGATAACCCTGGGAATTACAGGCCAGTTAGTCTTACTTCGGTGGTAGGCAAAGTAATGGAAAGGGTACTGAGGGATAGGATTTCTGAGCATCTGGAAAGGCATTGCTTGATTAGGGATAGTCAGCACGGATTTGTGAGGGGTAGGTCTTGCCTTACAAGTCTTATTGAATTCTTTGAGGAGGTGACCAAGCATGTGGATGAAGGTAAAGCAGTGGATGTAGTGTACATGGATTTTAGTAAGGCATTTGGTAGGCTAATGCAGAAAGTAAGGAGGCATGGGATAGTGGGAAATTTGGCCAGTTGGATAACAAACTGGCTAACCGATAGAAGACAGAGAGTTGTTGTGGATGGCAAATATTCAGCCTGGAGCCCAGTTATCAGTGGCGTACCGCAGGGATCAGTTCTGGGTCCTCTGCTGTTTGTGATTTTCATTAACGACTTGGATGAGGGAGTTGAAGGGTGGGCCAGTAAATTTGCAGATGATACGAAGATTGGTGGAGTTGTGGATAGTGAGGAGGGCTGTTGTCGGCTTCAAAGAGACATAGATAGAATGCAGAGCTGGGCTGAGAAGTGGCAGATGGAGTTTAACCCTGACAAGTGTGAGGTTGTCCATTTTGGAAGGACAAATCTGAATGCGGAATACAGGGTTAATGGTAGGGTTCTTGGCAATGTGGAGGAGCAGAGAGATCTTGGGGTCTATGTTCATAGTTCTTTGAAAGTTGCCACTCAAGTGGATAGAGCTGTGAAGAAGGCCTATGGTGTGCTAGCGTTCATTAGCAGAGGGATTGAATTTAAGAGCCGTGAGGTGATGATGCAGCTGTACAAAACCTTGGTCAGGCCACATTTGGAGTACTGTGTGCAGTTCTGGTCACCTCATTTTAGGAAGGATGTGGAAGCTTTGGAAAAGGTGCAAAGGAGATTTACCAGGATGTTGCCTGGAATGGAGAGTAGGTCATACGAGGAAAGGTTGAGGGTGCTAGGCCTTTTCTCATTAGAACGGAGAAGGATGAGGGGCGACTTGATAGAGGTTTATAAGGTGATCAGGGGAATAGATAGAGTAGACAGTCAGAGACTTTTTCCCCGGGTGGAACACACCATTACAAGGGGACATAAATTTAAGATAAATGGTGGAAGATATAGAGGGGATGTCAGAGGTAGGTTCTTTACCCAGAGAGTAGTGGGGGCATGGAATGCACTGCCTGTGGTAGTAGTTGAGTCGGAAAATTTATGGACCTTCAAGCGGCTATTGGATAGGTACTTGGATTAGGGTAGAATAATCGAGTGTAGGTTAACTTCTTAAGGGCAGCACGGTAGCATTGTGGATAGCACAATTGCTTCACAGCTCCAGGGTCCCAAGTTCGATTTCGACTTGGGTCACTGTCTGTGTGGAGTCTGCACATCCTCCCCGTGACTGCGTGGGTTTCCTCCGGGTACTCCGGTTTCCTCCCACAGTCCAAAGATGTGCAGGTTGGGTGGATTGGCCATGAAAAATTGTCCAAAATTCTATGATTAACCTAGGACAAAAGTTCGGCGCAACATCGTGGGCCGAAGGGCCTGTTCTGTACTGTATTTCTCTATCTCCCTTAAACTTTCCCCCTCTCACCTTGAAATCGTGACCCCTTGTAATTGACAACCCCACTCTTGGAAAAATCTGGTTGCTATCCACCCTGTCCATACCTCTCATAATTTTGTATAACTCAAACAGGTCCCCCCTCAACCTCCGTCTTTCCAACGAAAACAATCCTAATCTACTCAACCTTTCTTCATAGCTAGCACCCTCCATATCAGGCAACATCCTGGTGAACCTCCTCTGCACCCTCTCTAAAGCATCCTCATCCTTCTGCTAATGTGGCGACCAGAACTGCACGCAGTATTCCAAATGTGGCCTAACCAAAGTCCTATACAACTGTAACATGACCTGCCGACTCTTGTACTCAATACCCCGTCCGATGAAGGCAAGCATGCTGTATGCCTTCTTGACCACTCTATCAACCTGCGTTGCCACCTTCAGGGTACAATGGACCTGAACTCCCAGATCTCTCTGTACATCAATTTTCCCCAGGACTCTTCCATTAACCATATAGTCTGCTCTTGAGTTAGATCTTCCAAAATGCATCACCTCGCATTTGCCTGGATTGAACTCCATCTGCCATTTCTGTGCCCAACTCTCCAATCTATCTATATTTTGCTGTATTCTCTGACAGTCCTCCTCGCTATCTGCAACTCCACCAATCTTAGTATCATCTGCAAACTTGCTCATCAGACCACCTATACCTTCGTCCAGATCATTTATGTAGATCACAAACAACAGTGGTCCGAGCCTGTGGAACACCACTAGTCACCTTTCTCCATTTTGAGACACTCCCTTCCACCAATACTCTCTGTCTCCTGTTGCCCAGCCAGTTCTTTATCCATCTAGCTAGTACACCCTGAACCCCATAAGACTTCACTTTTTCCATCAATCTGCCATGGGAAACTTTATCAAATGCTTTACTGAAGTCCATGTATATGACATCTACAGCCCTTCCCTCATCAATTAACTTTGTCACTTCCTCAAAGAATTCTATTAGGTTTGTAAGACATGACCTTCCCTGCACAAAACCAACCATGCTGCTTATCACTGATAAGCCTATTTTCTTCCAAATGTGAATAGATCCTATCCCTCAGTATCTCCTCCAACAGTTTGCCTACCACTGACATCAAGCTCACAGGTCTATAATTCCCTGGATTATCCCTGCTACCCTTCTTAAACAAAGGGACAACATTAGCAATTCTCCAGTCCTCCGGGACCTCACCCGTGCTCAAGGATGCTGCAAAGATATCTGTTAAGGCCCCAGCTATTTTGTCCCTCGCTTCCCTCAGTAACCTGGGATAGATCCCATCCGGTCCTGGGGACTTGTCCACCTTAATGCCTTTTAGAATACCCAAAACCTCCCCCTTCCTTATGCCGACATGACCTAGAGTATTTAAACATCCATCCCTAGCCTCAACATCCGTCATGTCCCTCTCCTTGGTGAATACTGATGCAAAGTACAGATAGCTGCTTTTCTTTACTTACGTTAGGGACAAATCCAGGTTCCATCTTCTTCTGCTGGACATCGTCCCAGCTGACATCAGATAAGTAAGAGCAGGTCTGAATGTCTGAAAAGCTCGAGAGCCGATGTTCAGGTTTGACAGTCAGTAACTGGAAAGAAAGGAACAAGTAATGTTAACCTTGGATTTTTTTTTTAAGCTTGACTTATCAATTACATATTTTATCCCAGATATCCCAGGGCAGCATAATGGCATAGTGGTTAGCACTATGGCTTCATAGCTCCAGGGTCCCAGGTTCGATTTCGGCTTGGGTCACTGTCTGCATGTTCTCCGCGTGGGTTTCCTTCCACAATTCCCGAAAGACATGCTGTTAGGTGAATTGGACATTCTGAATTCTCCCTCTGTGTACCCAAACAGGCGATGGAATGTGGCGACTAGGGGCTTTTCACAGTAACTTCATTGCATTGTTAACGTAAGCCTATTTGTGACAATAAAGATTATTATTATTAGATCTTTTCCTTCATTAGTTCACACTTAGACCAGGCCCTTGGGGGCTTTGATTTCTCTTTTCCCCAGTTCTTTCGTCCCTCTGCCCTGTCCCCCCCCCCCCCCCCCCCCCCCCGTCCCCCGTCCCCCCCCCCCCGTCCCCGTCAGAAGGACATGTTGACCTAACTTCTGTTTCCACTATGTCGGAGATGTAAATTGTATTTATAATTTTTACAGAACTGGGTTTGGTCATGATTGCCTGCTTCCCAGGATCTTAAAGGAAGTGACTGCAGAGATAATGGCCACGATTCTCCCGTTTGAAGGCAAAGCGGTTCTGGCAGCGGGAACCTCGTGGTGGTGGGCAGGGCCAGAATACTCGCAACGGGTTTGACGCCTGGCTTTTTGCCTCCTGCCCGATTTACTGGGCCATTCACTGTTGGCTGGAGGCTTTGGAGAATCTCCCCTTGTGAACACATTGGTTGTATTCTTTCAAAATTCCCTAGATTCTGAAAAGGTCCCAGCGGATTGGAAAACTTCAAATTTACTAACACAATTCAAGAATTGAGGAGGACAGAAAGCAGGAAAATATAGACCAGCTAGCCTAACATCTATGACTGGGAAAATGTTATAATCATTTATTAAGAAGGTAGAAGTCGGATATTTAGAATATCGTAATAAATCAGGTGGCGTCAACTTCATTTTTTGAAAGAGAAATTGTGTTTTTTTTTAATTTAAAGTACCCAATTCATTTTCTTTCCAATTAAGGGATAATTTAGTGTGGCCAATCCACCTACCCTGTCTACCCTATCTTTAGGTTGTGGAGGGGTGAGACCCATGCAAGCACAAGGAGAATATGCAAAAACGAAAATCATGTGTGTCTAATTTATTAAAGTTCTTTGAAGATGTAGCGAAGGGGAACCAGTAGATGTAAAGTATTTGGATTTCCACAAGGCATTTTATAAGGTGTCACATAAAAGGTAAATGTGCAACATAAAATCTCACGTTGTTTGGTATACCATAGTAGCATGGACACAGGATTGTCGAACAAACAGAAAAGCAGAGTTAGGATAAATGGGCCATTTTCAGGTTGGCAGACATTAATGAGTAGAGTAGCACAGTGATCGGTACTGGGACCTCGACTATTCATGATTTATGTAAACAAATTGAATGAAGGGACTGGCTGTCTGTAGCCAAATTTGCTTAGTGATACAAAGACAGGTCGGAAAGCAAGTCGTGAGGAAGACACAAAACATCTGCAAAGGGTTAGAGGTAGATTAAGTGATTGGGCCAAAAACTGACAGATGGAGTATTATGTGGGAAAATGTAAACTTGTCCACATGGGCAAGAATAATAAAAAAACATACCATTATTTAAAAGGAGGGGGTCTGGGTATCCTTGTACGTGAATCATAAAAGGTGGCATAAAGGTCCAGCAAGTAATTAGGAAGGCAAATGGTACGTTGGTCTTTATTGCAAGGTGTTGCGACTGGCCCGGTTGTGAGTATATGTGATACAATGCAAGCAATAGTCTGATTGGGGTAACCATGATCCTGCGGGATAGGTTTGAGGTGCCCCATTTCAATGGCAAACTTGAGAGTGAGCAAATAGCTCAGGCTCTATTTAAAAGATCAGCCTTCTGTGCCATCTTATAACGTATGGAACTGTAGGAATCTCAATGCGTATGCTGACCAGTGAAGGTGAGCTTGCAAAGGGCAGTAACGGAGAACCTAGTGGTGGATTCAACTAGCATGTCGAAGAAAGATAGCCTGTTATATGTAGGCATTGTGTCTGTTTCTGAGAAACCGTGCACACACCTGACCGCTTCACTTTTGAAGAAAGACGACCAGTTATACATTTATGGAATGGAAGCCCATACGGTTGATAAAGGCCTCTGGCTGGTCCATGGGAGCCTTGATAGTCACATGCATGCTGCCAATGACATCTTGCTCCTGAGGAATTCAGCAATTGCTACAAACCCAATGGACTTCTCCACTTGACTCTTTGGGGGGTTGGTTCAAAAGAACACATAGTTGTTGGTCCTCTTGAGTAGGGCATTAGTTACCTCATTGAAGCAGCCCTTGTGATCGCACATTTCTCTCCGGTGGATCCCTTGAAAGATCCCAGGCATAGTGGTCAAGAGCGAGCAACTGGAATTAGGTGTGCACCTAACGGTTAGGTCCTAACCACATGCGTCTCAGACCGTCCTGAAGTATGGCTGTAAATCAGGGATCCCTGGCCGTATACGGTAGTCTCTCTCTTGGGAATGGACATTTCTTCATGCAGGAGGTTGTTGACGCACTCCTCTGCGCCCTTCTTCAACATGCTGAATGTGCCTCTTGCTCACACGCACATGCATGCACACCTGCAAGCTCCCTGCTGACGCTTTAACCCCTGTGTTTCCCATTGACATCAATAAAATTAGAAATGTGCTATAAAATTCGAGTTAATTGACGTTGTACCTGAGGTCGGTTACATTGTTGTCAGAAATCTACCAGTTCCCAACGATCTAAAATTCACAACTGATGTCATGATGTTTTACTTTTGGCTATACTCCCCTGACCGCAGTTTACTAACTCCATGAATCACTGAGACAGTGGTTATTATCAAAATAAATATAAAAGCTGCAGGCGCAGGATTGTGAGCACTACTTTAGTTCCAAATTCATTACATCAGACACCAAACACCATAAAAAAACCAAGTCAATTAAAGAAAGGTGCAAGTACTTTTTAGCCAAATAATTATGAGTTACTTGCAGATATTTACCTCACTATAGGAGTGCACTCGTAAAAACCAAAGACATGGGGCGGAATTCTCCGACCCCTCGCATGGTGGGGGAATCGCGATGCACAGATAACACAGCACTCACAGTGAGCACACCTTTTGCTTGGTTTTACACTGGCGTATATCCCGCCCCCGCCGTGGCCGTAATTCTCTGCCACCCGGGAATCGGCGGGAGCGGGAATCACGCCCCGCTGATCGGCGTGCCCCCCACGGCGATTCTCTGGCCCGTGATGGGCTGAAGTCCCACCGCTGACAGGCCAATCCCATGGTTTAAACCACCTCTGTGCCGGCGGGATTGGCGGCGCGAGCGGGCCTCGGGGGGGGGGGGGGGGGGGGCGTGGGGCGATCGGACCCCAGGGGGTGCCCTCATGGTGGCCTGGCGGGCGGGCCAGTGCCGTGGGGGCAATCTTTGTCTTCCGCTGCCGCCATGGTTTCCACCATGCGGAGGCGAAAGAGACCCCCTCCACCGCGCATGCGCCGGTGGTGACGTAAGTGGCCGCTGATGCACCGGCGCATGTGCGGACCGGCGAAGGCCTTTCGGCCAGCCCCGATGCCGGGCGGCGTAGCGCCAAAGGCCGTTGGCACCAGTTTTGACGCTATCGGCGGAACAGGAGCCACTCCGGCGCGGGCCTAGCCCCTAAAGGTGCGGACAATTCTGCACCTTTGGGGAGGCCCAACGCCAGAGTGGTTGGCGCCACTCCGCTACGCCGGGACCCCCCGCCCCGCTGTGTAGGGGAGAATTGTGCCCATGATCCACGGTTCCACTGAACAGTGATACACCAAACTAATCTCTCATCATGCCAATTCTAAATCACTGAGGCAAATGAAGTGTCAGCAACTCAAGGCGATGCACAGATAACACAGCACTCACAGTGAACATACCTTTTGCTTGGTTTTACACTGCTAACAGCTCATTAATAATTCTGCAGACTGTTTATCTCCAATTCCATGTCAGCGAATGTTAATTGATAGTTAATTTAGAGGCATTAATACAGCCACAATAGTTAAAAAAGATAGGTAAATTCCTGCTGTTCTGTAAACTTAAGACAAAAACATAAAACGCTGCAAGCACCCAGTTGTCTTCATAACTTCGGCTATTTAATCATCTCCTGTTCTCCCATTCTTTCCCGTCTGTATTTTTCCCTATCCGTTGTTCCCTTTTTAATTGTTGTAATATCTTCTAGTTCTGTCAAAGAATCTACCAAGGGAGGACGACAATACACAAGGGTTTAACAGGCTAGATATGAAGGTAACATGGCATTAAGAGCTGAATAATTTCCGAGGTCCACATGCTTTGCCATTCATCTCAGCTTATATGTTCTTGAGAACAATCTAACGGGAGAAGCACCAAGCACGGTAGCGGGAAGGCCCTCCGGGGTGCTTCCCAATGGCTGTCAGCCGTTATCTAAAGCCAATTAGGGCCGGCAATGTTCCCCTATGGGCTTCACGGAGGAAATGGCCACCCAGTTGATGCATCTGGACTGCACCTGACAGCTCGCCGCCAATAAGGGGGAGCAGCACATAAACCGCACCCTCTGAACATACTGCATACAGCTATGGCATCACATAGACGTGCTCCACGCTTCGGGGTTGCTAACTGGGTTGGTGGCTGGACGCTGTAGAGGCAAGAAGGGACATCCTGTTCCCCTGAGGGGGGTGGAGGATCAGCCACACAGCCGCCAATTCCACCTGCGAGGCAATGACAGCAGCTGCCAATTTGGATAGCGTGACTAGGAGGACTGTAGTCTAGTTCAGGAAGAAGACTAAGACCTCCACTAGCCGCACGGGTAAGTTGACATCTGTAAAATGTCCCGTCTGCTACCCCCCTCCCTCCCCCCCTCCATGGATCAACAGCTGGCACCTCATACCACAACCCCCCCCCCCCCCCCCAGTGTAACACTGTGCCTGTGCCCCAGCACCCAGCAGCATAACCCACATGCCAGTGGGGCCCAAACATGCCCCTGCCATAGATCCCCCCCCCCCCCCCCCCCCCCCCCCCCGATGCATGTGTACAGCTCACGATGCCCTCTCTTTGCCCCCGCAGGAGATGCGGGCCCATAATATGCAGGAAAGGACCCAGACGGGCGGCGGAGTGTCGGTTCAGTCCTCACCCGCTATAAGGAATAGGCCCTAGAGATCGTGGGGCTGACTGAGGACATAGCAGTCACCAACAGCAAGGTTGGCGTGCTCTGCAGAGGTGAGGGTCCACAGCCTCTTCACCCAGATGACCTGCCTCAAGTGAGTTGTGCCTGTTCGACAAAAGATCCTTCCCTCTCACTGACCACATGTCCATTTATTAGCAGGATCTCCATCGGATGGGACCGGGCCTTCCCAGCCACTCTCGAGAACACTGCGGAGGAGAGCTCCGAGGATAACACCGTTAATACATCAAAGCTTTCACCCCCACCCTCCACCAGCACAGAGGCACACACATCGGTCGGCGATATTAGTGGACAGGTGTCAGGGGCACAATCTGGTGAGCACCACACAGTTGCTGATACACATCAGATGGAGGCAAGGACATCCGAGAGAGTCACCCAGCGGAGGTCTGCTGGATCCCAGGTCAAAGCTGGGTACCAGTCAGATGCCGAGCCTCTGGACAAAGTTATCCCAGAGCTGATGGAGACGCTGTGACATGGCCGTGAGATACAGGAAATGATATCAGCAAATCTCCGGCGAGTGCACAGTTGATTGGTGAAGTCCCAAAGGCAGGAGATGGCGCTGGAAATGTGTGGCATGGAGGCCAGCACTGCTAGGGTGCCCACCTCAGTGTAAACCCTGGTGTCCAAGGTGTGGCTCAGTCAGCGACTGCCATGGCTGAGGGCCTTGACAGCATGGTAGCATAGTGGTTAGGACAATTGCTTCACAGCTCAAGGGTCCCAGGTTCGATTCCTGGCTTGGGTCCTGTGTGGAGTCTGCACAATCTCCCCGTGTGTGCGTGGGTTTCCTCCGGGTGCTCCGGTTTCCTCCCACAGTCCAAAGATGTGCAGTTTAGGTGGATTGGCCACACTAAATTGCCCTTAGTGTTGGCTGGGGTTACTGGGTTATGGGGATAGGGTGGAAGTGTGGGCTCGGGTCGGGTGCTCTTTCCAAGAGCCGGTGCAGACCCGATGGGCTGAATGGTCTCCTTCTGCACTGTAAATTCTATGATTCTATATCCCAGTTGCTGGGGGGGACGTATCCCAGATACAGGTGGACATTGCTGAGACACTGCGGACATGTCCTCGGTGCAGGTGGGCATTGCCAAGGCATTCCAGAGCATGACCCAGTCAGTGAGGGGTATCGCTGAGGGCATGGACACCATGGTGCAGACAATGGGGAGGTGCCATGATCTGCAGTGTTGGATTACACAGGGCCTCCGGAGTTAATGCCAGTTGTTACTCCATCCCATCAAGTCCCCCATGGGCACGCTTGTGAGGAGGGAGAGCTGGAGGCCGACCCGGAGGCTGACCCAGAACATCCTACCAGGGAGATGACACTGTCTCCAGCCCTCCAGAGTCCCTCTGCCTTACCCTGACACATCTCGAGGTCAGCAGGCAGAACAGGGTAACATGGCGACACCAGTGTTACAGGTACGGCGGCCGGAGCCCTCTGGCTCCAAGCCCTCCAGAGGACACCTACCAAAGGTTTCAAAGGCCACATAGCATGAAAAGAGCAGACACACCTCGACGTATTAGCAGAGTCTGGACGCTTAAGAAGATTGAGGATCACTGAGTGGGTACTGGAGTGGGCACCATCATTAGCTATGTGGCTTGCCTGCACCCCTCTCCCCCCCCCCCCCCCCCTCCCCTCCTGTTGCCCTCTACTCCACCCACCCCTGCATCCTGGGCACAGAGCTCCTAGCTCAGGAGCCTCGGATGCATACCATATTCAGGTGATTGGTGTGCGTGCATCGTCAGCTGAAGGACAGGGGTCAGACTACGGCATAGATTGAGGAGCATCAGAGCTTAGCTCACTGTGGGCTGTCATCACCCTCCTACCTTGTATAATGACCAGCTGACAGGGCTGACACAGGCACATCACCCTGGAGTGATGGTACACAGACCCTGGGAGGGTGGACCAGGGTAGTCCGGGGGGGGGGGGGGGGGGGGGGGGGGGGGGGTGGTGGTATAGGGGAGAGGGTGGGGGCGGGACGGGGAGAGAGAGAGAGAGCGAGAGAGAGATAGATAGAGAGAGAGAGATAGAGAGATACAGAGAGAGTGAGAGAGAGAGAGAGATAGAGAGATCAATAGACAGACAGATAGATAGATAGATAAATAGAGAGAGAGAGATAGATCGATAGATAGAGAGATAGATTGATAGATTGACAGATACGAGCCAACGTCCTATGAGAGGTGTGTGAGGATGAGGGCCTTCCCTGGCCCTCTGGGCATGCCGGACACTTGTCGCTGCCGCCTGTCCTCCCTGCCCTACCTGGTCCCGGAGTTCATCCCCGGCTCATCCTCCAGCAACTGGTCGAGCCCCTCCTCATCCTCCCCCTCCGATGAGACTACAGGTCCCTCCTCCCCCACCTCCAGCATGTTGAGGTGGAGCCTCCTGTAGCACATGCTGTCTGACATCTCCTCAAACGACCAACAACACCTGTGCACCTTGGACTGTTACTGGCCTCCCACCCTGAGTCTCTCCCCAGTTGGGTGTACAGCGACCCCCTGCACATGGGCTGTCGCCTTGAGCTGCGTCAATGCTGCTGCCACCTTCTCTAGCGTCTGGCTGCTGGGCTTCCACCAGCAACGTGCGGGCTGCCAGTGCAGGGTCGACAATACCATCCATATTGTTATATCTGTAAGTAATTGGAGAGGTTGAGAGACCAACAATCAATTATGGCTTCCACTGCAGGACCCTCAAAGCCATCAAGCCTCCCCCATCCTTACATGCCCATCTTCTCTCATAGTGCCATCCACCGAACCAGTTGTGCGGGGGAATGCTGCCCTGCACACGCAGCGCAGGGCACTGCAGGGCCCCTAGACCCCAGACTGGAACATTAGAGGGACTGAGCTCTTCCCCTGGTCCACATACTCACCCTCTGGTCACGGGGATATCCCCAGTGCTGAATCCCAGCTCCAGAGTGTCTCCCTGATGCCCTCCCTCTGGGATTCACTGCTTTAATATCCCTCTGGACACATATCCTCTCCGAAACATCACCCTCATTCTCCGAATTTGTACCTTTGCCTTCCTTTGGTTACCATCTTCTTATGGCTTGACTGTTCCCCTAATACTCTCCGATACCCTCTTTTATGTGAAAAAATAGCTGACAATAGTCCCATTAAGCTTTCTACAGTTTAACACTTCACCTCTACCAGTCCCATATCAAGGTCAGACCAACACCCCTCTCATCATCCATCTCTCCACCCCCCCCCCTCACTCTGCAACCATCTATTTTCCACAGTGCTAATCAATGATGGTTGTATCTCACACCAAATGGTGAAGTACAAAACCAGGGCTCTCTCCTTTTCTTGTTAGCTGATTTATTCACAGAATCCAGCAGTACACATGTTTGCCTTCTATCTACAAAACTACTATCGAAGCAATTTCCCTTTTTATTTGTTTCTGGACCAAACTTTACTCCAGTCTGTCTTTTTATAATGTATTCAGTCTGCACAATTAAACAAACATATCAAAGAGCAGCCCTTTGAAGGGGTACATTCTTCAAACAACAACAAACCACAAAGAAAACTTAAAACATTACACAAAAATGTAATTAACAGGGCCGATAAAACACCCTAGTCCCCACGGTGCCCACCAGGCACAGAAGGTCTCGGCTCACCTGTATATCTTAACAATATCATTAACAGACAATTAACAGCTAACACTTTCTCACCCTCCTGTTGCTGCTCTTCCTAACATAACACAGACTCCTTTGCATCCTTGCCTGCTAATGCTTCACTCTGGCTCAGAGCATAACCTTGTCTTTCCTGAATTCCACAACTCTCCCTCTCATCTGCTTACCTCTCTCACCTTACGTTCACCCTTAAGTATGGATGATTTTTTTGAAGGTGTGGGGCAGGCAGCAGCTGGGCAGTGTAACAGGGTCAGAAACAGCCTCCCCAAAAACATTTAAATGCCGGGACGCGAGAGGATAATAGGTCGTTGGCGACAAGGCGTCCATGATGACAGCTGGACCAGACTTGCATGTTGAGCTATAAATGGATCAGAGCATGGGGCTGACAGGTCGAATGGAAGTGCTGCACTTAATAAGCAAGATCAAAATTACAGCTCAAAAAAAAAGACAGGACTGAATTTTTGCACTGGAGAAACTAGCCAACCGAGTAATAAGAATATTCTCTAGGTGCCACACAAGAGCTGTCGTAGCAGAATAAAAAGTACGCACCTTCCATTTACTATCTTTCTGAACAATCTTCTGTCCACATTCTGGATTCAGGCACAATACTATTTTTAGCACATACCTATCCAGTTCTTTCATTATTCAGCCGAGAAGCCACTTTGCATAATTTGTGGACAGATTCTGACAGACCCGCATTTAGATTTGCAGACAGAAGCTATCCAATTCAGGTCACTTAAGCGGTGTTAAAATACTACCTGTTCAGGTCGCTGGTCACAGATGGAGCACTATTGTCAGAAAGGATGATTAAGGGTACAGGTTGTGGCTGTGACATAATGTTAAGTGAGTGCCTACTCAATTAAAGTTATCCCTCTGGGACAAAGTCAGATGGAAAAATGTAGTACAGAATGAGTTGCTGTTTGAGCAAAAATCCCTCTTCATTCTTGAATAGATTAATAGATGAACACCAAATAATTTAGGAAGACATCTGCAGTTTGTTAAAAGTTTTTTTTAAAGTGGCCAATTCTTTTATTTCCAATTAAGGGGCAATTTAGTGTGGCCAATCCACCTACCCTGCACATCTTTGGGTTGTGGGGGTGAGATCCACGCAGACACGGGGAGAATGTGCAAACTCCACACGGACAGTGACCCAGAGCCGGGATCGAACCTGGGCCCTCGGCGCCGTGAGGCAGCAATACTAACCACTGCGCCACCGTGCCGCCCACCCACTGTTCAATTTTAAAATTGTGTTCTTCCAAATGAAGCGTCACAATATTAAGACATTCCAGACACAGTGCCAATGATTTACTCACCACTCAGGGGTATGTGCAGCATATCTGTGATTTCCCACCAGGGTCATCACTTTGGAAAATTGGAACAGATTTTTGTCAAAGATAATTAATTCCATGGCAACTGGCATGTTTTAGCAGGAACAGCGGAAATATTGAAGTGGCTAAGGGCTGGTGTGGTAAACACAGGCATAGATTTTTAAAAAGAGTCTTTGGCAGAAAAGCTAGATTGTTTCTTCTACTTATGGTTATTCCACTTCCTAACGAGAATGCCTTATTTAGGCCTTAATCATTTATGTGTAAACAGTACATTCTGTGCACAAATCATCAGAGCCATTAACTTAGAGTTCCTGCTGCTGTACATCAGATTCAGTGGTGTTGATCAGGCAGGGAAAGCAGCAAATGGGGCATTGTTCATACGGGATCTTCACCCAATACAGTTTCTGACATATTTCCCCCGTCCGTTCCATTGGCAAGTGTCATTCCTGATTGTATTAAAGACACAGGCACAATGTGAGCCTTAGAAACTGGCGTGAGTTTAATTCAAGCACCAATCATTAGAGCTCAACCAGACCTAATGCAATTCAAGGCCACTTCTTTCCAACAGTGCTTGAGCAGTATGTAATATCAATGGGTTAAATGTATGCTGTTTTGCACGGATAAATGGCTTAACTCATGTGGAATCACACAGCACAGAAGGTTATCATTGTGTCATTATTTTTACAGATCATTTTTTTAACCGAATTTACAGTGCAAAAGGAGGCCATTCGGCCCATTGAGTCTATACCAGCCCTTGGAAAGAGCACCCCCACTTAAGGCCACACCTCCACCCTATACCTGTAACCCAGTAACCCCACCTAACCTTTTTTGGATATTAAGGGCAATTTATCATGGCCAATCCGCCTAACCTGCACATCTTTGGACTGTGGGAGAAAACCGGAGCACCCAGAGGAAACCCACACGGACACGGGGAGAGCATGCAGACTCCCCACGGACAGTGACCCAAGCCAGGAATCGAACCTTGCACCCTGGAGTGGTGATGCAACAGTGATAACCACTGTGCTACCTTGCCACCCCTTCGAAAGAACTATCCGATTGGACCCACCCTGCAGCTCTTTTCCGTTCGCCTGTAGATTTCTCTTTTTTTCCCCATTGTAAAATCAACAGTGAATTTTTATATGATCTTTTCCTTTAGTCTAGGGTCTCCTCAAGTACTGACCAGATTTCACAGGATTTTTCTATAACAATCTTTAGTGTTTCTGTTCAATAAAAGATTCATATATTCCCCATTTCCTCTCTGGTAGTTATTGCTTGCTTTTAAATGTGAAAAAAAAAAGTCTAGGTATTTTTGGTTTCTGCATTCAAGATATCTCTGTTTTAAAAAATTTTTTTTTTTCGATAAATGTAGAATACCCAATTAATTTTTTTCAATTAAGGGGCAATTTAGAGTGGCCAATTCACCTACCCTGCACATCTTTGGGTTGTGGGGGTGGAACCCACGCAAACACGAGGAGAATGTGCAAACTCCACACGGACAGTGACCCAGAGCCGTGATCGAACCTGGGACCTTGGCGCCGTGAGGCAGCAGGGCTAACCCACTGCGCCACCGTGCTGCCCAAGATTTCTCTGGTTGATAAGTCCGTGAACATATCTTATGCGCCCTTACATCTTTTTTTCGATAAATTTAGAGTACCCAATTCTAAAGTTTAAAGTTCTAAAGTAATTAATTTTTCGGGTTTTGATTGATTTCGGGTTTTGGCAGTGGCCATCTTTGTCAGACTGCCGCTCTCGACATACTTACCCACCCTGGGATTCCAAAGCCCCAGTCTCACCATATCTCCCTCCCTGTTCGGACTGGCTGGAGGTTGACAGGTGGGTCAGACTGGGGGCAGACCGGAGAGAGTGGAGGGTTTGGACCGGAGTTGGGTGTTAGTATAGGAGAGGGGATGTCAACGCAGGAAGAGGGTGTCAGTCCGGGGGGGTGGGGGGAGTGGTTGGACCATGTCGCTGAACTGGTCTGTTTGCACCCGGTAGTGGTGGGGGGCATTGGGTCAGAATGGTCAGGCCGCACCGGGAGAATCAGCTCACACCGGGAAGGGGTATCGGGTTGCATCGGGGGGGGGGGGGAGGGGAATCAGGAGTGGGAACAGTGTGATGGGTACCCTGGGGGTGTTGTGTGTGTGGGGGGTGTCCTGTGCGAGGTTGGGTCTGGGATTTTTAAATAGTTACTCTGCGATTAGAAGTAATATTTTCCTCTAACTCTTTCAGAGCAAACATCAGATTAAAACTAGCAGAACCATCCAAAGTTAGCAATTTAAATTGCGTCATCGGATGGTTCCCAGCCCAGTGCAATTGTCCAGAGGAAGTTCTTTTGGGCAATTGCCGGGTAAACCCTTATGTGGGAAATTCCTAGAGGGATTCCCCAGCACGTCTTTGGGGCATGCCATAAATGTGACACCGGGGAAGCAGGAAGTTATGAGCCATAGTTGTACCACATGTTCCATACTGATTTGTAGCCAAAATCCTCCTCAAGCATAGCACTGCCAGTAGCTGTAAATATCACAGCAGTATTCAACTTTGATACATTAGGCTTGTTCCAAGCTATCACTGGGGACATCAACAACATCGGCCAAACAGCTGTCTACAGATCATAAGCAAGTGACAGATGCTCTATTTGCTGTAACAGTGCGACAGTGTCACTACCTACATGAATAGGGAAGGATTCCAATCTCTAAATGTACAACATGTTTTTGATCATCAGCGTTGCTTTATACAAGTCAGACGACAAGTCTTAATTTGAAGACAGTCTGTTTTCCCAATATTTGATTTTGAAACCTAAGGCCTTGACTTTAACCTGCAGGGAACTGTGAGGAAGCCCTGAAGGGCAAGATTTCAGAATGTCCCACAGTAAACTGTAGGGTTACTTTAAATTGGTTGTGCTCCTACTTGCCGAGAGCCTAAGCTTAAATGCTTTCAGCGAGGTCTGATGGTGGTGGGGTGAAGCATATGACAACAGGAAGAAGGGGGGCAATGGTGGCCTGGACATGGCGGGAGTGAGGGGTGGAATGTGGGTTCTCTGACGCTGGTAGAAAGGAATGGATAGTGGTTGGGATTGTAGGTTGTGAGGGTGTCATCAGGGTATCTATTAGTGATGATGGTAGTCGATGGGTCTTCTATGGTGATCAGATTGATGATGGGGTGCGAGTGGATGACCATTGGGGTGGTAGTGGCAGGAGCAGATGGTAAAGATGGGGAGATGGTATATTATTGTGTTGTTGAGTTGAGTCGTTTCTATAACCTCAAAAACTGTCAGCTGAAAACACTCCAACATATTTACAATTATAAGAATACTACTTTACTTCCATGCTACTTTATCCTGGACTCTCAGTTCACATGAGTAAATGTCACTTGCTTCTACGATACCACA
Source organism: Scyliorhinus canicula (assembly GCF_902713615.1). Taxonomy (NCBI): domain Eukaryota; kingdom Metazoa; phylum Chordata; class Chondrichthyes; order Carcharhiniformes; family Scyliorhinidae; genus Scyliorhinus; species Scyliorhinus canicula. The sequence goes on from NC_052161.1 coordinate 47,257,041, forward strand.
GACTATTAGAGCTAACCCTTTGTGGGATATAATCTAACATACTACATTGTACTTCATCTCCCCCAAGTCTCTGTTCAGTTTCTGGAAACCCAATACTTCCGTCTCCTCGTCATTCTATACTTTTCAGCGTTTTGAAGTCTTGCAGAGAATTGCCTCTTTTTGCTCTCTTTATTGTTTTTATTTTTCTATCCAAGTTCTCTTCTTCTTCTCTCTACTTCCTCCAGTCCTTTGAGATTCTCACCTTCCCTTACACTGATTGTAATTTTTTCTGGTGTCTTCATTAGTCTAAACCACCTCATTTTCTTCTTGTTTGTACAAAATAAAGCATTCTCATTCTGGTCCTCTGGGCACTGTTGAACAGAATTCAAACTAGTAAGTGGTTCTGGATCACCTGCTTCAGTGTCTTCTTTCATTTCTGATGGCTGCTACCCCTCTGGTCTCTGATTTTCACTCTATTGCAATCAAAGCTCTTCTGTTTCTTCTTTTGATGCACTGTTCCATCTGAACAATGTAAGATCTCAGGTACGGTAATTTCATCACTATTACTCCAAATCTCGATTGATCTCTGACCTAAACCTGTTCTCCCTGTCGAATACTGACCACGTTCATCTATTTACTTTGGTAAGTTTCCTCTATTTCCCGTGCTTTCTCCAAATCTGTGTCCTTGACCTGTGGAATCAATATATGTGGAAGGGTAGGAATCTGTATCCGCAATCTTCTGCCCATGAATAACTTGCATGGAGCCGATCCATTCTGCAAGGCTGAGGATCCGTAACTCAAGAACGCCAATTGGAAAATCCTCATTCTTTTTCAGAAATGTCTTTACCGTTCTGACACCTCTCTCAGCTTCTCCATTAGCCGAAGGAACCCTCAGTGAACATGTTGTGTAAACAAATCCAAATAATTCTGTAAACTCTCGACACTCTATATTTGTGAACAGTGGAACGTTATCTGATGTCAAAATATCCGGCATCACATGGGCTGGAAAAATGTATTTCAATGATGTCATCAGCGCTTCTGATGTGTGACCATTTAACTTCAATCCACCTACAGGAGTAGTCTACTACCCTTATGAACATTTTCCCTTTATGTTCAAATAATTCATTCTGAGCCATTCTCATGACCTAGAGGAAAAGAAGATGACATCAGAGGTTCCTTTGTGTCCTGCCTGCGAATTGATTATGTGATACAACGGGATATCATTGCTTCCAATTACTTTGAGAGACCCGGTCACTGAACCAAATAAGCTGCTCTGACTCTGCACATACCTAAATGACCATGATGTAGAGCACAAGATGTAGGAGCATTCGGCCCATCGGGTTTGCGCCATTGTTCAATGAGATCATGACTGATATGCTAATCCTCAACTCCACTTTCCCACCTTATTCCCATAACCTTTGATATCAGCTTTGATACACCTAACGACTCAGCCTCCTCAACCCTCTGCGGTAAAGAATTCCACAGATTCACTATCCTCTGAAAGAAGAAATTGACAGAATCAGTGAAGGTGTCCTCCGATCGAGTCCGCATTGACATGTGAAAAAACACCTTCATCCAAGAGAATGAGGATGTAGGTATGGAACTCAGGGAGAGAGTCAGAAAAGTTCTTGAGCAAATTGATTTAGGGAGTGACAAGGTGTTGTCTGTGTTGGCAGGCTTAAAATTGGACAAATCTCCAGGTCCAGATGTGTTGTGTCCCACGCTGCTCGGGGAGGCATGGGAGGAGATTGCAGAGGGTCTGACCAAAATTTTTAAATCCTCTCTGGCCAGGGGGAAGGTGCCAGAGGACTGGAAAAATTCTAATGTCATTCCACGTTTTAAGAACAGTTGTAGAGATAAGCCAGGGAACTACAGACCAGTGAGTCTCACATCAGTGGAAGGGAAACTATTGGAGAAAATTCTGAAGGAAAGGTAAGGTTTGATCAGGGATAACCAGCATGGCTTTGTCAAGAAAGGTCATGCCTAACAAATTAGAATTTTTTGAGGAGGTGACCAGGTGTGTAGATGAGGATAGTGTCGTTGATGGAGTTTGTATGTATTTCAGCAGAGCCGTTGACAAGGTCCGCATGGGAGACTTATAAGGAAGGCAAATGCACATGGGATATGGGGTGATTTGATAAGGTGGTTTCCGAATTGGCTTAGCTAGGAGACAGAGGGGTGATAACATAAGGTTGCTTTCGAGACTGGAAGCCAGTTTCCAGTGGCATACCACAGGGATCTGTGCTGGGTCCCCTATTTTTCAGCATTTATATAAACAACATGACCATGGGGGCAGGATCAGTAAGTTTGCGGATGACACAACGGTTGGCCAGGTGATTGTTAGATTGAGTGTCTTGGCTTACAGGAATTAGATGGGATGGTCAAATGGGTAGATATGTGGCAGATGGGTTTTAATCCTGAAAAGTGTGAGGTGCTCCACTTCAGAAGGAGCAATTTTTCAAGGAAATATTCAATGAACGGCATTACACTCGGAAGTTCTGAGGAACAAAGGGACCTTGGCGTGTTTGCCCATAGATCTCTGAAGGCGGAAGGGAAGGTTAATAAGGTGGTGAAAAAGGCAGACGGGACATTTGCCTTTATCAATTGAGTCATAGATTACAAAAGCAAGGAGGTCATGCTGGAGTTTTATAGAACTTTGGTCAAGTCACAGCTGGAGTACTGTGGGCTGTTCTGGTCGCTACATTATAGGAAGGATGTGATTGCATTGGTGGGGGTGCAGAAGAGATTTACCAGGATGTTGCCTGGGATGGAACATTTAAGTTATGAAAAGAGGTAGGACAGGCTTGGGTTGTTTTCGTTGCCTCAGAGAAGACTGAGGGGCGACCTGATCGAGGTGTACAAGATTATGAGGGGTACGGACACGGTGAATAGGAAGCAGTTGTTCCCTTAGTTGAAGGGTTAGTCATGAGAGGGACACAAGCTCACGGTGAGGGGCAGGAGATTTAATGGGGGATGTGAGAAAGGACCTTTTTACTCAGAGTGGTGACGGTCTGGAACGCACTGACTGGGAGGGTTGCCTCACATCCTTTAAAAAGTACCTGGATAAGCACTTGAGACATCATAACATTCAAGGCTATGGACCAACTAAAATGCTTCCCCCACCACCACCTCAACCACCTGTTTGGCTTCATTCCCCAGAATTAGGTTCAGCACTGCGCTTTCCCTTGTTCTACCCTCTACATATCAACCTAAAAAGTTGTACTATATGCATTTTAAGTAATTGACTCCACCTAAGCCTTTAACTCTATGACTATCCCAATTATGTTGGAAAAGTTGAAATCACCTAACATAATTACCCTATTGTTACTTTTGCACACATATGCGAATTGTGCAGATGTTTGCTTCTCAATTTCCCACTGACTATCTGGGGGTCTATACAATGTGGCTGCCACTTTATTATTCTTAAACTCTACCCACAAAGTTTCATTTGATGCCCCCTCCAAGATACCATCTCTGCTTACCGTGGTAACTGACTCCTTAGCTAATAATGCAATTCCTCCTCCTCTTTTACCCTCTTCCCTGTCTCAACTGAAGATTCTATATCCGGGAAGGTTGAGCTGCCAATCCTGTCCCTCCTTCAACCACATCTCTGAGATGGCTACTATACCACAATTCCACGTATTAATCCTCACCTGTAACTCATCCGTTTTACCTATAATTCTCCTGGCACTAAAGTAGAAGCCATCCAGCTTTTCCTTACTCCCATGAAGCTTAATACAGTTGTACTCCTTCTGACTTAATTGCCTTACTGTACTATGCTGCGTCCATATCCTGCTAACAGTCTGTGTCCCTTGCCCTGCCGAATTAGTTTAAACTCCTCCCTACAGCACTAACAAACCCGCCTGCAAGGATGTTAGTCCCGCTTTGTTTCAGATGTAGACCATCATGTTTGTGCAGGTTCCTCTTCACCTTTGTGTTAAATGGGCGACCCCTTATACTGAGATTATTCCCTCTGGTCCTAGACTCACCCACAAGGGGAAAGCACCTCTCAGAATCCACCCTGACAAGTCTCGAGGATCCTATATTTCTCAATAAGGTCACCTCTCATTCTTCTAAACTCCAACGAGTACGAACCCAACCTACTCAACTTCACCTCACAAGAAAATCTCTCCATACCCGGGATCAACCTATTGAATCTTCTCTGGACTGTCTCCAATGCCATTACATATTTCCTTTGATAAGGGACCAAAACTGTTCACAGCATTCCAGGTGTGGTCTAACGAATGCTTTGTATAGTTTTAGCAAAACCTCCCTATTTTTATACTCCATTCCCTTTGAAATAAAGGCCAACATTCCATTTGCTTTTCCTGTTACTTGCTGAACTTACATGCTTGTGTTTGTGATTTATGCATGAGGACCCCCAAATTCCTTTGAGCTGCAGCTTTCTGCAGTGTTTCTCCATTAAAATAATATTCAGCTTTTTTATTCTTCCAAAGCACATAACTTCACATTTTCCGACACTATATTCCATCTGCCAATTTATTTGCCCACTCACTTAACCTGGCTATATCTTTCTGCAGACGCTTTTGTGTCATCGTCACCACTTGCCTTCCCATCTATCATTGCGTCATCTTTCTTTGTGTCACCTGTAAACTTGGCAATAGTGTATTCACATCCCTCATTCCAGTTATTATATATTTAAAATAATTGTGGTCCTAGCACTGATCCCTGTGGCACACCATTAGTTACAGGTTGCCATCCTGAAAATGCCCCTCTTATCCCAATTCTCCCTCTTCTATTCGTTATCCAATTCCCTATCCATGCTAATATAAAGTAGCCTTTTGTGTGGTACCTTAACAAGTGCCTTTTGGAAATCCAAATGTGTTACATCTATTTGTTTTTATCTATCCTGCTCATTATCACCTCAAAGAATTCTAATAAATTTGGCAGCCATGATTTCCCCTTCATGAAGCCATGATTATTCTGCTTAATTATATTATATACTTCTAAATGCTCTGCTATTACATCCTTTCTTACTCTAATATTTTCAAACAACAGATGTTAAGCTAACTGCTTATAGTTACCTGTCTTTTGTCTCACTTTTTGAATAAGGGTATTACATTGGCAGTTTTCCAATCCTCTGGGACTTCTCCAGAATTTAGAAATTATTGGTAGATTACTACCAGTGCATCCACCAGTTCTGTACCTACTTCCTTTAATATCATTGGATGTGACCCATCAGATGTAAGGGGCGGGATTCTCTGACCCCCCGCTGGGTCGGAAAATTGCCGGGGGGGTGGGGGCAGCGTGATTCACGCCCTGCCGCTCCGATGCCGGCTGCCTAATTCTCCGGCGCCAGTTTCTGGGAGGGGGGCAGGGATCTCGCCGCACTGGTCGGGGGCCGTTTGCAGTGGCACCCCCTCCCCCAATTCTCCGGGCCTCGATGGGCCGAGCGGCCACCCGTTTTCGGCCAGTCCCGCCGGCGTGAAATAGACATGGTCCATCCCAGCGGGATCTGGCTTGTCGGCTGTATAGCGGGAACCTCAGGGGAGCGCAGGGGGGATCCGGCCCCGGGGGGCGGGGGGGGGGGGGCTTACGGTGGCCTGGCCCGTGATCGGGGGCCTGTGCCATGGGGGCACTCTTTCCCTCCGCGCCGGCCTCTGTAAGGCTCCGCCATATCCGGTGCGGAGAAGAAACCCCTGCGCAAGCACAGGAAACACGGCAGCGGTTCTGCGCATGTGCCAGAACAAGCCGGCAGTCCTGCGCATGTGCAAACACGCTGCGGACCACGGCGGCCCTACGGCATCGATTGGCGCGGTGCCAACCCACCCCCGGAAGTGCGGAGGATTCCGCAACTTCCGGGCGGCCCAACGCCAGACTGGTTCGCGCCACTCTTGGAGCTGGCATCGGGCCATCCCGCCAAGTGCGGGAGAATCCCACCCAAGATTTGTAAGATTTGAATTCTTAGTGCACTTGGGATTATTCTATTATCGTATACAAGTAAATCATCAATCACTGTCAGATGTGCTCGGTGTTTGAAATATGCACCGGAATTTTCCAACCATTCCTGCTGGTTGGATCTTCAGGTCCCACTGACGGTGAACTCCATGTTTCCCAGCAGCAGGAAGTGCACAGAACGGGAAACCACTTTAGCAGCGTTGGGAACAGAACCAATGACGGGTGAGCTCCGCCGCCATGAAACATGCCACGGGAGCATGCAGAAAATCCCACCCATGGTCTCAGGATGAGACTATGTGGTAAAAATGTTGGCCATCCTCGACTACAAAATTCTCTGACTCGCTGACATTCCTTGTCTTATTTTTGTGCCTCTTTGATTCCATCCAAATTTTGGGTTGATGCTGGTAATGAATGGACTGTCGTTATAGTAAACTCCTCGACTTCTTGCACAAATTTATTTTTCTGGGCTCTCTGTGTTATTCTTGTTTTCCTACCTCCATTAGTATCAGATCGTCATCAATCTTAATTTAAATCTTTGAACTCCTTTCAAATTCCAGAGTATGACTAATATTTTATGGGATGTTTTTACCGTAAAATAAGACCTAAGACAAAGTGAGCAAATTTCTTGCCTGCTCATGCAGCTGCTAATGCTTCTTTTCAATTTCTGCGTGTCCCTTCTCTGTATCTGTCAATGACCATGATGCGTTTATAGGCTGGACTACCTTTTCTATCTCTATTTACCTGAAAAAGTACTGTCCCCCACCAATCCTGTAGGCGATGCATCCACTGCTATTATTGTAGCTCACTCCAGGTTTTAATGTGCTGGTATCTCTGATGGCATCAACCTCGCCTGGATTTTTCAAATGATTTCTGACATGTTTCTTCCCAACACCATTCATCGTCTTGGTGTAATGAAATGAAAAAATGAAAATCGCTTATTGTCACGAGTAGGCTTCAAATGAAGTTACTGTGAAAAGCCCCTAGTCGCCACATTCCGGCGCCTGTACGGGGAGGCTGTTACGGGAATCGAACCGTGCTGCTGGCCTGCTTGGTCTGCTTTCAAAGCCAGCGATTTAGCCCAGTGTACTAAACAGCCCCTTATAACTGCTGTTGTGGCTCGTTGAGTTCTGTTATGTTTTTGTTTTTAGAACTTTTGCCACTTGATTCACCACTGCCATGAACCTTTGTAACTCCGAGATGCTCCTCGGAGCTGGAAATTCTTTCAGATTCTGTTCTTCAGTGGATCAACCTTTATTCCGAATGAACATGTGACCATGAAACCTGATTTTTGGTCGTGAAAACCCACCTTCCTGGTGAGTGTGAAATCTGCCTCTTTTAATCTTTGCAGCCCTCATCTCACCCTCATGTCATGCTCATTGTGTATCAGCACATCATCCAAATGGCAAACCACTCTGTGTAAACCCTCCAAAAGATTTGATGTTGGGCCATAACTTCCTTGGAGTGGCAATCAGCCTTAGATTGCCACTCCGTACCCATTTACTTGCACCAGAGTATGTCTATGCCTGTCTCATTCAGCTTTCCTGACTCAGATCAAACAAGATTCAGGTAGTGCACGGACATGGATGCCCAGGGTCACAACTTAAAAGGGGTAGGGGTCGAACATCGGGGTGGAGGGTTGGGAGGTTAATGCTCTGGTGGCCCAGGTTCTAATCCCTCTGTAGCTGATGGTGAAATTTCAGTTCAGTAAAAATATCTGGAATAAAAGTCGAACGGAAACCATGAAAACATTTGTCGATTGTCGTAAGAGCCCACCTGGTTTCACTGATATCCTTCAGGGAAGGAAATCTGCCACCTTACCTGGTCTGGCCTACACCCTACTCCAGATCCACAGCAATGTAGCCGACTATGAAGTGGCCTCACAAGCCGCTCAATTCAAAGGCAATTATGCATGGGCAATAAATGCTAGCCCTGCCAATGACACCCACATTGCATAAATGAAGAAAAGAAAAGCTTTTTAAATAATGGGGTTACATTTACAATTTTCCAAAGAAATAGGACAATTCCAGAATCAAGGGAGCTTTGGAAGATTGTGAAGTTATGAATGCCAACCAGCAATTAAAGGTTTCAATAAAACGCATACAAAAGCAAAATACTAAAGCAGAAATAAAAACAAAAATTCTGAAAATACCCGCCAGGTCAGGCGAGAAATATAGTTAACGTTTCAGGTCTAGATGACCTTTAATTAGAACACATGAAAGTCATCTCGACCTCCGGTAATTTTGTTTCCCTTCTCAGATGCTGCAAGGCCTGCTGTGTGTTTCCAGCAGTTTTTTTGATTTTGATTTCCTATCTTTAATGCAATAAATTTGATACGAGTACTTTAATGTTCTTATTCCTGATGCGGCACTGACAATTTCGAACAATTCAAATCCCCTTTTGCCTGGATTTCACTTGTTCATGAAAATGGGTTCTAAATGTTATGGATTTAAGATGTCTGGATGTAATTATGTTGATGAATGGAACCACAGAAAGAATCATTTAATGAAAGATAGGAGAGTTGAATGATTTGTGAAAAAGTGGATGACATTATCAGTATCATTGGCTTGAAGAGAAACTGCTTCTGTTCAGTAATGAGATGGGAGCTCAGCAACAAGAAACTGTTATCTCCAGATGTCCTTGCTTTGTTGCAACTGTCCTTCAAATGAGACCTAAAGATGCTCGCTCCTGGATTAGGTTAGGTACTTCATTATAATCAAACCTCTCTTTATATTACGTGCACCACATAAAGCACCTGATCATGATTTCCACATGACTTCAAGGGAAATAACGGGCTGACCTTTAATTGCTTTTATTAAATAAATTATGTGCTGAAAACACAAGAGATGCGAATAGATGAAGTAAGAGCAGGAGTAGTCCACTCGGCCCTCCCAGTCTGCCTCACCATTCAATAAGATCATGGCGGATCTGACTGTAACCTTTGCCTATCCCCCTTCACTCCTTGTTTATCAAGAATCTATCTACCTTTGCCTTAAAAGCATTTCACTGCCTTTTGAGGAAGGGAGTTCCAAAGAGTCACTACCCTGAGGGGAAAAAAATCCCTTCTCATCTCTGTCTTAAATGAGTGATCTTCATTTTTTCCACAAGAGGAAACATCCTCTCCTTAATCGACCCTGTCAAGATCCCTCAGGATACTATATGTTTGAATCAAATCATCCCTCATTGGTTATGAGGCTATTTAGCACAGGGCTAAATTGCTGGCTTTGAAAGCAGACCAAGGCCAGCAGCATGGTTCAATTCCCGTAACAGCCTCCCCGAACAGGCGCCGGAATGTGGCTACTAGGGGCTTTTCACAGTCATTTCATTGAAGCCTACTCGTGACAATAAGCGATTTTCATTTTCATTTCACTTTTCTAATCTCCAATGGATACAAGCCCAGCCTGTCCAATCTTTCCACATAACCTGCCCATTCCTGATATTAGTTTAGTGAACCTTCTCTGAACTTCATCTAATGTATGTACATCCTTCCTTAAATAAGGTGACCAACACTGTGCAGAGTATTTCAGATGTGATCTCACCAGTATCCTGTACAAGTGAAGCAAAATCTCCCTACTTCCCTACTTTTGCATCCAATTCTCCTTGCAATAAATGCTAACATTCTATTATCTTTCACAATTACTTTCTGTACCTGTACACTAGCCTTTTGTGATTTATGCACTAGGATACCCAGACCCTTCCGAATCTCAGAGCTCTGAAATCTCTCACCAGTTAGATAATATATTCCTTTTTATTCTCCCTGTCAAAATGGACAATTTCACATTTGCTCATATTAGACTCCATTTGCCAGATCTTTGCCCACTCTCTTAATCTATATTCCCGTGCAACCTCCTCATGTCCTCTTCACAACGTACTTTCCTACCTATCATTGTTTCGGCAGCAAATTTAGCAACCATACCTTCATCCAAATGATTTCTATACATTACAAAAAGTTGAGGACCCAGCACCGATCCCTGTGCTGCACCACTAATTACGTCCCGCCAACCAGAAAAAGACCCATTTACAGCTACATTCGGTTTCTTGTTAGCTAGCAATTCTTCAATCCATGCCAATATGCTACCTCATACACGATAAGCTTTTATTTTCCACAATAACCTTTAATGTTGCATCTTATCAAATCCCTTCCAGAAATCTAACTACACTACGTCCACCCATTTCCCTTTATCCACAGCACGTGTGACTCCATGAAAGAACTCCAATAAATTGGTTAAACATGATTGCCTCTTCACAAACATCTGACTTTGCCAGCTTGCCTTGAATTTTTCTAAGTGCCCTGCCATAATAGTGGACTGTAGTCAGCATTACAGTGAAGCAATCTGGAAACAGTGACCAGTGATCAGAGGAAAACCAGCAGAGCCAGGAAGTAAAAGATCATGAGAGAGAGCGAGACTGAGTGTGAAGCTGGGAGGTTAAAAGAGCGTGAGAAAGAGCGAGACTGAGAGTGGAGCTGGGAGGTTAAAAGAGCTTGAGAGAGAGCGAGACTGAGAGTGGAGCTGGTAGGTTAAAAGACCGTGAGAGAGAGCGAGACTGAGAGTGGAGCTGGTTGGTTAAAAGACCATGAGAAAGAGCGAGACTGAGAGTGAAGCTGGTAGGTTAAAAGACCGTGAGAGAGAGGGAGACTGAGCGTGAAGCTGGGAGGTTAAAAGACCGTGAGAAAGAGCGAGACTGAGAGTGGAGCTGGTTGGTTAAAAGAGCAGGACTGAAAGCGAAGCCAGGAGGATAAAACAGCAGGACTGAGAGCAAAGCCAAGAGGATAAAAGCGGGTGGCACATTAGCACTGTTGCTTCACAGCGCCAGGGTTCGATTCCCGCTTGAGTCACTGTCTTTGCAGAGTCTGCACATTCTCAGTGTTTGTGTGGGTTCCCTCCGGGTGCTCCGGTTTCCTCCCACAAGTCCCGAAGATGTGCTGTTAGGTGGATTTGGACCTTTTGAATTCTCCCTCTGTTCCTGAACATGTGGGGGAGTGTGGTGACTATGGAATTTTTACAGTAACTTAATTGAAGTTCTAGCCATCTAAGATGGCCACCTGTAAAGGACCATGGGAATTATGGCCAACCCAGGATTCAGACAGATACACAGCCAATGTGTATCTAAAACACAGGTAACTAGACCTGACTGAAACCCCTGCTCGTTTAAATTTTAATGGCCCATTTTCCCAGGACAATAGAAGTCCAATCAAGCAACCGGTACAACCACAGACTAATCGGCACCACTCTCTTGCTCAGAAAGCACAACTGCCAAGGTCAATGACCGCTAAGGACCTGTCCAGCTACCGAGGAACCCACCCCTTTATTGGCCGAAATCGAAGAGAGTGATCAGAGCCCTGTCGAACTATTGGGTCCAAGGTTAAGGACCGCCCCAAAGAGCGCGAAGTCCCAGGGGGATAAAAGCCATGTGTTCCGTCTCTCTTGGATCTGGCCTGTGCCTACCCAATTGCAGCAGAAACAGCCAGCTAAGTTTAAGACCAGCGTTCACTACCTGGTGGATGAGCCCAGCAGAGACAGCCACTTTCTTCGAACCTACTAAGTGAAATCTAGATAAAGGCCTTTATCCATTTGCCCTGAAGTTAAGTGTAGGTTATTGTAGCTGATATGTGCAGTTTAACTCGTAGTATATACTGTGTTTGCCTGTCGAGATAACTCTTGTGTATGTAAATAAACCATCCTTTGAACGAACTAAATGGTTGTGTGGTCATTTGATTGATATAAGGGAAAGGCTTGTAGTTACTGAGATAAATAAATAGAGCAACACAGTGTTAATGTAAGTCTACTTGTGACAATAATAAAGATTATTATTATAAAAAGAGTGTGAGAAAGAGCGAGTGCTAGCTTGGAGTTTGGGGCTCCTGAAGTCACATCAGGATCCAAAAGTGACACGGGACAAGTTGAAGCAGCTGATTAGGTGCTTATGGTCAGGTAAGCATTTACTACTTTCGTTGCTTATCGTTTGCAAGGTCTATATTTTGTAGTCTATAGTTTGTAAGGGCTACATTCTGTAGTAAGGAGGATTAGGGAAAAGGGCCCTCAAATATGTGATATTATTTATAAGTCATAGGAGTCATAGAATCCCTACAGTGCAGAAGGAGGCCATTCAGCCCATTGAGTCTGCACCGAACCTCTGAAAGAACACGCTACCTAGGCCCACACCGCCCTACCCCATAGATTCACCTCACCTGCGCATCCCTGGTCACTAGGGCAATTTTAGCATAGCCAATCAACCTAACCTGCACATCTTTGGACTGTGGGAGGTAATTACAGCACCCGGAGGAAACCTACGCAGACACGGGGAGAACATGCAAACTTCACACAATCACCAAACGCCAGAATTAAACCGGAGTCTCTGCCTCTGTGAAGCAGCTGTGCTAACCAGTGTGCCACCCTGCCGTCACATTTAATTTTACGTGAATATTTCTAGTGTCTGGTGCCAGCATGTGTGTAGGAGGTGTCTCCAGCTGCAGCTCCTGGATGCTAGGCGTTCGGAGCTAGAATGGTGGCTGGAGCTATGGTGGAGCATCCACAAGTCTAGAGTTTCATGGCTAGCACTTATAGAGAGGTGGTCACACCGACAGGTTAAGAGTCCACAGGCAGGCAAGGAATGGGTGACCATCAGGTAGAGCAAGAGGACGAGGCAGGCAGTGCAGAATCTTCTGTGGCCATTCACCTGCAAAACAGATGTACCACTTTGGATACAGTTGAGGAGAATGACCTCTCAAAGTAAAGCAGCAACGCCAAATTTATTGTACAACAGTTGGCCCTGCTGCACAGCAGAGGAGTACAAAGGGTTGGAATGCAATAGTTATAGGGGATTCAACTGCAAGGGGAATAGATAGGCATTTCTGTGGTTGTAAATGAGTCTCCAGATGCCATGTTGCCCCCCGGTGCTAGGGTCAAGGATGTCTCAGAGCACCTACAGGACGTTCTAGAGGGGGAGGGTGAATAGCCATTGGTCATGGTACACATTGGTACAAACAACATAGGTTGAAAAAAAGGACTGAGGTCCTAAAAGCAGAATAGGGGGTTAGGAAGCAAGTTCAAAAGTAGGACCTCAAAGGTAGTGATTTCAGAATTACTACCATGCCACGTGCTCGTCAGAGCAGAAACAGGATATATCAGATGAATACATGGCTGAAGAGATGGTGGGGGGGGTTTCTGATTTCTGGGACATTGGGGCGAGTTCTAGGGGAGGTAGGACCATTACAAACTGGACAGGTACACCTGAGCAGGGCTGGGACTGATATTTTAGAGTGGTTGGGGAGGGTTTAATCCAAAATGGCAGGGGGATGGGAACCTATGCAAAGAGGCCAGTGGAGGGGGAAAGACGGACAAAATGGAAGATAGAAGGGGGAATAAGGAAAGTGATAGGCAGACAAATCAAGAGCCAGAATCAAACAGGGTCACAGTGAAAAGTAAAAAATAATGGGTTTAGGACAAGGAATGTTAAAAAGATAAGCCATACGATTTTCTGCCTTAATGCGTGGAGCAGTAGCAATAAAGTGGATGAATTAATTATACAAATGTAAATGGGCATGATATAGCCAGGATTACGGTAATATGGTTGCAGGGTGACCAGGGATGGGAATTCAACATTCAGGGTTAGTCAGTATTTAGGAAGGACAGACAAAAAGGAACGGCAATGGGGTTGTATGTCTGGTTAAAGAGGAAATTAATGAAATTGTGTTGAAGGATATTAGCTCCAATTATGTGGAATCTGTATGGGTAGAGCTGAGAAACACCAAGAGGCAAAACACATTAGTGGGAGTTGTATATAGATCTCCAAACTGTAGTGGTGCTGTTGGGAATTATATTAAACAGGAACTTAGAGATGCATGCGATACAGGAACATCTGTAATTAGTGGTTACATTAATCTGCATATAAATTGGGCAAATCAAGTTAGTGACTAGACCGTAGAGGAGGAATTCTTGGAGTGTATATGAGATGGTTTTCTGTGTCAACATGTTGAGAAACCAATAAGAGAACAGGCAACCTATACCAGATATTGTGTGAAGTCAAAGGGATAATTGGTAATCCTAGTTTTGCAAGACACCTTGCGGATGGGTGACCATAACATGATAGAATTCTTCACCAAGATGGCAGCCGACAGAGTTAATTCTGAGACTAGGGTCCTGAATTTAAATAAAGAAAAATACTATGGTATGAGGCACAAGTTGGCTATGATGGATTGGGGAATGTTACTTAAAAGGATGACAGTGGATAGATAATGGCAAACATTCAAAGAGCTCACGGGTGAACGGCAACAATTGTTCATTTTTGTCTGGCACAAAAATAAAATGGGAAAGGTGGCCAGTCCACAGCTTACAAGGGAAATTGGAGATAGTATTAGATCCAAGGAAGAGGCATATAAATTGGCCATAAAAAAACAGCTGACCTGAGGACTGGGAGAAGTTTGGAATTCAGCAAAGGAGAACAAAGAGATTGATTAAGAAGGAGAAAATAGAGTACAAGAGTAAGCTGGCGGGAATGTAAAACCTGACTGTAAAAGTAAAGGTTGATGAGGCAGAGCCAGTGAATGTCGTATGTTTAGACTTTCAGAAGGCGTTTGACAAAGTTCCACACAAGCGATTAGTGTGTAAAATTAAAGTGCATGGGACTGAGTGGAGTGTAATGAAATGGATAGAAACAGTTGGCAGACAGGAAAGAAAGCAATAATAAACAGTCCTTTTCACAAATGGCAGGCAGTGACGAGTGGGGAACTGCAGGGTAAGTGCTAGGACCGCAGCTATTCAAATTTATATTAATGATTCAGATGAGGGAACTAAATATATTATCACCAAATTGGCATATGACACAAAGCTGGGTGGGAGGGTGAGCTGTGAGGAGGATGCAGAGATGTTTCAGTGTGATTTGGCCAAGTTGAAGACCAGTGCAAAATTCCTGTTTAATTTATCTGCCATCTTGTTTTCCATTATTAATTCCCCAGACCCACTTTCTGTAGGACCAATGCTCACTTTATTAACTTTTTTCTTATTTTAATATCTGTAGAAACTTTTACTATCCGTCTTTATATTTCTAGGTAGCTTTCTCTCATACATTTTCCCTCCTTATTAATCTTTTTGATATTCTTTTCTGTTATATATTCTGTCCTATTTTCTACCATGCCATCCATTGTTGCAGAATTATATGCTTTTTCACGAAATTTGATGCTATCTTTAATTTTTTCAGTTAACCACTGATGATCGGTCCTCCCTGTGGTGATTTGCCTGTGAATTGTATTGTACATAGTTAGCAATGCGACCTCCGACCAGCTGGTGGCGTCAGACATTGATCACGTGACGTGTGACACTTGCCAGTTGGTAGTAAGGCGTACAACAGGACAGTCACACATAAGGTAGTTCCAGGAGAGTTCACTGAACATTAATATAACCGAGTCTGTACAGTATTCTGTTTGTTATCTCTCTACGTGTTCATCAATAAATCATCATTCTAGTTTAGTCGCCAGATGTTCTGTGTGCGTCATTACAACGGCAAGGTCACAGACACAACAAGGTATCGGGAGTGTTGAACATTTAAAGCTAACAGCAGAAAAGACGAGGCAAAACCGCCCGAAGAACGAAAAAGGTGAAGATTCTTCCACTGACATGATGGAACTATGGCCTGTGACCACTCAATAAATGACGGTGAAACTCGAGATGGAAGGTTTAAAGCCACCTCATCAGCTTCAAGTCTCGGGTATTGTAGATGATAACTGGCGCATTTTCAAACAGCAGTTTAAGCTCTATGATTCAGCCCTTGGCCTTCAAGCACAGACTGACGAGAGGTGCATTGCAATGCTGCTCGCAGTGGCAGGGCCACAAGCAATCAAAATCTACAATACCTTCGCTTTTGATAATGAAGAGGAGAGTAAGAGCTACGATGAGGTGATAAAGTATTTCGATCGGCATTGCTCTGCGGAAAGAAATGAAACATTTGAAAGATACATTTTTTGTATGTGTACCCAGAAACCAGGTGAATCTTTTGACAGCTTTTGTAACTGACTTGAGACTGAAGGCCCAGTCCTGCAAATACAGTGATCTAAAATCATTGATGATCCGCAACCAAATAGTATTTTGTATATCAAATGATAAGCTCCATGATGGATTGTTGTGGGAAGAAGACCTGAAATTGGAAAATGCAATTAAGATTTGCAATGCGAGTGAGCTGGCTGCACAGCAGATCAGTACTGAGTTTGAAACATTTTGCCGCCAACATGGAAGAAGATGCCCGCACCATCAGCACTGTGACACAGTTCAATAAGGAACGTGGTCTCTGCCATTTTAAGTGGCCGACTGGAGCCGCCATCTTGTGCCAGAAATATGGCAACCGACATGACCCACGGCAATGTCCAGCATATGGGAAAGTATGCTCCATGTGTGGCCGTACAAATCATTTTGCGAAACAATGCTTTTCGCGACCTGTAGACCAGACAGGGTTAGTCAATGCAATTGATGAGATGTCCCTTGATGAATTATTTTTCGTTGATCTGATTTCAACCAAATGAGTCCTAAAATAAAAAGAGTAAAACGCTTTAATGACCAATTGGAATAACAGTGAGGATCCAGCCGATACCGTCGAAAACAGATGGTCAATTCCAATTATGCTGACCGACGCACTGATAAAATGCAAGCTCGACACGGGAGCAAGGGCAAACCTCAGTCTGTATGATTGCACGGGCGCAAGTTCAACCGAAAGTCGTAAATCAATCAACACTGCTGATCGACTACTGTGAGAATGAGATTGAGACACTGGGGGAATGTGAACATGAAGCATGGGTACACAACAGAGGTCACATCGTACCATTTTCCATTGTGGACATGAAACATGAGTCCATCATAGCGGCGGATGCATGCGACGCCCTGAACCTAGTTGAGCAGCTGTACACCCCAGTCAACGAGGCGACAAAAAATTGCTGCGATTCGTAACCAGATACAGTGATGAAATTATCCGTGTGAGATACGAGCAATAGTGAAGGTGGAGGAAGATCAATCAGTGAAAGAGATGGAGGATCCATAGGACACTCTAGAGTTCTGGTTAGCGGTCTTCGAAAATGAGGATATGCTCAGTGACATGATCCAGGAGCATGATCAGCCCATCCTGCAGCATCTACAAGATGAGCCGTAAAGTTCTCAGATCTGGGACAGCCAATGAGTTGCACTCTGGAGCTCAAGTTTGAACCGAATAAATATTTTGCAAATGAGGTGCTCGCTAAAACATAGCAGATGGAGTCGTGGCCTGATGGTCAGGCTTCTTCGTATTTACAATCACGGGGCGCAAAGGCTGGCACATCGACTGGAAGAAAGGAACAAATGTCGCACTGAAAACTATTAAATTGAAGCAGTTGCATAAGGGTCGGCCGACTCGTAAAACAGTTATGAAAACTGGACTAAGTGACTCTTTTTTCAACTTCTTCACTCCTCCTGAGATTCCAAAGCATGAAGTGTTGGGTGGAAGCTCTGCAGCTAAAAATCGGTCAATTGCTGCATGAACACATAATTCCACAAGCAGTGCTATGCTTCACGGAAGATGATGATGATATTGACTCCGATGATGAGGACAGTGATGATATTTACGAGAACCATGAATACGATGAAGAAAATAAAGGCTCGGAGGGTGAGCCAGATGAGGACGACTTTGAAACGCTAGTAAGGTTGTTTCGTGGGAGTGATGAGGTGACCATAAAGGACAGTCTGCGGAGGACACATAGAAGTGTGACAGTTCTCAGATGGCATATGCAGAGGTTGAAAGTGAGATGGTCGTAGCGGAGACTTTGGATGAAACCAACTTAAAAGCGAACAAACTAAGAACGGAAGATATTATACCCATTCTGGAGAAACTAGCTCCAGATGCATATGGTGAAATGTCTCTGGCTTCAGAAATGGTTCTAGTAGTGGACTCCCCAAGACTCAAGGCCACTCCACCTGTATGCCTCTCCACAGCGACAGATGATACTTAAGCCACGTTACCAGACATGGCTGTATCTGGATACAGTTCCACGATGACGGATGATACTTGTATATTACAAGACAAGGATGAGCCATTACTTGGTTCTTTGGGAACAGATGATTTATGCATTGTAATTTCGAGTAACGAATGTCATCACTTGGGGCTCTCACACAGGATGGAGTGACAGCACGCAACGTAGAGGATGTGGATCCAACCCAGACACCAGTGTGCAAGGCTATGCAACCATCGACTGAAGGTACAGACGTGACCATGGCAGTACAGTCCCTTGGAAGTGAGCCGACACGAATCATCTCAGCAGACGATCCACAAATACCAGCAAATACCATCCACAAATACCATGGCGCAGGCCAGTGGCAAGGTGGGTGCGAACCAAAGCCAAGCGGAGTCACAAAATCGCTCTTAAAACAAAAAAGAGGAAGAGAACGGGAGCGGGGGGGGTACTGAGAGTCCCACAAGGACACCAAACAAGAAGACACCAGCAATGTGGCCGACAGGCCAGAGTGCACAACAAAGCAGCAGCATAAAGCATTGCATAAAGACACAAAAAAGCTGGGGACGCAGCAGTTGATGACCCAAACATGGCCAGCAAGAAGACTGCCGGAAAGCTGACAAGAGCCCAGAAGATCAGTGGGGTGATCCTCTCAGAGATGCACAATGATCTGTACACAAGGGACACTGTTAGCAGGCATATCGTGTTAATTGAAGCACAGTTGAATCTGTATATACATATGCCACAATAATACAAATCATGTTTTTGTATATAATTTGTTTAAATAGAGCAGCCAATTATTTTTCTTTTCCAATTAAGGGGCAATTTTTAGCGTGGCCAATCTACCTAACCAGCACATCTTTGGGTTGTGGTGGTGAAACACACACGGGCATGGGGAGAAGTGTTTTTGTATATAAATGTTAACATCTCCAAAGGAAGGAGGATGTGATGATGTGCCTGTGAATAGTATTGTACTTAGTTAGCAATGCAACTTCCAACCAGCTGGTGGTGTCAGACATTGGTCAAGTAATGTGGGACACTCACAGGTTGGTAGTAAGGCGTACAACAGGACAGTCGCACATAGGGTAGTTCCAGGAGAGTTCACGGAACTCTAATAGAAACCTAGTCTGTATTGTAATATGTTTGTTATCTTTCCATGTGTTCATAAATAAATCACCAGATGTTGTGTGTGTGTCATTGCAACGGCAAGGTCACAAAACACAAGACTCCCCTTAGAGTTTTTCTGTCAGTTTATATCCTGATTCCTGTATTGACCTGACAGTTCACCAATGGCAATGCTGTGCTGAGCTATGAATAATCTGCATCATGAATTAGATGTAGGTAACGTGCTGAGCCTCTTGGTTATATAGTCAGTTTACATCATCAAAACATATCAATTACAATACAAAATGCTTCATATACAGAAACTGAACTGGTCTATATCGTCCTGGGCAGTCCGTCAGCGTCAAGGATGACTTGCTTGCATTCTGGGGAGGTGGGTTTTATGGTGGCTGAATAGTCCAATCCTGGATCCACAGACTCTGCCACAGGTTTGGCAGGTTGTGTCTGATGAGGTGGGTGGGTTGCTCTGGATTCTGCACTCTGCTCCCACTGTTTACGCTTGGCCTCCATATTGTGATGCTTCAGGTGACTGGCGCCTTCGCGGATCTTCTTCTCCAGTTTGTGCATTTTAAGGCAAACAATACCCACAGGAATTGTTGCATTTAGTTCGGGAGGCTTTCAGAGTGTCCTTGTAGCCCTACTCTGCCCTCCCAGTGATCGCTTGCCATTGTGGAGCTTGGAGTAGAGCACTTGTTTCAGGAGCCTTGTCAGGCATGCGAACAATATGGCCTACCCCATCGCTGCTGGTCAAGCATGAATAGTGTCCCGATATGGGAATATTGGTCTGGGAGAGGGTGCTCACTTTGGTACGCTGATCCTGCCAGTAGATTTGCAGGATGTTGCAGAGGCAATGTTGGTGATATCTCTCCAAGGATTTGAGGTGTCTGCTGTACATTGTCCATGTTTCTGGTGCAGACACGAGTACAGGGACCAAAGTGGCTCTGTAGGCTATAAGCTTGGTGCTGGATTTGAGGTCTCGGTCTCAGAATGCCCGAAGACTGCACTAGCGCATTGGAGTCTATGCTGGATTTCATCATCGATGTCTGCTCACGCCAAGAGGAGGCTCCCGAGGTATGGGAAATGATCCATATTGTCCAGGGGCTCACTGTGGACCTTGATGGTTGGGGCAGTCAATGAGTGGCGTGGTCCCTGCCCCAGCTTCTGACCCCCTCCCTCAAGTTGATGGTGGCCGTGGAGTGAGCTCCACCAGAGGAAAACACGGGGTCAGCTAAACTTAACTCCTTAATTTGGCCAAATTGTTTGCTGCTAATTTTCTGGAAGGTTTTGTCATCTGTAGCTTGGAAGTTAAACCAGAAATATGTCACAATTAATTCAGGATATTCCCTTTGTACATGGGATTGTTGTTGGCAGTGCTTGTGAGGTTGAAGTCTTTTGGATGATGCTGTCCAGAAATTGCTGAGGGTCAGGTGCAAAGAAGCAGAGTTTTATTAGGGATTTACTAGAATTGCTCCAGAGCCAAGAGATTATAGAGAAACTGGGGCTGTTCTCCTTAGAGCCAAGAAGCCGGAGTAGATTTGATGAAAGTGTACAAAATTCAACATTCAGATAAAATAGACAGAAATAATTTCCAATGGTTGTAGGATCGATAATCAGATGACCCAGATTTAATTTAATCTAAATTGATTGGCAAGGAAACACTTTTACACAAAAAGAGATGTGAGGATTTTGAATGCGCTCCCTCTCTGATATTGTGGTAGGTACAGATTTAAATTAGCGTTCAAAAGGAAATTGGATAAATACATGAAGAAAATTATAGGGAAAGCATTGATGGGCAGGGGTGTGGCAGGATTGACTGCATTTTCCTTCAAAATAACTGGTGTAACTTGGTGGGCTGAATGGCCTCCTTCAGTGCTGCACTATAATATTATATAGGACCCAAAGCATAGAGCTATCAAGGATTAAATGGGTTGGAGTAATAAGGAGCCCAGAAACAGGAAAACCACCAGAGCCCATGATTTCTCTCCCTGGTCCTGCCTCAGAGCGATTGTCGCAACTTAAATAATTACAGTAGCAAGTGTTTTGTAAATTAAAGGAAGGTTATTTATTATCACACACTTGCCACAGAGACTTAAAAGCTGACATCTCACTCACCAACTTACCCTGGCCAACACTATCACTCACATAAAGATTACATACAGATGAGGGGAAAATTCTGATAAAATAGACAGAAACCATTTCCAATGGTTAAATACAATTACAATTTATGATCAACATATTTCTTTGCAGGCTGCAGTTTCTTAGATGAGTTTATGTTTTGGCTGAAGTGAAAGTCTTGCACAGCAAAACCTTTTATGCCCAAGTTTCCAGCAGGTTGCTTCTCAGGTGAACTTGCAGTTTGGAGAGATTGGGAGAGTCCTTTCCTTTAGATCTCCCACCTTCAAGGGATTGCTGTTTATGAGCTTGTTTGGTTTCCTTGCAACTGGTTGATGGCTTTCTGTGCGATCTGTCTGCAGGATAGCTTCTTACTTTTTAAAAAGCTGGCAACAAAATGGCTGTCTTACCACGTTGCCTGTTATCAGTCCAAAGTCCTTTTTCAAATAATGTAAGTAGCAAGGGTGGCTATGCAACCTGTGAGATGGCTTTCAGACCGTGGGAGTTTGAGGCAGCCAATGTATTTGTATCTGAATGAGCCATTCAATTGAAATTACCCTTTCGAATTAGTTTCATGAAAAGACATTGAGTATACGTCAGCCTGAAAAGCTCCTTTTATTCCCTCTCGAGTTGGTGGGGGGTATTTCAATCCACACGAGAAATCAGGTGATCCTTGTGCATCCATCCTTTTGTATCCTTTGTTGTGTTTCACAAATATAAAGTATTGATTGAAATTTCGTAACATACTGGAAAACAACACTATTTTAAGGTCCTCTCTCAGTTCCACAGCTTCAGAACTGAACATGCTTTACGATGGAAGTGTTCAGCATATTATCTGTGTTAAATCAAGTAAACCATGATTGGAGCCATGTTCCTCTCTGTGCCAAGCTTAAACAACATGAGATGGTCTCCTGTATAACTCTCTTGCTCTTTAGCTTTGGCTCTTTCTGGCTTTATTGGAACGTGACTCGAGTTGTAACGCCATTTTCTGCGGAGAGGTGGTGGTGGTGCATTGGCATTTTCTCTAGAACAATTCAGGGAGACTCAGGGTAAAGCTCTGGGGATCTGGGTTCGAATCCCCCCACGGCAGATGGTCAAATTTGAATTCAATAAACATTTGGGATTAAAAGTCAAATGATGACCTTGAATCCGCTTTTGTAAAAAAACATCTGGTTTCTAAAATCCTTGAGGAAAGGAAATCTGCTATCCTTAATTGCCCACATGGGACCCCAGATCCACAGCAATGTGGGTAACTATTAAATGCCCTCTGAAATGGTTTACCCCCCACCAACCCAAGAGGGAATAAACTCAGACTGACATATACTCAATGTCTTTTCATGAAACTAATTCGAAAGGGTAATTTCAATTGAATGGCTCATTCAGATACAAATACACTGGCTGCCTCAAACTCCCAAGGTCTGAAAGTCATCCAGTGATGCCGACATTCCATGAATGAATTAAAACATCTAGATGATTGATATATACATAACAGATGTCATAATATAAACTCATGTATATCAGGAGATGCAGACAGGCAGTGATTGACATTCAGGATAACCAATGAACACACTCATCACAGAACAACGAATCACCAGACAGGACACCACCACTATAAAGCCCACAGGGCATTAAGGCTCTCTCTCTCTCTCACAGGACATGGCTAGGGAGATAGTCACAGTGCACAGGCCAATGAACATCATCACCATGTGGTAGAGACCTAGTCTGGTCAAGCCAGTAGGAGGTTATCAGTTAGGTTAATAGAGTGTCAACCCACAGCATATTATGTACAGTAATTAACAGGTTCAATAAAACATTGTTGGACCATCTCCTGTGTCGGAAGCCCGTTTTTCATTTTACTGCATCCAGTTGCAGTCGATGTTAGACCAGCACAGATAACACATCATGGTACCAGAGAGCTATTAACTCTAACCATCTGCAAAGACCAGCACGCAGCCATCCAGCGGCATGGAAAAGATCCAACCTCCTCCGCAACTCCAGATATCCGGCAACCTCAGCGCCAATTGGAAAGTCTTCAAACAGAAGTTCCTCCTGTATATCGAGGCCTCCGACCTCGAGGCAGCATCAGATGCCTGAAAGATCACGCTGTTCCTGTCGACTGCGGGGGACCACGCCATCCACATCTATAACTCGCTCACGTTTGCCGATGGCGAAGACAAGACGAAGTTCAAGACGGTTCTGCTGAAATTCGACACCCACTGCGACAGTGAGGTGAATGAGAGCTTTGAACGGTACATCTTCCAACTGAAGCTTCAGGGTAAGGATGAACCTTTTCAGTCCTTCTTGACCCATCTCCGCATCCGAGCGCAGTCATGTAATTATGACTCGTCTGCTGATTCCATGATCCGGTATCAGATCGTTTCGGGGTCCAGTCCAACTCCCTGCAGGAGCAGCTCCTCAAAATCAAACAGTTGACCCTCTCCGTCGCCATCAAAACGTGCGTTGTCCATGAGCATGTCAGAAATCGTTACTCCCGCATCAGGGCGGCAGAAAATGCAAAACTAGCCTCCCACGAGGCAGAAACGGTGCAGGCCATTGCAAAAATGCAAGGCCTGAGAATCGAGGAGAGTGGCTGTTTCGCGAGCTTTTCCAGGGTCCCGACACATGCGCCTCATGACCGGGTGGACGACGAGGCCGAAGACCCCGATGAGCATGTGCGAACGTCGGCCGACTGCACTGCGATTGCATGATGGCGCACAGAATGTGCTGACGTCAGCGTCTTGACGTGTCCAAATTAAGGCTCCGCCCATTTAAACGGCAATGTCCAGCTAAAGGAAGGCAATATCTACAGTGTGGAAAGCCTGGGCATTAAGCGACCTTATGCCGGGCCGCTCCACCGACCAACAGCCAGCGATCCCAGCTGCAGCACAGATGTGTCCGCTGCGTACAACAAGGCATGCAAGATTCAGATCCCGACAGCCCAACGGACCCCGATGCTGACTGCCTCGAGTCTCCATACCGGGTGGGCATAATCACCACGTGCGAGCTGGCCTCCACCGTGCCTGCAAATCACCTTTCAATCCTCACTGTGGATCCTGATGACGAGTGGTATGGTGTCATCACGGTTAACCAGTCTCGCATCCGATTTAAATTGGACACTGGCGCATCTGCAAACCTCATATCACAGTCGGACCTCGACAGCATCCGAGACCAACCTAGCATTCTTCCACCAGCCTGCCAGCTCCTTGACTACAATGGCAATGCCATAGCTGCCAGTGGATCGTGTCAGCTAGGTGTATCTCACAAGGCAATCAATGTGACGTTACAATTCGAGATCGTCCGGCCTGACAAGGCATCCCTGCTCAGTGCTCGCGCATGCAAACTCCTAAATCTGGTCCAGCACGTCCATGCCATGTCCTCGACACCGGCGACAGCCCCGCCCAATGTAAATCTCCAGGCTGAGATAGACGACATTCTCACGCAATACCACAACATGTTTGATGGAATGGGCATGCTCCCATATCGTTACAAGATATTGCTCAAACCGAATGCCACCCCAGTCATCCATGCACCACGCCGGGTCCCGGCTCCTCTCACGGATCGTCTGAGAAAGCAACTACGAGAGCTCCAAAACCAGGGTATCATCTCAAAGGTCACGGAACCAACAGACTGGGTCAGCTCCATGGTCTGCGTCAAGAAACCCTCTGGTGAACTCTGCATTTGCATTGATCCCAAAGACCTGAATCATGCGCGAGCACTACCCAGATCCCAAAGCGTGAAGAGTTAACTTGTGAGATGGCTCATGCCAAATTCTTTACCAAGCTGGACGCCTCCCGTGGGTTCTGGCAGATACAGCTGGACGAGTCCAGTCGGAAGCTTTGCACGTTTAACACTCCGTTCGGCAGGTATTGCTACAACTACATGCCTTTTGGTATCATATCAGAAGTATTTCATCGCATAATGGAGCAAATGATGGAGGGCATCGAGGGGTGCGAGTCTATGTGGACGACGTGAGCATCTGGTCCACAACGGCCGAGGATCACATTGCTCGCCTCAAACAAGTTTTCCAGCGGATTCATGAAAACGGCCACCAGCTCAACAGGGCCAAATGCCCATTTGGTAGGTCCACTATCAAGTTTCTGGGTGACCACATTTCACAGCAGGGCGTACAACCTGACGCTGACAGGTTGCTGGCAATCAATGCCATGAAGACCCCAGAGGACAAAAAGACGGTCTTCCGTTTCCTCGGGATGGTGAATTTTCTCGGGAAATTCATTCCCAACATGGCATCCCACACCACAGCCCTCCAGCATCTCGTAAAAAAGTCAACAGTGTTCCAGTGGCTTCCCGCACATCAAGCGGAGTGGCTTGAGCTTAAGGCGAAGCTCACCACAGCCCCAGTACTGGCATTCTTTGACCCAACCAAGGATACCAAGATATCCCCAGACGCAAGCCAGGACAGCATTGTGGGCGGTGCTCCTCCAGCGAGACGACTCCTCGTCCTGGGCTCCAATGGCATACTCCTCCAGGGCCATGACTCCGACCGAACGACGGTATGCCCAGATCGAAAAGGAGTGCTTGGGTCTCCTGACAGGAATAGTCAGGTTTCATGACTACGTATATGGCCTGCCAAAGTTCACGGTGGAAACAGACCTCAGGCCTTTAGTCCACATAATCCAAAAGGATTTAATTGACAAGACATCTCGGCTGCAGCGAATTCTTCTTCATCTCCGTCTATATGACTTTGAACTCGTCTACACACCGGGTAAGGAGCTGATCGTTGCGGATGCCCTATCCCGATCTGTCACCATGCCATGTGAACAGGGCGACGTCATTTGACACATTGAAGCACAGGTGCAGTTGTGTGCCAGCAACTTGCCAGCCACTGATGAACGAGTTATACAAATACGCGAAGAAACTGCCAAAGATCTCCTACTGCAGCGCATGATGAAGTACCTCGCCCATGGCTGGCAAAAGGGGCAGTGCCCCCAGTTCTTCAACGTTAAGGCCGAGCTTACGGTTGTTGAGGGAATCCTTCTTAAATTAGATAGAATCGTCATTCCCCAAAGCATGCAAAACATGGTG
The DNA here is from genome assembly GCF_902713615.1 of Scyliorhinus canicula. Classification (NCBI taxonomy): domain Eukaryota; kingdom Metazoa; phylum Chordata; class Chondrichthyes; order Carcharhiniformes; family Scyliorhinidae; genus Scyliorhinus; species Scyliorhinus canicula. The sequence goes on from NC_052161.1 coordinate 47,283,178, forward strand.
CTCAGGCAGATCCATGAAGGTCACCTGGGGGTCAAGAAATGTCGACGCAGAGCTCGGCAGGCAGTTTACTGGCCTGGCATCAGCCAGGACATTGCCAACACAGTCCTCAACTGCACAACATGTGAGAAATTTCAACCAGCTCAGCCCAAGGAAACGCTGGAACAGCACGAGATTGTGACCTCTCCGTGGTCCAAGGTGGGGATAAACCTCTTTCACGCCAATGGATGTGATTACGTGCTCCTGGTTGACTACTTCTCCAACTACCCGGAAGTGGTGAAACTGTCGGACCTCACGTCCAAGTCCGTCATCAAAGCCTGCAAAGAGTCGTTTGCCAGGCATGGGATACCACTCACGGCAATGAGTGACAATGGTCCATGTTTCTACAGCCAAGAGTGGTTCAACTTTGTACGATCCTATCACTTTAGTCATATCACATCCAGTCCCAATTACCCGCAATCAAACGGGAAGGCTGAGAAAGGGGTCCATATTGTCAAGCGGTTGCTGTGCAAGGCTGCAGACTCAGCCTCGGATTTCAACCTGGCACTATTGGCATACAGGGCACCCCCTCTGTCGACTGGTTTGTCTCCGGCGCAGTTGCTCATGAACGCAACCTGAGGACAACTGTTCCAGCCATCCATGTTCCAGACCTTGACCACCTCACGGTGCTGCAGAAGGTGCAGTGATCCAGGGACCAGCAAAAGATCACGTATGATGCTCATGCCACGGATCTGCCTGCGCTGGCTCCAGACGATGTTGTTCGCGTTCAGCTGCCTGAAGGAGGTTGGTCAGCCCCAGCTGTTGTCGTCAGACAGGCTGCTCCCGGGTCTTTCGTTGTCCAAATGGCTGATGGCTCCATTTCATGGCGCAACAGGAGGGCCCTGCGTAAAGTTCCCTGCCCATCACCCGACCGCACCTCTCCGCATGTCATCATGCTTCCTCCGGATGTCTTGCACCATGAGGCCACCGATCCAGCAGCGATCCCACCTGTCCACAAGGTCACCGAGATGGCAGCCATCCTGCCTGTCCAGGTGCCGACGTCCCCCCCTTCCACCTCTGCGGTGATTGAAAAGAATTCATCGTCCACCACAAAGACTGAATTTATAGACTTAAATCTTGTAAATTTTGTTCAGTTTGCTCTGTATCTGCACGATAGACACCTTCCCATGTACATATGTTCATTCATTCCCCATTAAGGGGCATTAAGGCTCTCCCTCTCTCACAGGACATGGCGAGGGAGATAGTCACAGTGCACAAGCCAATGAACATCATCACCATGTGGTAGAGAGCTAGTCTGGTCAAGCCAGTAGGAGGTTATCAGTTAGGTTAATAGAGTGTCAACCCACAGCAGATTATGTACAGCAATTAACAGGTTCAATAAAACATTGTTGGACCATCTCCCGTGTCGGAAGCCTGTTTTTCTTTTTACTGCATCCAGTTGCAGTCGATGTTAGACCAGCACAGATAACACATCAACAGATATTATATATAACTGTTTTTCAATGATACTTCAGTGTCTATGCAATGGTATTAGCTGGTAGTCTTCAGAAGCATTTTTACTTTGAAGTTTACAGGTTAGGATGACTATCAGCTACACACGACTGGATATAGATCGCATTTCAAACATTTTAGCAGCTATTTTACGGCTGTGGTCCTGGCATGGAGTGTTACCTCCTATTAACAGATGTCCGAAATTTGATAAAATCCCCCCACCCCAAAATATTTCATCCATTAAAACTGATGGGTGAAAAATTGAGAGTAATACGCACCCAAAAATCAATCTGTTTTTTGCGGCACGCAAGACACTGCAATGGGTTTGCAAATTTGTTAAATGATGCACTTAGTGTTTAAGTTTGTTTCATCTTTGTTCATTAACATTATGGAATCCAAATCAGAACCACAGGAGGCTCAGAATCATGACACTATTACTTCTCTGTTGATTAAACTAAATCTACATGATTTATAATTACAAGCCACAATTTTAAAAATAGTTAAGAAATAATTAGAATGTTGAAATGGAGTTTCCACTGTTGGGGAAGAATGACCCAGTTTTCCACTTCCAATAACAGGGAGACGCAGCTGGGGTCCGACCAATTCTCTGGGTAATTAAAACTTTAACTAAAATACTTCAAATAGATTAAAATTCTTAACTTTGAAGAGAAAGTCCCAGTTGATTCAACAATCCCTTTTCTAATAAAAAAAACAGATTTGCAATGTACTTGAGAAAATATGGTGCCAAGATTAAAACATTTCTGAAGGCAAATTACAAAATTTACTCTCCTGCAGTCACGCAAAACAGGACCTAATTTTTCAGCATCCTTTAAAGTTGCATAAAACGTTGCAATAGATACAACTGTGATGACCGGCGATGTCTTATAACTTTGGCTCTGGTGGTTGCTACTCACTCTGCAGCTCATGATGATCGGCAGTTCAATGTAATAGATCATAGATCATAGAATTTACAGTGCAGAAGGAGGCCATTCGGCCCATCGAGTCTGCACCGGCTCTTGTAAAGAGCACCCTACCCAAGGTCAACACCTCCACCCTATCCCCATAACCCAGTAACCCCACCCAACACTAAGGGCAATTTTGGACACTAAGGGCAATTTATCATGGCCAATCCACCTAACCTGCACATCTTTGTGACTGTGGGAGGAAACCGGAGCACCCGGAGGAAACCCACGCACACACGGGGAGGATGTGCAGACTCCGCACAGACAGTGACCCAAGCCGGAATCGAACCTGGGACCCTGGAGCTGTGAAGCGATTGTGCTATCCACAATGCTACCGTGCTGCCCAAATGACTCACCACCACCTACAGAGGGGCAATTAAGGATGGCCAACAACTGTGGGCCTAGCCAGCGTCATCTATATCGCGTGAAAGAAAACATCTTTAAAAGTTCTGTATTTATATTTTTGCATACAAGGAATAGAGTTGCATTTTCCTGATCTCTAATCATTCTGCTCTTTCACCTTGGACAGCACATCTCGCAGTTGATATTTGGCCTATGGTCTATTGTTCTCTGTCAGCTATTTCCCACTCCCATTGTAAAATTTAGATTTTCTCCAATACTGCTGCAGAATATTGCACGCTGCTTGCTACAAAGGAAATAAACTTGTAATATTATTATACAGTTCATTTTTTCAGTTCCCATTATTTATGTTCTTGATTATACCAGTTTATTTGTGCTCATCAACATGTGCCAAAGGATTAACTGGCTCAAAGTTCTTCCATGCATTCATTCTGATTCTAGCCACCAACTTGACCAAATATGCTTACCACTGCATCACTGCCAGAAACCTCAGTACGGTTAGATAATAACGGCCATGATGGTCCGTTAAGTGGCAATCATCATTGGATTGCCCCACCACGCCCAAATGATTTTCCTTCATTCTAGCTGGATCTTCTAACCAGGCATTACCAGAAATAGGGAGTGTTGCAGTCATTGGAAAACTCCATCGCAGCGCTGTACCATTGAGTGGAAAACAAGGCATACCCCCCTTTTTAACGCACTAGCTGCTGTATGGGAGTTTAAAGGGACATCGGGAGGGGGTCAGATGCCACTGGAGTGTGACATGGAGGATGGGGTGGGGGCTTGGACCTTGGAGGAGGTTGGATCATCATGGCAGGAGTGGTGAAGGAGTTGGGTGAGGAGAAATCTCATAGGGAGCCAGGGGGAGATAAGTGGGGATTGGGGAACAACATGGAGAGAGGGATTAGGCAAGGGCTGGGGGGAGGGGTGGTTTCATGGGAGGGGTAGTTGGGGGTGGGGTCCTGTGGGAGGGGTAGTTGGGGGGTGGGGGAGACCCCGGAGATTGATGGAAGGATGGGGGGGGGGGGGGGGGGGTGTCCTGTGGTGAGGTCTGTGTCGTTACCCAGAAGTTAGAAGAAGTTTTAATTCTGACCTTTTCTCGGTAACTATTTGTGTGACAAAGCCAGAACCATCCCAAGTTTGCAATCTAAATCACATTTTCGGCTGGTTCCCAGCTCAGAGCACTTTTGGGCAATTGCTGTGCAACCCTTTGCCTTTGAGAGCATATAGATCCCTTTTTACAAGTACAGATTCTACCCAACTCCAACTCTTCTCCCTCCACAGGGATTCTGTCTCCCACAGAATCGCTAGCCTTAGGGAAGATCACTGAGAGACATGACGGTTTCATTCTCCGTCTGAAAGGACAATATCATCAGCAGAATGGGACAGCAACTTCACAGCATTACTGATAAGTAGAGTATAGGTTTTGCATCAAAGGACTGATCCAAGGTTCACCTTCTACTGGTAACAATACTAAAACTTTATCTCCCCTGGCAAAACGACAAACTTTTGCTTTCTTGTCCGCTTCCCGTTTCATCACGTTGTACAACCTTTAAATGTTGTCTCACCAATTCCCCTGCTCTATTTAATCGTTCCCTAAAATTTGACATGTAACCCAATAATATAAGTTCTGCTCACTCATCAATTTTTCCTTAATCAATTTAAGTAGTCCTCTTACCTCATGATCAAACATTAGTTCAAAAGGACTGAATTTGGTTGACTGATTAGGTGCATCCCTAACTGCAAACAGTACAAACGGAATTAATTTATCCCAATCCTCTGCATAATCGTGACAATAAGCCCTCAACATTGTCTTTAGAACAAAGAACGAAGAAAAGTACAGCACAGGAACAGGCCCTTCGGCCCTCCAAGCCTGCACCGACCATGCTACCCATCTAAACTAAAATCTTCTACACTTCCTGGGTCCGTATCCCTCTATTCCCATTCTATTCATGTATTTGTCAAGATGCCCCTTGAACGTCACTATAGTCCCTGGTTCCACCACTTACTCCGTGAGTTCCAGGCACCCATTACCATCTGTGTAAAAAACTTACCTCGTACATCACCTTTAAACCCTGCCCCTCGCATCTTAAACCTATGCCCCCTAGTAATTGATCCCTCTACCCTGGGGAAAAGTCTCTGACTATCCACTCTGTCTATGCCCCTCATAATTTTGTAGACCTCTATCAGGTAGCCCCTCAACCTCCGTCATTCTAGTGAGAACAAACAAGTTTATTCAACCGCTCCTCATAGCTCTTGCCTTCCATACCAGGCAACATCCTGGCAAATCTCTTCCGCACCCTTTCTAAAGCCTCCACATCCCTCTGGTAGTGTGGCGACCAGAACTGAACACTATACTCCAAGTGTGGCCGAACTAAGGTTCTATACAGCTGCAACATGACTTGCCAATTCTTATACTCAATGCCCCGGCCAATGAAGGCAAGCATGGCGTATGCCTTCTTGACTACCTTCTCCACCTGTGTTGCCCTTTTCAGTGACCTGCGGACCTGTACACCTAGATCTCTCTGACTGTCAATACTCTTGGGGGTTCTACCATTCACTGTATATTCCCTACCTGTATTAGACCTTCCAAAATGCATTACCTCACATTTGGCCAGATTAAACTTCATCTGCCATCTCTCCGCCCAAGTCTCCAAACAATCTAAATCCTGCTGTATCCTCTGACAGTCCTCATCGCTATCCGCATTTCCACCAACCGTTGTGTCGTCCGCAAACTTACTAATCAGAGTTAATCAAACTTACTAATTAAGGCAATAAGAGATGCGCATCAGAATATACACAAAGATTGGAGGATGAGTGGGGCCAGAGCTTGCAAAAAAGCAGCCACCCCCGCGCTCACATCAAGGGCCCCCCATGATGAGCAGTGTAACCAAGTCTCAGTAGCACTGTACGCATTGCAGATTGATTTCTGTACTGCGTGCCTTACTTTGCACACAATATGTTACAAGAAATTTTATTTGAGTGTTGATGTCTTGTACTAAAAATAGCCCAGGCTAACGGTGCTTACCAGGTGCCCTACGTGGTTTTTTTGTTCTTATGATTTATTCTAACAGGCAGTTTAAGTTTTTTTGCTCTTAAAAAGGAACAGGGCTTCCGAGTATTCATAGCTACCATTCTGGAGTGTGCCCAAAGAGAGAGCATCACACAGATGAAAGTGACTTTTTCCCTCCATGAGACATACACTATACTTCCCTAGTGGTCTGATGCCACCTTTCTAATGCTCCCTGCAATTCTGGATGGTACGCAGTTGATTTAAATTGTTTTATTCCTAAGATATCCATAATTTCTTTGAATAACTTTGAGGTAAAATTTGATTCTTGATCCGATTGTACTTCTGTGGATAGCCCATGTCTAGTAAAGAGTTTAAGTAACTCCTCTACAATCTTTCGAGTTGGTAAGATGTTTACTGTGGGTTTATAAAATGTTAACTGGATTCACAGAATAAACATTGTTTTTGTTTAAAAATACTTTTAGTTCTCTGTTGCTTCACACCTGTAGAGTGGGCTCTTGTGCTCCCCATTACCAAAATCTATTAAAGGTTGTGGGCCAGGTGAACTTCATAATATACTTTAGTGTTCTCTAAACCCTGGCCCATAATAATCTGGGGGCTTGTCCGGGATAAAAGTCTATCTTTTGTGATTGGGTTGGCTTAGTGAACTTAAAGACAGCGAGGGGTGTGCATATTTGTGTTTGATTTTCAGGTGTGGTATTCCTGTTTACGTAGGGAGCATGTTGTGGACAATGGCTCTTTCAGAGACTCGGAAGATTTTGGGGGCGGAGAAAGTCACACGCAGTACCTTACGAACAGAGACTAAAAAAAGGCTTTTAGATTTGGCAAAAACATTGCAGTTAGCGTTACCTAACAGCACACGAAAAGAAGAGGTACTTACGGCGGTAGCTGAGCATTTAAAATTGCCTGAGATACAGTCTGGCTCATTAGAAATGGAAAAAATTGAGTTACAAGTTAATCAACAGGAACATGAAAAAGAATTAAAGCAGCTTGAATACGAAATGCAGGAAAAAGAAAGAATAGTTCTGGCAAAACAAAAAGAGAGTGAGGAAAGGGAAAAAGAGAGAGTTTGAACTTCAATTGTGTCTGAACCAGACAAGCAAGCCTTAAATGTTTGCCGAACAGTTGGGAATGAAGTCTTATGCAAGCGGAACACATAGGGAGTAACAGCAGAAGAACTAAATGATCCCCAAAAAATATGCAGCTGGATTCCCCGTCAGCGGAACCCTCCATTTTGCCGCTGTGCACTCACACCCGCAGATTTCCCGATGGCGTGGGGGGTGCCCACAATGGGAGACTCCATTAGCCGGCTGCCGGGAGGAAGGATCCCGCTGCCGGTGGCACAGAAAATTGGTGTGGTGGGACAGAGAATCCCGTCTATGGACTACACTGGAAAACCACTTCAGAATCAGGTTAAACTTGTGCATTCATTGACGTTCATGCCGTTTTTACAGCAGCCTACAGAATCCAGAGACCACTTTGTCAGCAGGTGCAGAGATATGGGGCGCGATTCTCCGCTCCCCACGGCGGGGGGGGAGAGTCGCGGGAGAGCCAGGCGAATCACGACATGCCACCCTGGCACCCCCCGCGATTCTCCCACCCCCCCCCCCCAAAATGGCGTATCGCGTTTTTCAACAGGCCGCTCGGAGAATCGCCGCTCGCCGTTTCTCACGGCGACCGGCAATTCTCCGGTCCGTATGGGCCGAGCGGTCTGCCGAACCCGACCGGTTCACGCCGGCGCCAACCACACCTGGTCGCTGTCGGCGTGAACAGCGCGCGACCGGTGTTTGTGGGGCCTGTGGAGGGCGGAGGGAGGATTGAGCACCACGGGCGTGCTCAGGAGATGCACGGAGATCGTTGGGCCGGCGTCTCTAAAAGACGCACTCTTTTCCCTCTGCCGCCCCGCAAGATCAAGCCGCCATGTCTTGCGGGGCAGCGGAGGGGAAGACGGCAACTGCGCATGCGTGGGTTGGCACCGGCAAACCTACACATGCGCGGCTGACGTCACTTAGGCGCTGCCGGCCGCGCCATTCCCGGCGCCCGAGATTCACGCGCCGCCGCTTCTAGCCCCCCCGGGGGGGCGGAGAATAGGGGGCGAGGAGCGGCCTCCGATGCCGGAGTGAAACACTCCGGGTTTCACTCCGGCGTCGGCTGTTTGTCGCCCGATGGGAGAATTCTGCCGATTATGTTTTTAAATGCAGAGCTAGCAGACAGTTGTTGAGTTGGTGATCACATTCACTTCCATGGAAGCATTCCATCAAGATCTGCTGGACAAGCCTAAAATGTGTAGCATTGAAGAGCTACTCAAGGATGAATGTCAGTATGATATGATCTTTGCAGGTCAATAAAGTTTATAGTTCTTAAGTACAACCCCAATTGTTGATACGTTCACAAGAACATCTAAACCTAGCAAGACATGTGGAAGCTGACGCCTTCTGCATGCATCGAGGAAATGCCCAGCTTTCCACCAATTCCGCAAGGCACGTGGTAGAAAGGGCCATTAGCACTGGAGCATTACACTAGAGCAAAGGCTGATGTAGCTGCAAAGAGCCATGCACTGATTCAAACAGACCAGACACAATAGATACCTTCAAGCAATGAGAATGATTATCTGCTATCCCATCTGAAACATATATATGAGGTGACTGACAAACCAGAAAATTACAATGATGTGCACAATGAGACATAGAGCGGTGAACACATGTTTCACTCCGTCAATCTTGTGGAAAATGTAGATGCCGTCACTCCAGAGTTTGACGAGATTAAAATTTTCTGTCCTAAGAAAGTTGGCAAAGTTTAAAACCATGGTCCTAAACAATCATTAGACACAAAGGTGCAATGGTGAGGCATAACAGGACAAATCAGCTCCCCCCCCCCCCCCCCACCCCAGGACCCCAGCGCCCGCCTGCGCCGCCAATCCCGCCGGTCAGGTAGGTGTTTTGATTCCCGCCGGCGGGAGAGGCTTGTCAGCGGCGGGACTTCGGCCTATCGCAGGCCGGAGAATCGCAGCGGGGGGCCGCCGACTGGCGTGGCGCGATTCCCGCCTCGCCGAATCTCAGGTGGCGGAGAATTCGGGACACGGCGGGGGCGGGATTGACGCCGGCCCCTGGCGATTCTCCGACCCGGCGGGGGGTTGGAGAATCCTGCCCCCGGTTTCTTTATTCAATGTCTTTCTGTATAAAACCCAGAACCCAATTACCTTGTAATGGTATTTTCTACCTGTAATATCTGTTCAGAATGGCACCCTTGATTTCGCCTAGGGTGTAGGTATGTAACCTGTTATAGAATTGAATTTATGGAACTTGGATTCAGCAATCGCATCTTACCTTTCTTAACAATGTAACAACTTCCTTTGTCCAAGTCGAGGAGTATTGAACACTCACTGTACTGAATAACTGAATGAGGGATTCAACTGTAACACTGGAATGGATGTCATAGGGCCTCTAGAAAAACAAAATAAACCTTTATCATCATCAGAGTAAAATGCGGGTATCACCAACAGAAAGTAACTAAAAATGGACAAATTGAAGATGACTGTACCCATCCTCGAAGAAGTTCATACGCAGTGACTCCTAGTGACCACCAATCTACTTCAAACGAGTATCCAGTGCCACCATTGACAAAGGAGTGAAAAATCTCCGGAGCTACAAACAACAAAGAAATAAATTTGATGAACAGAATCAATTTACTTTGTCATCCAAACTTCTAATTAAATAGTAAATATGACCGCATGCAAATAACATAAGGCATGAATGAAGAAATACTATACAGACTTCAACAATTGCAATTTTGCAGAATATGCCAGCCATAGGGATGAGGGCTAGGAAGTAGATTAAAAAACAGGAACCAGAAGGTAGTAATCTCTGGATTACTTCCGGTGCCATGAGCTAGTGAGTATAGAAATAGGAGGTTAGTCCAGATTAATGCATGGCTGGAGAGATGGTGCAGGAGGGAGGCTTTAGATTTCTGAAACATTGGGGCCATTTTTTGGGATGTGTACAAGGCGGACGATTTACACCTGAACCGAAATGGGACCAGTGTTATTGCAGGGAGGTTTGCTGGTGCTGTTGGGGAGGGTTTAAACTAACTTGGCATGGTAAGAAGTCTTACACCAGGTAAATTCCAACAGGTTTGTTTCGAACAGGTGAACAGAGGAAGGAGCAGTGGTCCGAAAACTAGTGATTCAAAACAAACCTGTTGGACTTTAACCTGGTGTTGTAAGACTTCTTACTGTGCTCACCCCAGTCCAACGCTGGCATCTCCACATCATAACTTGGCATGGGCTCAGGATCCTGAGAGAAGGTTTAGCAGAGATAGATGCACAGCCAAAATTAGAGGAGACATCAAATGAGTCAAGAATGCACAGAATGTCTAGATCAGTTAAGTCACAAGGGAGTTTGGCAAAATTGGATGGTATTTATTTTAATGCGAGGAGTCTGAAGAACAAGTCAGATGAATTGAGGGCACAAATTAAAATATTGCTGTCGCTGAGACATGGCTGAGTGATGGGCAGGATTGGCAGCTCAATATTCCAGGATACAGAATCGTCAAGCGAGATAAGGAAGGAGGTAAAGGAGAGGGTGTGTCACAATTTTGATCAGGGAATCAATTACAGCAGTCTGGAAGGATGACATCTTAAAAGGCTCTTCAACTGAGGCCACATAGGGAGAACTTGAAATCCAAAAAGGAGCAATCACATTGCTGAGTGTTCTATAGGCCCCCAACAGTCCAAGAAAAATAAAAGAGCAGATATGGAGGCAAATTTCAGAGAAGTGTAGTGATAGTGGGTGTTTTTAACTTTCAGGGCCCGATTAAATGTATTCCAGGCTGCTGAGTGAGGCAAGGGAGAAAATAGTGGGGGTGCTGGCAATAATTTTAAATTCCTCTCTGACCACAGGAGAGGTCCTGAAGGACTGGAGGATAGCCATTATTCAAAAAGGGAGAAAGGGATAAACCAGGAACTCACAGGTCATTCAGTCTAACCTCAGTGGTGGGGAAACAATTCTGAGAGACAGAATTCATCTGCATTTGGAACGGCAGGGATTAATCAAGAACAGTCAGCATAGTTTTGTTAAGGGGAGGTCATGTCTGACCAACTTGATTGAACTTTTCGAAGAGGCGACCAGGTGTGTAGATGAGCGGAATGCATTTGACATAAGATGGGATTTTCCCACCCGCCCACCGCGTGTTTTTCGGCGAAGTGGGCATCCTGCTGGTGGGATCTATTGGTCCACCGTTGTCAACGGGAAACATCCCGCGTCGCTGGGAAACCCTGGAATTTCCCGCCGGCATCAACAGCCGGTAAATCCCACCCATAGTCTATTTGGATTTCAGCAAGGTACTATGTGGGAGACTGATGGCGAAGGCAAGAGAGCATGGGATCCAAGGAAATTAAGTAAATAGTATCCAAAATTGGCTGAGTGGCAGGAAGCAGAGGGTGATGGTCGACAGGTGTTTTTCTGACAGGAAGCCTGTGTCCAGTGTTGGGGCCTGTGCTGTTTGTGGTTTATATAAATGATTTAGATCTGAATGTAGGAGAGTTGATCAATAAGTTTGATATGAAAATCGGTGGTCAATCCGGATAATTATGAGGTGATGCACTTGGACAGGACCAACATGCAAATGAATACATGATAAACAATTGAACCAAGGAAAGCAACAAGGATCAGAGGGATCTTGGTGTGCACTGGCCCCTTAAGGTAGCAGAGCAGGAGGATACAGTGGTTAAGAAGGCATACGGTATACTTGCCTATATTAACCGAGGCATAACGTTTAAGAGCAGGGAGTTTATGCTGGAACTGTATAAAACGGCCACAGCTAACGTACTGTGTGGAGTTCCAGAATCCACATTATAGGAGGGATGTGATAACACTGGAAAGGGTGCGGAGGAGATTTACCAGGATGTTGCCTGGGCTGGAGAGTGTTAGGTATGAACAGAAATTGGATAGACTTGGATTGTTTTCCTTGGAGCAGAGGAGACTGAGGGGGGACATGATTGAGGTGTAGAAAATTATGAGTGGCATAGATACAGTAGACAGGAACAAACATTTTGCCTTGGTGGAGGAGTCAATGACCAGGGGGCATAGGTTTAAGGTAAGGGGCAGGAGGTTTAGAGGGGATGTGAGGAAAATCCTTTTTACCCAGAGGGTGATGGGAGTTTGTAATTCTCTGCCCGAAAGGGTGGTGGAGGCAGAGACCCTCATAACATTCAGGAAGTATTTGGTGCTCCCTTGCAATCCCAGGGCATACAAGGCTATGGTCAAGTGCTGGAAAATGGGATTAGAATAGTTAGGTGGTTATTTTTGACCAGCCAGACGTGATGGGCCAAAGGGCTTTTTCTGTGCTGTATGATTCTATGACTCAATAGTAGATACACTTCAGGAATTCACAGTCAACTAATTACTGGTTAAACAAAATCATTCAACAATTCCCTGACTTAATCTAACAGGAATGAAATATTTTCCTATGCGTTGAACCATTTCAATTTGTTATAACAGTATTTGTAGTTGCAGAAGTTTAGTGCACTACTATCATAAGAAATGTGCAAGTTTACGAAGGTGCTTATGGAGTCATTATGTTAAATATGAAAAAACGTGATACATGGGTGGTATTTATTTATATGGGGAAATATGAGTTTTGATGTTGAGAGATGCTGCAAGGACAGTAGGAATGTGTTTCTCTGTCACAAAACAGTGCAGCAATAACTCTTCCACTAATACATTTGCTTCTAGTCCACCCCAAGCTTCACCTGGCCCAAAAGAGCCAGTACTTGTGAGATAATAATAATCTTTATCATTATTGTCACAAGTAGGCTTACATTAACACTGCAATGAAGTTACTGTGAAAATCCCCTAGTCGCCACACTCTGGTGCCTATTTGGGTACATTGAGAATCATAGAATTTACAGTGCAGAAGGAGGCCATTCGGTCCATTGAGTCTGCACCGGCTCTTGAAAAAGCACCCACTTAAGTGCACACCTCCACCCTATCCCCGCAAGCCAGTAACCCCACCTAACCTAAGAACAATTTTAGCATGGCCAATCCGCCTAACCTGCACATTTCTGGACTGCGGGAGGAAACAGGAGCGCCCGGAGAAAACCCACGCAGACACAGGGAGTACGTGCAGGCTCCGCACAGAGAGTGACCCAAGCCGGAAATCCAAGCTGGGATCCTGGCACTGTGAAGCAACAGTGCTAACCACTGTGCTACCGTTCCCCCCATTTGAAATCATGGTGTACAATATTAGTAACAAAATGTATCAGCATATTCCTCAGTTCATTACCTCAACAAAGACACACCCACTAAAAACGAATAAATCAAATCAAGTTAAATTGTTCCCTATTCTGCAATTGACAATCCCCTGTGCAAACAATTCACTTAACCAAAAATATGATGATGGAAAGCCTGTGAAATAGCTCAAATCTGGATTTAACTGGTGAGGCAGAATTAAAACCTTACTTGCAAAGTGTAGTAAGATAGAGGAGGTAAAGGCTGGTGCATAGTTTACAATAAACAATGGTAATTAAAATCCGGTATTAATGCGGCGGGGGGGAGGGAGGGCGGAGGTATAGAGGGGGGGAGGGAGGGAGTGAAAGTGGTGGAGGACATCAGAGACCCAGGGATGAGTGGGGTATCACAGGCCTGGGTGGGTCGGGTTGAGCGGGGGGGGGGGGGGGGGGGGGGGGGGGATCAGAAACTTCATGGGAGAAATCAGAAGGAGTAGAGATAAGGGAGTGTCTAATCACCGTGGGTTGGTGAGGATTTCCTATAATACAAAGAGAGCACCAGGCCTGACGGAGCTACAGAATCATATATTAACACATACGTGCCACAAAGGTGTTTAAAATTGAGGTACAAGGGCCATGTGAAGAGAGCGCAGGTGTGGTTCCATTCTCCTGAGCTCCGGCTCTGCTCATCTTTCAATCCCATCTTTTTATCCTTGCGTACATTTCTTTTGTCTTTTCTTGGTTTACATAGTTTACACAATGTCCCGAGAATTGTTGGTCAGTGTTTCTGCATGATAGAGCAAGTTATATTAGAATGCTTATATCCTCGTTTGTTCATGGCGGCTGGAAGGAGTTGGGGTGGGGCCCTGTCTTCAGTGGTGTGGTTACTTTTGAATGGGCTCATGGCCTAAGCATGCTGTGTTCATTGATGGATGATGGCTGCCAACGAAGATGCTGTTTTGGCTGAAAATCCCGGCTTTGAATTGGTTCATCAAGGCCCAATTCCAAATGTTGCAGGGTGTTTGTATGCTGGAGCTAGGATTGTTGACTGCCAGGGTTCTGGTGAGATAACATGGTGGAAGTAATAGTGTCTGGTGCTTCGATCGTCGGAATGCTCGAGAGATCCTGCAGAGTGCTCATTGATCCGGATCCTGCCTCATCCTTGAGTTTGGCTTTCTTCATGCGCCAGTGAAGAAGTCTTTATCCTGAGGACTGCATTGTATTTTTCCATCTTGGGTTACAGAATCATAGAATCTCTACAGTGCAGAAGGAGGCCATTCAGCCCATCGAGTCTGCACTGACCCTCTGAAAGAGCACTTCACTTAGGCTCAATCTCCCACCCTATCTCCATAGCCTCACCTAACCTTTGGACACTTAGGGGCAATTTAGCATGGCCAATCCACCTAACCTGCACAACTTTGGACTGTGGGAGGAAACTGGAGGAAACCCACGCAAACACGGAAGAAAGTGTAAACTCCACACAGTGACCTGAGATTGAACCCAGGCTGCTGGCACTGTGAGACAGCACTGCTAACCACTGTGTCACCATGCCGTCCGTGGTCTTTGCAATTGCTCGATTACAGGAGCCAGCTCATAATTCATGGTCCTCTGGTTTTATACAAGATGTTTAGGGAGGTGCCCTGATCCTCAGTGGAGGCTGTGTACTTCCCATATTTGGGAATATCAATCCCCCAATCTCATAAGTGTCCCATGACCTGCTTAAGGTTTCATTAGAATTATAGAAAAGTTAGACGACAGAAGCAGGCCATTCAGCCCATCTTGTCTATGGCAGCCGAGGACATCCAGGTGCCCTTTCTATATCACCTTCCTGCAACTGGTCCATATCCCTGTAGCTCAGATCAGTCAAGGTGCAGATCCGGTACCGGGTAGCGTGTGTCCCATGACCTGCTTAACCCAGGTTATGGCATATAGCATCAAATTCTTTGTTTCTTTTTGGGTCCAGACAGACTGCATGTTATCCTGACTACGAATGGCTTATATTTGATTCTTCCTTTAGGTTTCCTTTGGTTGGGATTGGCTTTCCCTCCCCAGGTGCCCACAATGTGGGTTGGTGCAACCTCAGTGGGGTGTAAGGGTTGGGTCTGCGTGGAAGTTCCTGGGGTCAGTTTCTCCGGAGTTTTGTTCTGTAACATTATAGGGCTAGGCCTGCCCTTGGTGCTGGTATCCTCTTGTCCCATAGGAATGGAGTGCTTTCTCTCTCTCTCAGAGAGCCCATAGGGGGAGCCTGGTTTTCCTGGATCTGGAACCCAAGTGAGTAGTGACTTTGGGACGGATTAAGCCTTGTGCCCAAGCATGTCCTTTTTTTTTAAATCCGAGTGATTTAGTTCTGATAGTTCTTGCTCTTTATACTTTTTCTTCCTTCTGAGACCCCGGAGCTGTGTCCCTCACTTTATACTTGGTTTTCTCCCGAGCTACTTGTGATTATGTTAAGATGGCGGGGTCTCAGTGTTATGGTTAATGAGTGGGCCTATTTGCTAAGTTGTCGTATGATAGTCCTAACCCTTTTCTTGAGTGCTGCTGGTTGTCGAGGTGTGTTCCTTGGTGCTGGGGAGAGTTAGGCTGGCCTTCCCTCCTAGGGCGCCCCACCCTTCAGGGGGTGCCCTGACAGCCCCCTCTGTTCTAGGATGGGGTTCCCCATTTCCGGCTGGGATCTGATGATATCCCTCTTGACCTCACGCCTCATGGTTATCCTGGTGACCCCCCTGAGGGATGTGTCCTTGATTGATGGTGCGGTGGTCACTTCCTCCTTTGGATCTGGGCCCCAGTGGATGGGGTTTGGTAGATTGGGTCTTTGTTCCTTACTCTTCCTTCATTTTCTTAAGGGAGACTGAGTTTGAGGTCTGAGTTATCCTTGGACGTATGATACCCGGTCCTGTCCTTGTCGTCTTGTGGTTATGGTGGTTGTCTGCTCTGTCTTGGACCTGGAAGGAAGTTTGATTGCATTGTGAGTAACGGTTTAATTCTCCCTTAGCTCTGGGGTTCTCTGGGCTATTTTTTATTCTTCTGTTAATTTTGAAGCTATGGCTGTGATGTAACTCTGTGCTGTTGACTGTATCCTGCTTTGGTGCAGATGAATTTGTACCAGTGGAGGCAACATGTTGGGGATATTGTCCCCAACTCATCAGTCTTATTTGTTCCCATGTTTGCAATGACTTCTGTAATGTTCCATACCTGTTTTGCATTGATATCTATGGCCTTTTTCTCTTTTGTTTTGATGTGATATTTGTAAAAATGTCTTGAATAAAAATAGGTTAAGAAAAAATGGATATATTTTGATGGAGTCGATGGGAAGAATCAATTTTTGCGTGCAGGAGAGTTGATAACAAGAGGTCACACATTAGCAAAACATACAGGGAAAAACTTAGGATATGTTTTTTTTTCTTAAATTAGTGAGTTATGATCCAGAATGCACTCCCAGAAAGGGCAGCAGAAGCTGATTCAACAGTAACTTTCACAAGAGATTTTGACATATATTTGTGAAGGGAAAACACATTAGAGCTGTAGGGGTGTGAGACTTTATTGGTAGCTCTTTCTGAGAGTTGACACAGGCATGACTGTTCGAATAGGTTCCTTCCATGCTATATTATTCTACGATAAAGATACAGCTTTCCTTACTTGCTACATTGCCAATACCGGTGTGAAATGGAGATCACACTGAAAAGAGCAGCATTAAACTTGGTTACTCTCCTGTTTACCGTCCATTACTAGGATCTGGTCATCTGTTTGCTTTCCCTCCTGGGGAATCATGCACAAGAAGGATCCAGGGGAGAGATTATAATTGGAAAAGGGAAAATAAGCTTAAAAAAAACTCTTTAAGATTTACACCATCCTTACAACTCTTACCCATATATGGCTTTGTTCCAGCTAGAGCCGTTGCTCTTTCTCCATCTTTAATAATCGTTGCTATGTTGAAATCTGTCAGGTGCGCATGTCCTGAAAGAATGGGTGTGTTTAATTAGAAGCATCAGACAACGTAAAGACCAGAAAAAAAATCAATTCTAATACTTTGGTTAATATTCACTGACAGCTGAAAAACATAAGCGATAAATCCATTAAGTATGCCATTAGTAAAGAAACTGCATATGTTGCTGGTTGCAAAATGCAAATTAGCATCTGTTTTCTAACCTTGCTCATCAAGAAGAATGTTGTCAGGCTTGACGTCCCTGGAAAAGAAGTAAAGATAAATCCACAAATGAAGAATATCTTTTCATATGGTCTGCGAGATCTACTTTTCCTTATTATTAATAGTTTTTAGTTCGGTTTGCCCCTTCCTTGTTGCATCCTCAGAAACATAATTGACATCCATTGTCAGATTTATCTATATTCAATTCAAGTATTTCAGCGAATGCATTATCACTAATAAATAGAACATTCTGTTGCAAGCGTAGGCTGCCAGCGTGTCACCCGTCCCAGGTGAGAAAATACAATGGATACAATGGGCGGAATTCTCCCCCCCCCCACGCCGGGTGGGAGAATCGCCGGGGCGCTGCGCGAGTCCCGCCACGCCGCCCTGGCACCCGCACGCGATTATCCCACCCCCCCTCCCCAAACCAGCGCGGCAAGAATCACGGCTGGCCGCTCGGAGAATCACCGCTCACCATTTGCAAAAGGCGAGCGGTGATTCTCCTGCCCGGATGGGTCGAGCGGCCGCCCCAACACAACAGGTTCCTGCCGGCGCCGTCCACACCTGGTCATTGCCGACGGGATCTGCGCGGGAACGCTGGGGGGGGGGTGGGGGGGTGTTCCTGCACCGGGGGGGGGCTCCGATGGGGTCTGGCCCGCGATCGGTAACCACCGATCGGCAGGTCAGCCTCTCTAAGGCAGGACCTCCTTTCCTCCGCTGCCCCGGAAGATCCATCCGCCATCTTCTTGCAGGGCGGACTCGGGGAAGACGGCCAACGCGCAAGCGCCATTTATGTGGTGCCGCTTTTTACGCGCACCATGGCCTAGCGCGCGTAAATGACGCGACATCGCTCCTAGCCCTCCGGGGGCGGGAAAATAGGGGGCTGTGAGCGGGCTCCGACGACGGAGTGAAACACTCTGGTTTTCACTCTGGCGTCAGCACTTAGATTCCCGTTGGGAGAATTGCGCCCAATGTTTTGCTGCCAGTTTTGTCAAACTACAACACTCCCAATGGATGTGTGTATTATTTGCCAGCCCTCCCTTCCGATAAAGAGTCCTACCATAGCGGGGAGTTGGCATGACAGCTCTGTCTTCCTTCTCAGGCTGCCTAGGTTACCTGGATATACCAGAATGTGGAGATGCCAGCATTGGACTGGGGTGAGCACAGTAAGAAGTCTGACAACACCAGGTTAAAGTCCAACAGGTTTGTTTCAAACATTTGCTTTCGGAGCACTGCTCCTTTCTCAGGTGAAGGAAGGTGGAAGGAAGGAGCAGTGCTCCGAAAGCCAGTGTTTGAAACAAACCTGTTGGACTTTAACCTGGTGTTGTAAGACCTCTTACTGTGCTCACCCCAGTCCTGGACAGCTGTAGAAGAAATTCAGCCAATAGTCTTCAGGAGACTGCCAATATTTGATGCATTTTTGTAAACAATTAACTTAAAGAAGAACGTATCTTATAATCGTTTTCTGCTATTGCCAGGCTCAATATCGCAATTGCTATAACAGTGCAAAACCATAATCATCTCTAGATAGTGTGGAGCTCATTCCTTCCATAGACTACTGTCAACACCCGATATTTCAAATTTGTGCTTTTTCCACCAAAGGATTTGAATTGCCCAATAATATAAATTAAACAACTTAAGTTGTCTGTTTACAATTTACCTTGAATGAGCCCTGGCCATTTTGCTTAATTCCTTGAATTTTCCTTGATGTACATTATGAAAATTGCCAAATATCTGTTCTTTCTTATAATCTGCAATATTCAATCCCGGCTATCACAAAGCTTCATTATATTTATTTTATATATTTTCCATAATAAATTATCCCACTGTGCAATGTATATCATTACATGTTTGGTTAATATTTTAAGAAGTGCTGCCTGATTTACAGGAAATTGATTCATTCAAGGTCATAGATGTGTGATTTAAAAAAAACTCTACCACACACAAGCAAATGGGAAGCTATATGCATAAAGATTTATGTTGCTGAGACAGATCTAGGCCAATGCTATGTGCAGAAGCCCTTTGTTAGATATATTCAGCAGAGAAGAAAATGGTAATGATGATAATTACTATTTCACTGTCAATTGTTATTTCAATAACTGAACAGCTGATACTGTGATATTAAAGGGCTTAAGTTTATTTTCGACAGTAAGCAGAATGGGATATAAAACTAAATCAATGGCACTTTTACCAACATTTACCTGTGGATAATATGTTGGCTTTGTAAATAGTCCAAGGCCAAGGCCATCTCACAGATATAAAGTTTCATTGCTTCCTCCGTAAACTGGACATTTTGCTGAAGGTGATAGCGAAGGTCTCCACCTAAAAGAAGGTCAACCACCATGAACATATCTTCTTCATCCTGAAAGGAGTACCTAAAATACAGGGGTCCAAAATAATTATCGGAGTACAATTTTCAACAAGGTTTCTGCAACTCATTTGTTTTGGGCAGGTTTTAAAAATCTTGTTAAAGCAATAATACCCTTCAGCTGAATATTAGTTTCCATGCATTTTGACAACAATTATACATTCCTGATGCATCTCTAAGAAGTAAAATCTTATTTTTACATTGAATAGGGATTTAAGCCTCAACATTGGTATCTACCTGACAATGTTGCTCAAAATTGCTCAGGTATAGTATGGCTACAAATGGCTGGGCAAATCCGATTCGGCCAATTACCGCCCAATCAGTCTACTCTCAATCATCAACACAGTGATGGCAGCTGTTGTCAAGTGCTACAAAGCAGCACTCGCTCAACAATAACCTGCTCATCAGTGCTCAGTTAGAGACCTCCTTACCTTGGTCCAAACATGGCCAAAAGGGCTGAATTCCAGGGGTGAAGGAAAAATAACTGACTGCCCTTGACATCAATTTTGTATCTGACCCGAGTATGGTATCAATGAGGCCTGGCGGAATTGTAGTCAAAGTGAATTAGGGAGAACATTCTCCGCTGGTTGGATTTATGCCTCGCAAAAAGAAAGATGGTTGTAATCGTCGGGGACCAATAATTTCAGCCCCTGGACATTGCCGCAGAGGTTCCTCAGCCATTAGGCCTATCGACCGAACCGTTTTCAGTTGCTTAATCATCAACATTCTGCCCAATGAGATCAGCTGTGGGGAAGTTTGCTGATTGATTTTTTTATTCATCATGCGACCCATGCGACATAGGCTGTGCCAGCATTTATTGCATTCCCTAATTGCCCTTGAGGGGGCAGTTAAGAGCCACACTGCTGTGGGTCTGGAGTCACATGTCGGCCAGACCAGGTAAGGACAGCAGATTTCTTTCCCTAAAGGACATTAGTGAACCAGATGGGTTTTTATGACAATTGCCAATGGTTTCATGGTCATCATTAGACTTTTAATTCCTCGATTTTTATTGAATAGAAATTTCACCATCTGCTGTGGCGGGATTTGAATCTGGGTCCCAGAGCATTACTCTGGGTCTCTGGTTAATTAGACCAATGACAATGACACTGCCTCCCCATTGAAAAAATGAAATGATTATATAGAGTATTCAGCAAAACTCACAATTTCTCAGATGCTAAAGCATGCCTGTATGAAACTAGACAATAGTTCAGACTTGGGTTGATAAGTGACCACACAAGTGGCATGAATAAGAGAGAATTGAACCACCTGTCCTTGATATTTAATGACATTACCATCTTCGAATCCCCCATTACTGACATCCTGTGGAGTTTCCATTGAACAGAAATTGGACTGGACGAGCCATATAAATACTGTGGCTACAAGAGTAGGCCAGTGGCTGGAAATTCTGCAACAGCAACTCATTCTCACATTCCTCAAAGCCTGTCCACCATCAACAAGGCCCAAGTCAGGGGTGTAATGGAATATTCTCCAATTTTCTGGTTGAGTGCAGCTTCACTCAAGAAGCTCAACACCATTCAGGACAAAGCAGCCCGCTTGACCAGCACCCATCCACCACCTTAAACATCCACTTTCTCCACCAGCATTGTACACTGATAGCAATATATAACACCGACAAAGGTGTGCTTAGCAAATTGCCAAGGGTCCTTCGACTGCACCTTCTAAACCCGACACCTATCACCTATAAGGACGAGGGTAGCAAATGAATGTGAAGACCAATTCCTGCATGGTCCCTCCAAGCCACAAACCATATGAGTTGGAACTATAGCACTGTTCCTTAATTATTGCTATGTCAAAATTCTGGAACTCCCTCCCTAACAGCACCATGGACTGCAGGGCTTCAAAAAAGCGACTCACCACCACCTACTGAAGGACAATTAGGTATGGGCAATAAATGAAGCCCCAGAGCCACTACCTGAAGAACGACACCGTGTACATCAAGGTCATCATCGACACCACCGGCATTCCATTGTGAACGTGGCCACTTGTCAGTGACATTCACGACCCACAAATAAATTGAAAGTTATCATCTGAAAACTCTGGAGCCAAATTCTATCTTTTAACAATGAATCATAGAAGCCAAAATTTGTGGGTATTTGTGGGGAAGAAGCATCTTCCATCTGCTCCTTCTGGGGTACGTGTGGGTTTCCACTTCAGGGATGCTAAAAGCAAAAAGATGTAGTGAAGCAAAGGTAATTCTCAGATGAATTGCTTGTCTTCTGACCTTTTTGGCCTATCTCAGGCTTTGAGTATTTTCTCTCAGAGTAACTGCTTGCCACTCTGATTTTTGGTACTTAATCACGATAGGTGTCTTTGTGACAACCACACAGTTATGATCTTCCCCTCTATGGCAATTGGCAATGAAATGTCCTGTGCCATTCTCAGGTGATGTGGATCACAGCAATTTCTTCTCCTTTTGACAATAATTGTTAACTCTCATCTAGTTACTAGTGGTATTCTATCAGTTACACACTGTTTAACTGCAGAACAAACTGGATTCCTAGTTTCAAACTATACACAAAATTGTAAATTCTATTATCCACTTGGATATCTTATTTTCCTGCGATTTACATATTAAAATAGAGTTGTCATCATTAAGAGGGTATTTCATCATCAACACAACTTTTATTCAGTGAGAATGTAATAATTTTTAAAATATTTTAATTCAAAGCTTTTCAATGAAATATAAATATACAAAATGTCAAAAGAATAACCAAAGAGCATTAGAAGAATGTATCAACCCAACAAACAACTCCAACATTCCAGCCCTCCTGACGCCAATCCCATCCACATCCTGCCTTCCCTGTTTCAACCCCCTTACCCCCCCCCCCCCCCCCCCCCTCCTTTGCTGACCCCGCAATTCTCCTTGAAGAAATCAATGAACAGTTTCCACCTCCAGATGAACCTTTCGACCGATCCCCGCAGAGCGAACTTGATCTTCTCCAACGTCAGGAATTCTGTCAAGTCGCTCACCTTCACCCCTGCCTTTGGCGGCTCCGAGTCCTTCCACCATGACAAAATCCGTCTCAAGACTACCAGGGAGACAAAGGCCAATACATTGGTCTCTCCCCTCCCCTCCCCAGGAAGACTCCCGGGTCTTCCAACATTCCAAATATCATCACCTCTGGATTGGGGCCACCCTCACCGCCAGAACCTCAGACATGACATCCGAGAATCCTGCCAGAACCTCCTCAAATCTTGTACACACCCAAAACATGTGGACGCGATTCACGCCCCCACCTCCCCCCCCCCGCCTCCCCATGCACCGCCCACACCTACCTTCCATCCCCTCAAAAAACCTGCTCATCATTCCCATCATCACGTGGACCCTATGCGCCACTTTAAACTGGATGAGGCTTAATCTTGCACACGATGAAGATGCGTTCACCTTCCGCAAGGCCTCCGCCCATGTCAGAATGTAATTATTAATTGGGTAACAAAAATTGCAACACAATCTAATTAATTTATCTATAACATGTAAAGCAAAAAACTTTATAAAATAAAGCCAGCTAATTGTTTCGAACAAAGAAGACAAAATTCTCCTTGAAAAACTACAATGCTTTGACTTCATTTAAGATAAATTCGCTCGTAGCACTTAGGACGATGTAGTTTATTTTAAATTTCAGAAAGCGTTTGACAATGAAAATGACATGAAAAACATAATTGAACATGAGTTCCTCAAGAATCTAAAGAAGTACATGGAACTGCAGAAAAAATGGTTAAAAATAAGAAACAGAGGAATTACAAGAAGTGTGGTCCCAGGCTGGGCGCACTATTGACAGGAATTCCACTTGCATGTGTGTTTGAACCTGTCTCTGGAATGAATCAGCACACAGCCATCAAGCTGGTCAAATTAAATGAAAACAGAAAACTAGAGAGAGCAGAAGGGACAAAAAATGGCAAAAGGATTTATATCATTTCCTCAATGAGGCAGACAAAATGCAAATGAAAGTCAACACTGATAAATGGCATAAATTAGACACAGATGAAAAATGGTGGGGCTGAATCATACAATGCATTAGTATAGGAAAACATAGAAAAGAATCTGGGACTACTGGTAGACAGGTCAATACCAATGTCTAGACACTGCTGTAAATCAATTAAGAAAGCTAATGGATTAATAGGATATATTAGGAGAATAGTACTTTATAAAACAAATATGACTGCCAATTTGGTGTCTTGCTAGATAGAAGCATGGGTTTGAGTCTTGGGGCAATAGTGTTACAGTCCAATCTGCACTGTATTTCAGTGAAGAGGTTCCACATTGGAAGTGCAGCCTTGTTCGATTTATCTTTAAAAACTGTCCCTGCTTCTATTCGCCCTGGCAACGAGCCGTTGGCAATCGCCCTCAGAATGGCAAAAAACTGTAAGAGGAGACAGAGAGCACAGAGTCTCTGTGCGGATGATCTGCTCCTCTACATCTCGGACCCACAAAGTAGCATGGATGGATCATGAAGCTCCAGGGACAGGTACAAACTCAACCTGAGCAAGAGGGAAGTATTTTCTGTGAACCTGAAAGGGGGAGAGGCAGAGCTGGGGGGGCTACCATTCAAGCAAGCTCAAAACAAATTCTGCAATCTGGAGATCCAGATTGCCCACGACCAGACACAGATCCACAATTGAACCTGGCCAGTCTGATGGAGGAAATGGAGGAAGTCAAAAAGGACCTAGAGATGGGACACACTGCCGGGCCGGGATTCTCCCCTACCCGGCGGGACAGAGTGGCGTGAACCACTCCGGCGTCGGGTTCACCCCAAAGGTGCGTAATTCTCCGCACCTTTAGGGGCTAGGCCCGCGCCGGAGTAGCTTGCGCTCCGCCGGCTGGTACGACCGACCTTTGGCGCCACGCCAGCCTAAAGGCCTTCGCCGGCCGGCCGGTGCGTCAACGACTGCTGATGTCATCCGGCGCATGTGCAGGGGAGGGGGTCTCTTCCGCTCCCGCCACGGTGAAGGCCATGGCGGGTCAGAAGAAAAAGAGTGGCCCCACGGCACAGGTCCGCCCGCCGATCGGTGGGCCCTTATCACAGGCCAGGCCACCGTGGGGGCACCCCCCGGGGTCAGATCGCCCCGCATACCCTCCCACGGACTCCGGAGCCCGCCCGCGCCGCCAATCTCGCCTGCACCAGAGGTGGTTTAAACTAGGTCGGCGAGAAAGGCCTGTCAGCGGCGGGTCTTCGGCCCATCGCGGGCCGGAGAATCGCAGCAGGGGGCCCGCCAACCAGCGCGGCGTAATTCCCGCCCCCGCCAATTCCCGGGTGGCAGAGAATTCGGGCCACGGCGGGATTGACGCCGCCCCCGGGCGATTCTCCGACCCCCCGGGTGATCAGAGAATTCCGCCCACGGTCTCCTGAGCAGGGAGGGTGCAGACGATCAAGATAAACGTCCTGCCCAGGTTCCTCTCCCTGTTCAGATCCATACCGATCTACATCCCCAAGGCCTTCTTCAACTCGATCATTAAAATGATTATGGCGTTAGTGGGTGTGGGTCGGGTGGGGGAGGGGGGAAAGACACCCGGCCTGCCAAAAACTGCCCCCCTGTAACCAGCCTCGCTACCCTGGACCATCCTCCACCAGTTCCCCCCCAGCCCCTGACAAATGGCTCCCCCCTCGACTGTGGCGACGCCGGACTCAGTCCACGCGAGATCCCCGAACGGTGTGATCACAGTTGACCCATGCCATCGGGGACTCTGCCCATAAGGGGCGGAGCATCGAGGAGGGCCTCGGGTGACGGCCTGAGGCCGTCCTTACGGCGTGCGGCGTACTTGGGACTTTGAGGGGATGGTGCACTGCAAAAATGGTGCCGCCAATGATTCTGGCATAAACGGAGATTCTCCGGCCAATCATCAAACGCGATTTTGGCGATCGGAGAATCCCACCCGGGGTGTCTGGCCCTCCCAAACCTGCAATACTACTACTGGCCAGCCACAGCAGAAAGAATGTGGAGATGGGTGAAAGAACCGGAAATGGAATGGGTGAGGAAGGAGGAGAGCTCTTGCACAGGAATGACCCTCCAAGCCCTCGCCACGCCAGCACTCCCATCCCAACAAGTCCAAAGTCCATAGATCATAGAATTTGCAGTGCAGAAGGAGGCTATTCGGCCCATTAAGTCTGCACCGTCTCTTGGAAAGGGCACCCTACTTAAGCCCACACCTCCACCCAATACCCTTAACCCAGCAACCCCATCTAACCTAAGGGCAATTTAGCATGGCCAATCCACCTAACCTGCACATCTTTGGACTGTGGGAGGAAACCGGAGTACCGCATGCACACACGGGGAGAACGTGCAGACTCTGCACGGACAGTGACCCAAGCGGGAATTGAACCTGGGACCCTGGCCCTGTGGAGCCATAGTGCTAACCACTATGCTACCCTGCTGCCCTAACCTGGAATCAAATGAGACAGCACTTTGACCTGTCCGAAATGTACACTATGGCCCCATCTCATGAAACCACAGGTTTCATGTCCAGCCATGTTGGATGCCACCTTTAAGAGGTGGAGACAGGAACGGGGGCGCTGACTGTTAGAGACTTCTATTTGGGGGCAGGCTAGCATCTTTAGGGGGACTGGCAGAAAAATTGCAACTACCCAACGGGAATGAACTGCGACACCTGCAGGTAAAGAACGTCCTCTGTGAGGAGATTACATCACACCCACGGACCCCGCGACACACAATGTTAGAGTAACTACTGGACGAGGGCAATCTGGGGGGTGGGTGGACTGCAGGGACCTGCAAGGACAACTATTAGAAAGGACATGCTTCCCACTGGACGAGACATGGGAAAAATGGGAGGAAGAACTATGGATGGAAAATGGTGGGGACTCTGGAGGGAAGCACTGAACTGGGCCAACTCCACCTCCACTTGTGCAAGGCTCATGCAATTCAAAGTGGTGCACAGAAATGAAAATGAAAATCGCTTTATTGTCACGAGTGGGCTTCAATGAAGTTACTGTGAAAAGCCCCTAGTCACCACGTTCCGGCGCCTGTCCGGGGAGGCTGGTACGGGAATCGAACCGTGCTGCTGGCCTGCTTGGTCTGCTTTAAAAGCCAGCGATTTAGCTGAGTGAGCTAAACCAGCCCCTAGAGCGCACTTAACAAGAACCCAAATAAGCAGGTTCTTCTTGGAGGTGGAGGACGAATGTGAACAGTGCCAGGGAGGCCCAACCAACCACACCCACATGTTCTGGGCATGCCCCAGACTTGCTAGGTTCTGGACAACCTTCTTTGAAGCAATGTCCAAGGTTACGGGGGTGAGGGTGGAGCCAAGCCTGAAAGTGGCAGTCTTCGGGATATCAGACCAGCCAGAACTATTTATGGGGAAGGGGGCTGAAGCACTTGCCTTTGCTTCCCTAATCGCCCGCCAAAGAATCCTGTTCAGCTGGCGATCAGCAGCAGCACCCAAAGCTGCAGACTGGCTGGCCGACCTTTCGGAATTTCTCCACCTGGAGAAATTCACATTCACCATCCGAGGGTCAGAAGGGGACTTCTGCAAAACGTGGAAGTCCCTCACCAACTTGTTCCAGAACCTGTTTGAAGCCAACAGCCAATAGAGTGACAGGAAGGGGAAGTTGGCACATGGGCCAACAAGAGTAACAGAACCAGTTACGGGCCCTGTTGGAGCCGGCACAAGCAAATAAGACAAAATAGACCAAGTTGCCAAGGGAACACCTAAAACAAGGCGCGGGGGGGGGGGGGGGGGGGGGGGGGGGGGGGGAGGAGAGAGAGAGAGAGATAGAGAGAGAGAGAGAGAGAGAGAGGAGAGAGAGAGAGAGGAGGGAGAAGGAAGGACTATAACGTATGTAAATGCACAATAACCACCTTTTATAAACAATATACAAAACTGCATAATTTCCAATAAAACCATGGCAAAAGATATTTAAAAAGGGATAAGGGGGTCAGGGAGGGTATAGGGGTTGGGGTTTGGGGGGTTATTTCTAACGTCTTGCTGTTGCAAATTGTATTTGGTTTTGCACAGATTTGTTTATTTTTATATCGTATAAAATGAAAAACTTCAATAAAAACATTTTAAAAATCAATACCAGAAGACATACAATGAATGAATGAATTTGTAACAGGTATGGGAAAAATCATCCTTGCTCAGAGTGATGACTGAACAACAAGGTCATACAGAAGAAAACCGTGTTAATCAAAATACAATTGAATATGATATAATTAGAAAGTTAGTGATCTGCAAGTATATGTTTTCGTGAATTAAATTTTACTGTGTAATGTCAAATGTCGTTTTCAAAGTGGAAAAATAATTCTGGCTTTTGACATGTCAGCTTCAAAACTCCATATCTGCACATTTAGAACATTTAAAAAAAAAAGTATACTGCCTTCATCAAATTTGAATCCTGTCTACCGTTCTATTTCCACTTAACAGGTTGTACCTACAACAATATCATTGATTTACTTTTTGATAATTACTTTTCAGCGTTTGCCTATTGGAAACAGTAAAAAGTGTTGCAAATATTTTATTCTTCTCAGCATTCAGCTACCTTCCAGAACTACATAAAACCACATCAGGGTCATCTGCAAACTATACAGAACAAAACCAATGGACCTTCAACTGCAGAATGATAAACTAAACCATTTGCAAACACTTGAAGTTAGGATATACTGTTGATAGTCAATTCAACATTACCGTAACATTGCAATAGCCAACCAAAACGTTCCAATGGTACTTTTTTTTTTTTTAATATAATTTTTATTGGAATTTTTTACAGAAAATATAAAACATGACAAACAATGAAATGCAACAAAATAACCCATAATAACTGTGACACCCCCAGACCGTATCGGCGCATGTATCACATCCCCCCCACCCCCCAACCCCAATGAACAACAAAAGAACTTAAAAATATATTAAAATTAAATAAACAAACATAGTCATTGTCGCCCCCCCCCCCCCCTTTTCCCTCCCCCCCCCCCCCCCCGGGTTGCTGCTGCTACTGTCCCTGTACCCTACCGTTGAGCCAGAAAGTCGAGAAAAGGCTGCCACCGCCTAAAGAACCCTTGTACCGACCCTCTCAGGGCGAATTTGACCTTCTCTAGCTTAATGAAACCAGCCATGTCATTGATCCAGGTCTCCACGCTTGGGGGCCTCGCATCCTTCCATTGTAGCAAGATCCTTCGCCGGGCTACTAGGGACGCAAAGGCCAGCACACCGGCCTCTTTCGCCTCCTGCACTCCCGGCTCCACCCCAACCCCAAAAATCGCGAGTCCCCATCCTGGCTTGACCGTGGATCCCACCACCCTCGACACCGTCCTCGCCACCCCCTTCCAGAACTCTTCCAGTGCCGGGCATGCCCAGAACATATGGGCATGGTTCGCTGGACTCCCCGAGCACCTGACACACCTGTCCTCACCCCCAAAGAACCTACTCATCCTCGTCCCAGTCATGTGGGCCCTATGCAGCACCTTGAATTGGATGAGGCTAAGCCGCGCACACGAGGAGGAAGAATTAACCCTCTCCAGAGCATCAGCCCATGTCCCGTCTTCGATCTGTTCCCCCAGTTCCCCCTCCCACTTAGACGTTCCAATGGTACTTGATAGCCACAATAAACTTAGCTATTTTCCCAAACCATTATACCCTATTTCAGTAAAAATTATTTGCCTTTCCATACCTGGTGCACTGGTAGCACAGTACTTCTACATGCAACTGAATCCTCTTACAATAGCACTTGCAATTTTTAAGCATTCATGTTTGCTATCATATTAAGAAAAGTACCGTCTTCAAATCTACGTAATATAACATTGAGCACCAGAAGAAAAATATGATTTTAGCATATTATATACAAACTAACATCTGGCTCTCCTGTTACTTGTGAGAATAAGCTTCAGTAAGCAAGTGTGCCAATGCACTGAAAGGTGTCCACTAACTTCTGTCTATTAATTGCTGGCCGAGTGATGCCCACATCTTGTAAATTAATTTTTTAAAAATTCCACTTTGAAACTTATGGCCGCACACTTTTGTAAAGCACCAGTGGTGTTTATTGCCAGTGCTGATTTGGTACCTTTCCCGTAGAGACCAATAACGTGTTAAAAATAATGGGATTCTCATAATGGCAGTGGAAAAAATTGTGGGACAAGCATCGCACTCTTTAGCAAACCAATTGAAATCAGCATAATTCAAACATTTATTGACAGGCTAGAGGCCTCTCGCGAGATTTACCCAGTCTGCCATGCCTCGAGAGATCTAATGGGATCTCATGAGATGTCGCGATCTGGATCCCCCCTACATCGGGCAGGACCTAAATTTGGATATTTGAGTGTGCAGTTAGCGATTTTCTGCATGTCCCCGTGGCGATGAAAGCAGCCTGTCATTGGCTGGCAGCGCGATCTTCTGATCTCGTTGCTGCCAACGGGGTTTCCCATTTTATGCACTCCACACCTTCTGGAAACCTGCGGTGGGGGTTCACAGCAATATACCGCTGGCGAGAATGGCTGGAAAATTCTGGCTAGAGTTTGCATGCTCCATTTCGAAGGCTAATATCAACAAATATTGCTTGCTGATCAGCCACTGTAACGATCTTTTAGCTCTGAAGTACTCTTTCAGTGCCTGATAACCAGTTGCGCAGCCAGTCGGGGAAAAAGAGTGGAGATGGTGGAGGAGGCAGATGAGCATAATAATAATCTTTATTAGTGTCACAAGTAGGCTTACATTAACACTGCAATGAAGTTACTGTGAAAAACCCGTGGTCGGCATACTCCGGTGTCTGTTCGGGTACACAGAGGAAGAATTCAGAATGTCCAATTCACCTAACAGAACGTCTTTCAGGACTTGTGGGAGGAAACCAGAACACTTGGAGGAATCCCACGCAGACACGGGAAGAACGCGCAGACTCCGCACAGACAGTGGCCCAAACCGGAAATTGAACCCGGGTCCCTGGTGCTGTGAAGCAACAGTGCTAACCACTATGCTACTGTGCCGTCCCTCATTCACTGCAGTCAGATAAACATTGGCTATAGAAAATAGGCGTCCTGAAATGGAATCGATCGAGCTGGATGTTAAATAGGAATAAGCTATAATTTGAGAACTGAAAGCAGCAAATTCAATTAGTAACAGCTTACCCAACATTCTCAAGCCAGTATGAATTTCTGGGCCTAAATCCTGAACTGATATTGACACATGTTTATCCCTAACAGGGATTAGATGGTTTAAGTGTGCACTGACAATTTCAGCAGTTGGCAACATGTGTGTGTGATGTTATGTGAAATTGTATACAAATATGCAAATCTGTTATTTTCCCTGCATGTAGTACATTGTGTTGTGTATACATAATCAAACGTAAAATAAAGCATTTTGTGTCTTGGCTCCTGCACGCCAGAGTAATGGTTCTTGGAGCAGTCTGGATAATTAGGCTTCCCCTCCCATCTTTTTGAAATCGGGAATAAAATTTTATTTTTTAAACATAAGTCGGCAATTGGTCTCCTGCAGTGATTTGAATTATTTGGTAAACTTCAGAGAGAAGGACAGGAGAACTGTAAAGTGCACATTACAGATGTACGGCACAGTTGAGGAAGGTGTCGCTGTGTGAAAAATCATGGCACTCTTTCATGCTGTGGAGGGGGGAACAATTTTACAAACTCAGTCGATAATGTGAATGCTCCCCTCACTAACCCAGCCCCACATTTACCCTTCCAGCTGATGCATTCCACCTGAGCTTCTTTACCTTTGCATTTGTGAAGACAAAAGGCTCCAGAATGCCTTCCCTAACCCACTCTGCCGGTTACACCGTCCTGAAGGACCTCCTTAGAGCACAGGCCCTTGGTCACCTCACCGAGCAGCTCCTCTGGTTGCCCAGTTATTTTTTCGCACCACTTGTGAAACAGTTTGCGGCATTTCTCTTCGCAAAAGGGAATATGTAAATACAAGGTTGTGGATATATTGAATATACAGGGCT
Organism: Scyliorhinus canicula; assembly: GCF_902713615.1. Lineage (NCBI taxonomy): Eukaryota > Metazoa > Chordata > Chondrichthyes > Carcharhiniformes > Scyliorhinidae > Scyliorhinus > Scyliorhinus canicula. The sequence goes on from NC_052161.1 coordinate 47,314,677, forward strand.
GGAATTTTCAAGTCTTTTTAATAAATGGAGACTGTAGTTTCACGGCTCTTGCTGAATCGCAGGAGTATTTGATATTTCTACAATTACTTGCGCGATCATACTGGGATACAGTAGCCAGAAGTGTAGGAAAATGGATCAAAATTGGGGATGCTTTGCACCTCTTATTGGGTGCTACAAAATCCAAAGAGCACCAAAATGGTATCTGCGGCATACACACACACTACTGGGATGAATTGTGTCAGGTGCCATGTTGAGGGTTATCGTGCACATGCAGTGAACAAGCATGGACACTCTGCAGGGCAAATTATGTCTTAAATAACTCTGCAATGCTGATCTGTTGCCAGCACTGCCATTTTGTAGCCCAGCACCAGCTACATGTCCCTTCTTAACCTCATACAGTTGACCTTGCAGCAGCAGCAGCAAGTACCCCTATCCTTAGGCAAGAGCTGGGAACAGATCCACTGACTGCATGCTATAGGCCGAGGATTTTCAAAGCAGCATCTTTAAAAGCCCTTCATGGTAGAAATGTCCCTGTCCCTTCCTTTGGTTGTGAGTCACCTTGTTGAATTGTTGGAAATTTGAAATGTTCACTAACATTCAATGGCCCATTCTGCACACCAACAGGATACAGATTTTGATGGGGAAGAAAGAGCAATTTTAAAAATGCTTAACAAATACGCATCAGAGCAGCAGGGGGTAAGGGTGTGATATCAGGGATCAACGCAGCCATGATGATTTGGGTGTAGCTGGTATTGGGAAGTATATCCGGGTGACGAGACTACAGTAAATGAAAACCTTTGAGCCAAATTTCTGTCATAGCCATAGTGGAAATAACTTCTTCCAAAATAAGGCCCCCCATTTTCCTGATCCACAGATGGTTTAGGGGTAAAAGCACATCTATCCAACATTAAGTTCTCTCTTACAATAAAGGTATCAATACTATGTGAAGTAGTGTGCAGGACACAGTGAGGACAGTCCATGATATCCTGCGTTCCTCCAATCTATTCAGGCCCCACCATTACATTATGTTTTGCCTCCAAAAGACTCGGGGAAATTTGATGATTCTATTTTTTCTGGTGAAAAAGGCACCAATCACCGGCTTAATTGTAGATCGGCTGACACTGGTGCTATCCCCATTGGTAGTCTCGGCGGAGCGTGAGATGTAGAGGTTAAGGGCTAAAGTGACCTGGACCTCAACGGGCAATGCTGAGCTGTAACAGTGGACTTAAGATCTTCTTGGGAGGACCTGAAACACACCTGCTGTTGCTTTCCTAGGAAAATGAAGCCTCCTTATACATTGTGCCATAGGTAAGTTCTTTTGGGCCTATCAACTCTATTGGGAGGATAAAGAATTGCCTTAGTTCGCCTTCCAGCTGTAGCTCTTTTTACTTCTTTATCTTTCTCTTCCATCACCCCCCTGCATGGGATTCATGTACCTTCATTTAAATAAAAACGTGGAATTATAAATGCCCTATAAATGTCCAGAGTCCAAATTAGTGAATACAGTAGAATCTACTAACTTCAAGGGCAACTTATCCACAAGCTAATACAAGAAAAATGAGTCCAAAAGCTCCGATTAGTTTACCCAAAAGTAATTGAGCTTTAAATGGCCTGTTTGGAATTACCTTTTACCACCTGTAACTTGTAAACGGGAGAGAAATGCGGGAAGAGTCAGGTGGTAAAGTTAGGAAACTGATCAGTTCGAGAGCCAGGGCAGGAAGATTATAAATTATGCAGCTACAAACTACCAACAAAAGTTTCAGTAGTGTCCCGGAGGAATAAAGAGACAAAGGCACTGGGACTGACGCTAAATACTCTGGTCTCGGTGTTAAAATTAGCCGCTAAAAGTAAGGTTACTAACTCAGGAGACTAAAAACAACGGCAGCATGTAAATTTGTTTGACCTGCTTTTAAAAATCAACTGTTAAAATGTGGTACGTGCTTTGGAGAAAGGGTTATTGCAAAGCCAATAGTTGAGTCAACCATAATGCTATGCTCCAATTAACACGATAGTAAAGAGAACAATTGGGAAGCTAATACAGTGATAGGATTCAAGTGGACCGACCTACTTGGAGTGCACAACAATGAGATTGAGCACACTAATGTATACCCTTGCTGGGATTGCCAGCCATTCTCTACTAAATTATGCACATTGACTGTTGTGATGCCATGTACTGCCAGTTCTGTTACATTTGCAATAGTAGGGCAGCACGGTGGCGCAGTGGTAGCACTGCAGTCTCACGGCGCTGAGGTCCCAGGTTCGATCCCGGCTCTGGGTCACTGTCCATGTGGAGTTTGCACATTCTCCCCGTGTTTGCGTGGGTTTCACCCCCACAACCCAAAGATGCGCAGGGTAGGTGGATTGAACACACTAAATTGCCCCTTAATTGGAAAAAATGAATTGGGTACTCTAAATTTAAAAAAAAAAACATTAAAAAAAACAAAAAACATTTGCAATAGTAAGCTCCATCACCTTGATCAACTTGAGGTTTGTTCCAGTACACAGAGAAGACTTATCAGCAACGTCAAAGGCAAAAGCAATTATTTTGCATGTACTTGGGACATGTTCCTGCTCATCGGATAGGACTAGGAGGATGCCATTCAGCTCTTCGAGTCTGTTCCACTGTTCAGTGAGATCACAGGTGATGTGCATCTTAACTCCCTCCTTGGCTTAATATTTGGATACCAAACATAGGAACAGGAGTGGGTCATGCAGCCCCTCGAGGCTGTCCCGCTATTCAATGAGATCATGACTGATCTGTGGCTTAACTCCATATACCTGCCTTTGGCTCATAATCCTTAATATCTTTACTTAACAAAGATCTATCTCAGATTTAAAATTAACAACTGATCTAGCTTCAACTGCTGTTTGAGGGAGAGAGTTCCAAACCTCTACCACCCTTTCAGGGAAGAAGTTCTTCTTCCCCCTAGTTTCGGATTCTCCAACCAGTGGAAACAGAGAATCGGGTCGGAGAATCCCCGGGGTGCGGTGCCAATCCCGCCCCGCCGCCGGCTGCTGTATTCTCCGGTGCCGTTTTTCGAGCAGAGGCGGGATTCCCGCCACACCAGTCGGGGTCGTTGACAGCGCCCCCTCCTCCCTACCCCGGCAATTCTCCGGGCCCCAATAGGCCGGGCGGCCGTCCATTTTTGGCCAGTCGTGCCGGCGTGGGTTACTCAGGTCCCACATGACAAGACCTGGCAGGTGAGTATTCATGGGCGGTCCTCGGGGAGGGGGAGGGGGGATCCCCACGGTGGCCTGGCTCGCGCTCGGGGCCCACTGATCTGCGTGCGAGCTTGTTCCATGGGGGCACTCCTTTCTTTCGCAACGGCCCCTGTAGGGCTCCACCATGGCCGGCGCGGAGAAGAGAACCTCCCTCGCATGCGCCACAATATCATGAAGACCAATCAGATCGCCCCTTAACCTTCTGAATTCTAGGTGTCATTTTTGTAAACATATGTTGTACTCCCTCCAAGGCCAAAATATCCTTCTTAAGGTGTAATTCCCAGAACTGCTCACAGTACTCCAAGTGGAGTGGAGCCAGGGTTTTGTACAGCTGCAGCATAAATATTAATTGTGCTTGCATCGACTGCATTTTCTAAAATAATTTCGCACTTTAGCCATCACATGAATAAAGAATCATTTCCTGCCTTCTCTCCTTAAAGGTTTAGGTCTGATATTAAGGTTACGTCCCTTGTGTTAGACCTCCTTATGTGTGGAAACTGTTTTTCTCGAGCGATCCTATAAACTGTTTTCACACTCCAAGAAACCAAAATCACATCTCACTTAATGTTTGCTATTCCAGGCCTAAACAAGTCTGATTTATGTAATCTCTCCTCATGATCTAATCCTTGGAGCCATGGTAACCTGCAGTGATATCCTGGGGCATGAATAATTGGGCTGCACCAAATCATCCTCATTTGTCCTGGGTATAACTCCAACCAGTGGAAATATATCCCTGATTCTCACCGACTCCCAGGGTTCCTTGATGCCACATTCAACCAAATGCTGCCTCGATGTCAAGGACAATGCCCTCTCAAGGTTGTAATGAGGTCAGGAGCTGAGTGCTCTGCAGAACGCAAACTGAGTGTCAGTGAGCAGGTTATTGCTGAGTAACTGCCGCTTGATAGCACTGTCGATCATTTTGATTGAGAGGAGGCTGATACATTGGTAATTGGCTGGATTGGACTTATCCTGCTCTTTGTGGACAAGATATACATGGGCAATACCCATATTTTCGGGTAGATGCATGTGCTGCAGCTTTAATGGAACACTCTGTCTAGAGGAGTGGCTAGCTCTGGAGCACAGGTTTCAATATTACTGTCAAGATATTGTCAGTGTTCATAGCCTTTGCAGAATCCAGAGCCTTCAGCTGTTTCTTGATATCACATTCAGTGAATCAAATTGGCTGACGATCTAAATCTGTGATGTGCGGGGGGACCTTAGAAGGAGGCCAAGATGGGTCATCCACCTGACGCTTCTGGCTGAAGATAGTTTAATGCTTCAGCCTTGTCGTTTGTACTGATGTGCTGGGCACCGCATCATTGAGGATTGGGAAATTTGTGGAGAAACCGCCTCCAGTTAATTATACAATTGTCCACCATGATTGTCAACTGGATTTGGCAGGTCTTCAGAGCTTTGAGCTTATCTGTTGGCTGTGAGATCGCTTAGATCTGTCTTAGCTTCCACTGTTTGGCAGGCAAGTAGTCTGCGTTGCAGCTTCATAAAGTTGGCACGTCATTTTTAGGTATGACAGGTGCTATTCTTGACTTGCCCGTCTGTACTCTTCACTGAGCCAGGCTTGATGCCCTGCTGTGATGGTAAAGCCATGTGATTACAGTCTGTGGCTGTTTAACATTCTGCTGTTGCTGATGGGCCACAATGCCTCATACATGTCCAATTTTGAGTTGCAAGGTCTGTTCTCAATCTATCCCATTTTTCATGGCAAATGGGATAGACATATCCTCAGTGTGAAGAAGATGGGACTTCCTTGCCACAAGGGCTGTGCTGTTATTACTTCTACCAATATTGTCATGGAAAATTGCATCTGCAACAGGTAGATTGGTGAGGGTGAGCTCAAATAGCATTTCTCTTGTTGGCTCCCTCACCATCTGCCCCAAGTCCAGCCTGGCTGGTATGTCCCTCCTGGACTCGGCCAGCTTGGTCAGTAGTTTCATGGCCCATGTTCACCATTACTAATACTAAGGGGCGCAATTTTGTGGCCACATCGGTGGTCAGCGCAAACTGTAACACGGGCGTGAAAGTCAGGAAACGAGATTCTAGTTTCCCAATATTCCACGCCCCTAACCAGTGACTTAGCGAGGTTCACGCCCACAAAAGGCAAGAATCCCATTTTAATACATTTGAATACATTTACATATAATTATGAGCCCCCTCACTGAATATGCATCATGTCGGCACATTTACAAGAAGTTTTGAAACAACGAAATTCAGTCAGGATATCGCCCTGGGGATGGAAACGTAAGTATAGCCCCTGGGGAAGAGCGACATGTCCAGGAAGTGCCCTGATACAGGTTGGCACTGCCAATCTGGATGAGCCAACCAGTGCCAAGAGGCAGTGCCAGGGTAGCCTCTGGGGAGCCCCAATGGAGGAAGGGTTCCATTTTGTTTGTGGCAGAGGGGGGGTAAAGACCAGATGTTTTTGGAGCGGGGGTTCCCTCTGGCTGGCTCCATCAGGACCCGACCCGCCACAGCAAAGGTGTAAACCACAGCCATTAATTCTTATTTTCAGAGTGACTGAAAATCTGGACCAAAAACTGCTGGAGAGCTACACGCTGGGTTTCAGTCAGACCCTGACACTCTGACAAAATATTTCAGATTATTAATGAATTGAAGTTAAATTCCACTAGCTGTCGTGGTGAGATATGAACTCATGTGCCCAGGGCACATTAGGAGGCAGTGGCATAGTGGTGTTGTCGTTGGACAAGTAATCTAGAAACCCAGGGTAATGCTCTGGGAACCCGAGTTCGAATCCCACCATGGCAGAAGGTGAAATTTGAATGCATTATAACTTTGGAATTAAAGGTCTAATAATGACCATGAAACGATTGTTGTAATAATGTTCTTTAGAGAAGGAAATCTGTCGTCCTTACTTGGTCTGGTCTATATGTAACCTTATCACAATTCGTGGGTGATTCTTAAATGCCCTCATGGATGGACAATAAATTCTGGTCCAGCCAGTGACATCCACATCCCATGAACGAAAGGACTCTGAATTACTCATCTAGTCACATTCCCATTATGCCACCGGCCCCATCGTTCAAAGTGGTTGCACGATATTGAAAAACATCATGGTTAACTTTGGCTGTTGCATGTGATATTACCAGTTATATTTACAATTTTCAGAATCGTGAAAGCCATGACATAGTAGCAATGCATTATTGGAACTAATTAAATTTGTCAGATATGACCTGCAGTAATCATCTTTCCATTAGCTACTTAATCATTCTCATGACAGAAACAGAGCAGAACATTTTTATCACTGTGGTTTTATCTATGAATACATGCTATTAATTAATGTTTTGGGGTCATCTGTTAACAAAATGCGGCTTCTTAATGCACAAAATACCCAAGTTCACTTTTCACTATACATTGAACATATTGTCCTCATATTCTAATTAACATTACTTGGTTCCATTTTTCTCCAATTTGCTTTTTGAGTGTTGTATTATAAACTGAAAATGTTGAAAATTTCCAGCAAGTCAAGCAGCAAATGAACAAGTAATGTGAATTTAATCTTGATGAATTAGTCTATCCAAATCATTAGCAATCTTTGCCCGATGCTTCTCGTATTTGTGTTTTTAACCTCATAGTTACTCCATTTCTTTTGTGGTGGGGGGGGGCGGCGGATCTGATCTGTACTTTTCATACAATAAATAAAAAAGTACTGAAGTGTTTTGCGGTCCCCCTTTAAGTTGTTACACTTCCATGGGTATTTGATTCCAGATTGTTTCTCTTTTATTCTACTGCTTTTCTTTAAAAAATGCTTATTTTCTGAGCTCTACCTGTTACTCAGGGCCTGCAATGGAAATTGTAGCTAGTTGCATTTCTTGTAAAAATATCAAAGCATCTTCGTATCTGCAAGAGAATACCAGACTTCCAATGATGTAGATGTAATTACACCATCCTGGGAGGAGGCAGTGGGAATCTGGGATGGAAATATGACTGGCACACATTTAAGTGCACACTTTAAGAAGATCTCGGTGGATTTATTGTGAAAAATGCAATCAGTTCAGGACATTCTCTGAAGGTCTGTCAACCTTTGATTTGCTTTGCTGTCCAGTTTCTTCAATGTCTTTTGCTCTCTCATTAATAGCTTTTGCCTTTCTGGGCATCTTTTTTTAACCTGTCGCCTATGATATATATTATTTATTTTATATCAGATATATTTAGATGTGCACTTGCAATCCCAGGGCATACAAGGCTATGGACCAATTGCTGGAAAATGGGATTAAAATGGTTAGGTGGTTGTTGACCATCCATACACGATGGGCCAAAGAGCCTTTTATGTGCTGTACGATTCTGTGATTCTGTGACAAGTATGTATTAACCCACCTTACTGACTTTCAACTGCTACTGGCTTAATCTGGACGACCTCTAAAAATGATCCATAATCAACAGTATACCGCTGAATTCTCTATAGAGCAATAATCCCAATCTTGTAAACAAGGGTTTCTTAGGGCACTAAATAGCCATGAGAGACCTGCTGTTTCAGGTACATTAAAGTTGAAAACCTATCATGCCAATGAACATTGTAGGTTATTTGGCTGTCAAGGCATGATGGTGGATTCAAAATTTTAGTAGATCACGAAGGGAGTCCACACTGAGGTGTAGAAAGAAAATAAGGTTTTATTTCAATAACGATTATTTACATGGCAGAAAGGATCCCAGCCATGTCTCTTCTCTGTGTCGGTACCCAAACTGGCTGAATTTTTACAGACGTTTATCTATACATGATTTAGGGTTCCCAGCCCCTTTTAACGGGAGAGCCATATTCAGCGAGGCTCACGGGTGCAATGATATGTATCATGTAGGGAATGTAAAGGGTTAAAAAGATGATGTTCATGTATCTCAACACCAGATGGCATCACAGAGTAGTCATATAAATATACCGTGACTCCTGAGAATCTGGGAGAAGGTGTAAGTGAAAGGTTGTGTTAGGGTGTTAATTGTAGTAGAGCGAGTTTAGACAGCATAGTGAGATACTATAGATTTCTTTAGCATATACTTAATACTGCTATTTTATTAGCTATCACTCAGCAAGTTGTGCAAATCATTTAAAGTAATGAAAATAAACTAGCTCTGTGAAATACATAGCTTGATGTTCTTTGTCAGCACTATGACTTTTAACCATCTTGAAGGACTCAACAGGGAACATGGTACTAGGAGTAGGTACTAAAGTAGTTAGCTAGAATTAGACAGAAACTAACATAGAGGGGAAAAGTACTGTAAATGATAAAACTCTTAGGAATATAGAAGGTCAGAGAGATCTGGGTGTGCAGGTCCACAGATCTTTGAAGGTGGCAACAAAAGTGGATAAGGTAGTCAAGAAAGCATATGGAATGCTTGCCTTCATTGGATGGGGCATCGAGTATAAAAACTGGCAAGTCATGCTATAGTTGTATAGAACCTTTTTAAGGCCGCACTTTGAATATTGTGCACAAATCTGGTTGCCACACTACCAGAAGAATGTGAAGGCTTTGGAGAGGGTGCAGAGGAGGTTTACCAGGATGTTGCCTAGTCTGGAGGGTGTTAGCTATGTGGGGAGGCTAAATAGACTCGGAATGTTTTCATTACAAAGACGGAGATTGAGGAGTGACCTGATAGAGGTCTACAAGTTTATGAGGGACATGGATAGAGTGGATGGGCAGACACTCTTTCCAAGGGGGGAGGGGTCAGTCACCAGGGGGCATAGGTTTAAGGTCCGTGGGGCAAAGTTTAGAGGAGACGTGCGAGGCCGGGTTTTTACGCAGAGGGTGGTGAGTGCCTAGAACACGTTGCCTGGGGAGGTTGTGGAAGCAGATACATTAACAGCGTTCAAAAGGCATCTTGACAAACACATGGATAGGATGGGTATAGATGGGTACAGAGGGATAAGGAATTGTGGATGTTTGGGCAATGGTTGGTATCATGACCGGTCCAGGGTTGGAGGGTCGAGGGGCCTGTTCCTGTCATATTGTTCTTTGTGCTCAGACTCTGATTGTAAGACGGTTTGCAAGCTTGTTGCATCTGCTCATCCAGAGAAGTCAAGACCTCATGGAGAAACAGCAGACTTCGAAACAGTTCCGGACTTCTGGTAATATTGATATTAATTAGAAAACTTTCAAGCAGCACTTTAAGCTTTACCTATCTGCCTCCGACCTAGAATCAGCCAGCCATCAGCATAAAATTGCATTATTTTTAACAATGGCTGGACTGCAGGCAATTGGGCTATATAATTTCTTCCATTTCTCCACTAACGATGAGAAAAAAACATTTGGTGTGGTATTTGAGAAAGTCGGCATTCACTGCACAGCTCAGATCAATGAGACCTATGAGCGATATTTGTTCAAAAAGCAGTTTCAGTAGCAAGGCGAATCCATTGATTGTTATATTTGAGACTAAAGACGCAGAACTGCAACTTTTCAACTCTGAGATTCTCTGTTGAGGGACCAAATAGTTTTCAGAATTAAGAATGAGAAATTGTGAGAACATTTGTTTCGACAAAATTTTAGCGCGAGAGGATGCAATTGAATTGTGCTGTGCGAGTGAACTTGCACAAAATCAGTACTCAGATATACTGATTCGTGACAGTGGCGCGAAAAAAGAAAACGTGACTTTCGCCATCGAGGCTGTTGCGCACTCAAGAAAACAGCGCACTAAGTTGGTGACCATTTTGCGTAGATGTTGTTGACAAGCCCACCCACAGAAAAAACGCCCGAGTTCGGAAAAATCTGTTCCAAATGCAGTAAAGGACCACAGTTTAAAAAATCAATTTCATTCAACAAAAACATCAATGTTCAGAGTATTAATACAAATAAAGATACAGCGAAAATGGTAAAACCTGATACTTTTACAGATGTCTACTGTCTTGAAGATACATTTTAAAAAATAAATTTAGAGTACCCAATTTTTTTTGCAATTAAGGGGCAATTTAGCGTGGCCAATCCACCTACCCTGCACATCTTTGGATTGTGGGGGTGAAACCCACGCAGACACGGGGAGAATGTTCAAACTCCACACGGACAGTGACCCAGGGCTGGGATTCGAACCCGGGTCCTCAGCACCGTAGGCAGCAATGCTAACCACTGTGCCACCGTGCTGCCCTGAAGATACATTTTTTGTTGGCATTGTTAAAAAGTACCAGACAACCTTGAAGTGCAATTCTTCTCCACAGATATTGTATCCTATAAAATCAATCAACTCGGAAGATGAATGGAAAATTCCATTGCAAGCTAATGGATTCGAGATTTACACTGGTGCAAATGCTAATTTAATTAACAACTTTGATTTATCCAGACTAAGTAGTCTGCCTAAGGTTCAAAACACTGACTGCCAGTTACCTGACCACAATGGTAACACGATTACTTCCTTGGATCCATGCTATCTCTTGGCAAGAAACAAAGACACAGAGATGCCTTTGCGATTTGAAATTGTTGATGCTAGACGTTCATCACTATTAGGTGTACAAGCGTGTCAAGACTTAAACCTTGTAAAACGAATGCACAGCACCGACAATCTTCCTGCCCCTGTGCAAGAAGACATTGAGGGCATACCAGCAAAGTTTCCAGCTGTATTTCTGGTATGGGTGTTCTACCTTTGAAGTGTAAAATTCAACTCAAAGCGAATGCTAAACCGGTGGTACACCCTCGAAGAAGAATTCCTGCTCCGTTACGTGACCATTTGAGGCAAAAACTTGAACGAATGCAATACCTCGGGTTTATTTCCAAGATTACACAACCTACAGATTGGGTCAGCTCGATGGTGTGCGTAAAAAAGACCTAAAGGTGACCTCAGGAATTGTATTGATCTAAAAGATCTGAATATGAACATCAGACGAGAACACATTATCCCATACCGAAACACGAGGAAATAACATGCTGCGTCTGCCCAATGGGACAATTTCTATCCAGATGCCTCGCTATTTCTTCCTTGATGGTAGATTCCAGCATCTTCCCTACTACTGAAGTTAAGCTCACTGGCCTATAATTGCCCGCTCTCTGCCTACCTCCTTTTTTAAACAGTGGTGTCACGTTTGCTCATTTCCAACGCACCGGGACCACCCCAGAGTCTAGTGAATTTTGGTAAATTATCACTAGTGCATTTGCAATTTCCCTAGCCATCTCTTTTAGCACTCTGGGATGCATTCCATCAGGGCCAGGAGACTTGTCTACCTTAAGCCCCATTAGCTTGCCCATCACTACCTCCTTAGTGATAACAATCCTCTCAAGGTCCTCACCTATCATAGCCTCATCTCTATCAGTCACTGGCATGTTATTTGTGTCTTCCACTGTTAAGACCGACCCAAAAAAACTGTTCAGTTCCTCAGCCATTTCTTCATCTCCCATTATTAAAACTCCCTTCTCATCCTCTAAAGGACCAATATTTACCGTAGCCACTCTTTTTTGTTTTATATATTTGTAAAAACTTTTACTGTCTGTTTTTATATTCTGAGCAAGTTTACTCTCATACTCTATCTTACTCTTCTTTATAGCTTTTTTAGTAGCTTTCTGTTGCCCCCTAAAGATTTCCCAGTCCTCTAGTCTCCCACCAATCTTTGCCACTTTGCATGCTTTTTCCTTCAATTTGATACTCTCCCTTATTTCCTTACATATCCACGGTCGATTTTCCCTCTTTCTACCGTTCTTCCTTTTTGTTGGTATAAACCTTTGCTGAGCACTGTGGAAAATCGCTTGGAAGGTTCTCCACTGTTCCTCAACTGTTCCACCATAAAGTCTTTGCTCCCAGTCTACCTTAGCTAGTTCTTCTTTCATCCCATTGTAATCTCCATTGTTTAAGCACAAAACACTAGTATTTGATTTTACCTTCTCACCCTCCATCTGTATTTTAAATTCCACCATATTGTGATCGCTCCTTCCGAGAGGATCCCTAACTATGAGATCATGAATCAATCCTGTCTCATTACATAGGACAAGACCTAGGACCGCTTATTCCCTCGTAGGTTCCATTACATACTGTTCTCGGAAACTATCGCGGATATATTCTATAAACTCCTCAAGGCTGCCTTGACCGACCTGGTTAAACCAATCGACATGTAGATTAATATCCCCCATGATAACTGCTGTACCATTTCTACATGCCGGCGCCCGTCGTGAATACCGCCCAGTCCATCACACAAAACTGCCTCCCATCCATTGATTCCATCTACACCTCCCGCTGCCGGGGGAAAGCGGGCAGCATAATCAAGGATCCCTCCCACCCGGCTTACTCACTTTTCCAACTTCTTCCATCGGGCAGGAGATTCAGAAGTCTGAGAACATGCACGAACAGACTCAAAAACAGCTTCTTCCCCACTGTCACCAGACTCCTAAATGACCCTCTTATTGACTGACCTACTAGGCCTTTGACAAGGTGCCTCACGGGAGACTGCTGAGTAAAATAAGGGCCCATGGTATTCGAGGCAAGGTACTAACATGGATTGACGATTGGCTGTCAGACAGAAGGCAGAGAGTTGGGATAAAAGGTTCTTTTTCGGAATGGCAACCGGTGACAAGTGGTGTCCCGCAGGGTTCAGTGTTGGGGCCACAGCTGTTCTCTTTATATATTAACGATCTAGATGATGGGACTGGGGGCATTCTGGCCAAGTTTGCCGATGATACAAAGATAGGTGGAGGGGCAGGTAGTATTGAGGAGGTGGGGAGGCTGCAGAAAGATCTAGACAGTTTAGGAGAATGGTCCAAGAAGTGGCTGATGAAGTTCAACGTGGGCAAGTGCGAGGTCTTGCACTTTGGAAAAAAGAATAGAGGCATGGACTATTTTCTAAACGGTGACAAAATTCATAATGCTAAAGTGCAAAGGGACTTGGGAGTCCTAGTCCAGGATTCTCTAAAGGTAAACTTGCAGGTTGGGTCCGTAATTAAGAAAGCAAATGTAATGTTGTCATTTATCTCAAGAGGCTTGGAATATAAAAGCAGGGATGTACTTCTGAGGCTTTATAAAGCACTAGTTAGGCCCCATTTAGAATACTGTGAGCAATTTTGGGCCCCACACCTCAGGAAGGACATACTGGCACTGGAGCGGGTCCAGCGGACATTCACACGGATGATCCCAGGAATGGTAGGCCTAACATACGATGAACGTCTGAGGATCGTGGGATTATATTCATTGGAGTTTAGGAGGTTGAGGGGAGATCTAATAGAAACTTACAAGATAATGAATGGCTTGGATAGGATGGACGTAGGGAAGTTGTTTCCATTAGCAGGGGAGACTAGGACGCCGGGGCACAGCCTTAGAATAAAAGGGAGTCACTTTAGAACAGAGATGAGGAGAAATTTCTTCAGCCAGAGAGTGGTAGGTCTGTGGAATTCATTGCCACAGAGGGCGGTGGAGGCCGGGACATTGAGTGTCTTTAAGACAGAAATTGATAAATTCTTGATTTCTCGAGGAATTAAGGGCTATGGGGAGAGAGCGGGTAAATGGAGTTGAAATCAACCATGATTGAATGGTGGAGTGGACTCGATGGGCCGACTGGCCTTACTTCCGCTCCTATGTCTTATGGTCTTATGGTCTTAACACTACATCCTGTATGCTTCAACCGATGCCAATGCTTATGTAGTTACATTGTATATCTTGTGTTGCCCTATTATGTATTCTCATGTATTTTCTTGAATTTTGTTTAATTCCCTTTTCTTCCATGTACTGAATGATCTGTTGAGCTGCTTGCAGAAAAATACTTTTCACTGTACCTCGGTACACGTGACAATAAACAAATCCAATCCAATCCAAGCCGGGGGTTTCCCGACGGCATGGGGCTGCCCCACAATGGGAAACCCCACTGACCGGCCAGCGTAACAGAGAATCCCGCCAGCCGGTCGGGCAGAAATGTGGCGCGGCGGGTCGGTGAATCCAGCCCCGTATCTTTTCAAGGAATGAAGAGCATACTAAAGAATGGTCTGATCTGAAGTCAGCCCTGATTACTGCACCAGTACTTTCCTTCTTTGACCCTGGGCAAGAAACAAAATTTCTACGATGCGAGTCAAGATGGAATTGGGGCAGTTCTCCTTCAAAAGAATGATGATGATTTATGGCGACCTACTGCATATGCCTCCAGAGCCATGACTTCTACGGAACAACGTTGCACACAAATTGAGAAAGTGTGTTTAGGTCTTCTTACAGGTATACAGAAATTCCACAACTACGTGTATGGACTCCCGCTTGTTCATGGTTGAAACAGATCACGACCACGTCTGCATATTATCAAGAAAGACTTGAATGAAGGGCAGCACGGTAGCACAGTGGTTAGCACAATTGCTTCACAACTCCAGGGTCCCAGGTTCGATTCCCGGCTTGGGTCACTGTCTGTGCGGAGTCTGCACGTTCTCCCCGTGTCTGCGTGGGTTTCCTCCGGGTGCTCCGGTTTCCTCCCACAGTCCAAAGATGTGCAGGTTAGGTGGATTGGCCATGCTAAATTGCCCTCATTGTTGGGTGGGGTTACTGGATTATGGGATAGGGTGGGGGTGTGGGCTTGGGTAGGGTGCTCTTTCCAAGAGCCGGTGCAGACTCAATGGGCCGAATGGCCTCCTTCTGCACTGTAAATTCTATGATTCCAAGACATGTCTCCTAGATTGCAGAGAATCATGATGAAACTCAGAAGATATGACTTTCAACTGGTATGCACTCCAGGGAAAGACCTTATGGTTGCAGACACATTATCTTGTGCTACATGACACAGTTCAACTCATAGAAGCTCAAGCTGTACTATTAGTGGAAACTCTTCGGGCGCGATTCTCCGCTCCCCACGTCGGGTGGGAGAATCGCGGGAGGGCCGGGCGAATCACACCACGCCGCCCTGGCACACCCCGCGATTCTCCCACTCCCCTCAAAATGGTGTGTCGTGGAATCGCCGGTCGCCCGGATGGGCCGAGCGGCCTGACGTTCCCGACCTGTTCACGCCGGCGGCAACCACACCTGGGGCGAAATTCTCCAACCCCATGCAGGGTCGGAGAATCGGCCGGGGGCGCCGATAATCCCGCTCCCGCCATGTTCAAAATTCTCCCACCCGCCATAAAACGGCGTTCTTCAAATCCCGCCGCCCGCCTCTGAGAACGGCTGGCGCCGGCGGGATGCCATTGTTTTTTGAGGCTTAATTATTCTCTGGCCCGGATGGGCCGAAGTCCCGCCGATGTGGTCACGGGTCACGTCGGCGAAAATCAAAGTTGGTTTATAACGGCGTCGACCATTGATGATGGTTGACGCCGTTCAGCTCGGAGGTGGGTGACAGGGCTGGGAGAAAGATAAATTACCTACTTCGAGTGCCGGGGGTAGGGGTGGGGAGTGGGGGTTGGTTGGGGTGGGGGTTTGGGTGGGGGGGTTGTTGGGGGTGGGGGGGGTTTGTGAAGAGAGAGGGTGAAATCAATTACTTCGAGTGCCGGGGGTAGGGGTGATGGGGTGGGGGGTGGCAGTTGGGAGGGGGGTGGGGGTTGGGGGGGGAGGGTTGGGGTGGGTGGGTGGGGGGGTGGGGGTTGGGGGGGGGTGGGGGTGTTGGGGGGGGTGGGGGTTGGGGGGTGGGAGTGGGGTGGTTGGGGGGGTGGGGGTGGGGGTTGGGGGGGTGGGGGTAGGGGTGGGGGGGGTTGGGGTGGGGGCGCTATTTATACCATGTTTCGCCGGGCGGCGTTGATGATGTCGCCCGACGTCAACCGACGCGCCACTTCCGCAGCGGGTGAAACTGACGCGTACAGCGTCACTCCGCTGCTGGCCCTTTCGGGACAGGAGATTTCGGGCTGATAAGTGGGCCCCGACGCCTGAGTCACCAGTGCCGTTTTTGCCCGCCGGTCAAGGGCGTCACGATGGACTTCGGTGAATTTCGCCCCTGGTCGCTGCCGGCGTGAACATAGCACGAAAGGTAAGTTTGGGGCCTGTAGGGTGCGGAGACGGGATTGAGCACCACGGCCGTGCTCGGGAGGGGACTGGCCCGCCTTCGCTGCCCACCGATCGTCGGGCCAGCGTCTCCAAGAGACGCACTCTTTCCCCTCCGCCGCCCTGCAAGATCAAATTGTCACGACTTGCGGGGCAGCGCAGGGGAAGACGGCAACCGCGCATGCACGGGTTGGAGCCGACCAACCTGCGCATGCGCGGGTGATGTCACGTAGGCACCGCCATCGCATAATTCTCGGCGGCCGCTTTGACGCAAGCGTCAAGGCCCGGCAGCCGAGTTTCTCACAACGCCACTCCTAGCCCCCTTGGGGGGGGGGGGGGGGGGTGAATAGCGTACGAGCAGCGGCCTCCGACACCGTCGTGAAACTCGGCCGAGTTCACGACGGCCTTCCCGATGCGGCGCAGGAGCGGAGAATCGCGCCCTTCCTGTCTCTGATGAAAAGTAACAGCTCATCAAAGCAAAAACTGAAAAAGATGCACTGTTACAACGGGTAATCAGCCATACGAAGAACGGTTGGCCGAAAGGAAGTTGTTCAAATTTCAGAAATATCAGATCTGATCTAAGTATTATGGATGTATTTCTACTTCGTCTTGATCGTGTAGTAATTCCGACAAAGCTTCGATGCATGATCCTGCAAAAGGTTCATGATAGGCCATTTAGGTGTGGAAAAATGTAAACATCATGCAAGACAAGCTGTGTACTGGCCTGGAATAAAACCAATTTTAGAGTGTGACACATGCCAGTGTAATCAGTCGATGCAGAGAAAAGAGAAGCTAAACACACAATTAGAAATGATTCCGTGGTCGAAAATCGGTATTGATCTTTTTCATTTTCATGATCGAGATTATCATGGAATACCTGACAGAATAATGACAGACAATTGACCTTGCTTTGATAGTAATGAATGGACACAATTTGCTCGAAAGGCTAATTTTACTCATATCACATCTAGTCTTCTTGATCCGCAATCCAATGGCAAGGCAGAAAAGGGGTTCATAGGGGCTGGTTTAGCACAGGGCTAAATCGCTGGCTTTGACGTCAGGCCAGCAGCACGGTTCAATTCTCGTACAAACCTCCTCGAACAGGCGCCTTCATTTGAAGCCTACTTGTGACAAGAAGCGATTTGCATTTCATTTCATATTGTGAAACAGCTTTTCAAGAAAGCACTTGACTCCGGCTCAGATATTTTCTTAGCAGTATTGAATTATAGAGCTACTCCTCTCATAACTGGTTTATCTCCTGCACAGTTGTTAATGAATAGATTGTTGTGGACAACTCTTTCATGTTTACAACTAACTGATCCTGATCTTCAGTAAGCCATAGAGAAAGTACAGCATCAAAAGCATCTTCAGGAGAAATGGTACAACAAATATGTGAAATCACTGGAACCACTTGATCTAGGTGATCTAGTGAGAATTCAGATTCCTACTGGAGGATGTCTGACTTAGCTAAGGTCCTATGTCAGGCAGCAACTTACTCGTATGTTGTGAAAATGGCAGATGATTTTGTTCTAAGGAGAAACATACAATGGACCTTGCTTTGATAGTAATATGTGCTCTTTTAAAAGTCAAGTCTTTGCAAACTTTATTTCCATGTATTATGTTTGATAGTAACTTACTCACATTAAATCCTACTAACTAAATTTCTGATGATAAACAAGATGAATTTCAGAAGAAATCAGAAAGATCTGATGCTCAGTCGACTGGAATGAGAAGATCATCAAGAATCAGAAAAAAAACCTGAAAGACTTTATTTGTAAACTTTAACAATTTTGACTCACTTGTTAACTTTCCGGTATACTTATCAATGCGCTATGTAATATCATTGCTTATATTCTACTGTTTGTTATTGTACGAACGTCTTCAAAGAATGGGGGAATGTAATGATATATCTAATGCAGGGTGTAAAGGGTTAACACGATGATGTTCATGCAACACCAATGGCATCACAGAGTAGTAAATATACTGTGACTCCTGAGATTCTGGGAGAAGGTGTTAGTGAAAGGTTGAGGTAGGGTATTAATTGTATTCGAGAGAGTTTTAACAGCATAGTGGGATATTATAGATTTCCTAGTATATATTTAATATTGTTATTTTCTTAGCTATTACTTAGTAACTAGTGTGAATAAACTAGCTTTGTGTGAAAGACATAGCTTGATGTTCTTTGGCAGCACTACAACTTTTAACCATCTTGAGGGACTCAACAGGGTACATCACAATTGGGAGTTTAATCGGTGCAACTTCATAAGTCCCGTGCGGATTATGACACAAATCTAGTCCAGAGCCGACATCCGTGCGTGCATGTTACAGCAAGTTACTGTATGCTAATCATGAGAACATTGTCTGACTTTGGCCATCCCAAGCCTGCATCTACCTATCACTACCCTGGATGAAATAAACATATGCACCATTCAATAGGGATCAATTTCATCTCTAGCTGCTGTACATGAAGAGGCAAGGGTTTCCTCTGATCACACATGAAAATCGCTTATTGTCACAAATAGGCTTCAAATGAAGTTACTGTGAAAAGCCCCGAGTCGCCACATTCCGGCACCTGTTCGGGGAGGCTGGTACGGGAATTGAACCGTGCTGCTGGCCTGGCTTGGTTTGCTTTCAAAGCCAGCGATTTAGCCCTGTGTTAAACCAACCCCTATTTGTAGGAAATTGTAGCAAATGTGCAATTGTGAGGTCACGTCGTGAACAAAGGAACTCTCTCTACTTGGTGAATTTACCCAAAGGGGTACTAGGATTTGGTAGCTAGTTGTGTTTGTATATCGGTCAACCGGAGTTAGCTCTGATGGGATCAGTTTTGGATTGCTCTAGCAAACACTAGTCAAATAGGCTCCATGTGTGTTATAAACATCTAAGGGTGTGCACATTTATAACTAAAAACCTCTAGTGTTCCACTACCACACAAAAGTGAGCTTTACAACAGCGTCAGCTTAGAGCGAATCACTACAAGCATTTGCCGATAAGCATGCCAAATGGAGCAGCCTCTAGACAGAGGCGGAGTTTCTCCACCTGTCCCTGCCAGATGTAGTTTCCAGCAAATTTCTCAGTTTATTTTTCATTTCCTTACTAATTTCCTTCCTGGCCAACAATTCCCAGCACCTTTCCAAAGTGGTCCAGAGTCAACCGTGAGTCTTGACTCTAAATATTGGAAGGCTATTTAATTGTAGCAGGCATCATAATTGATCTCAATCCCCTCCTCCTCAGACATCCTCATTTGCTCTTTAAAGAATGCCTGACATTGACCAGGATGAAGAACTCTTTGCAATTTCCCACCCGCCTAATTCAACAGTGCTGAGGCGGATAAAGCACCCCTGTTGTCACACCATGTGATTAGCAAACTCACTTTGGAATAGAGATTGAATTTACAGACTTCTGGCTTATGTAACTCAGCTACCTACTCGATATACTTGATGAGCCAGTGGGGGAACATCTTGAAATTTGAAGTTGTTTAACTCACATTTTAACCATGAGCTATCCATATTGCTTTACAATAACTTTGGTCAGAAGACAGAGCCACGAATTTTGCATATTTTTAAACACACAACCCAAAGCTGAACAATGTTTAAAATTTATTTTGGCACTTTTCTATCAGACTTTTTAAAAATAAAGTCACAAGTCATTTTAATGAGAATCTAATTGAATTGTGATAGTGTTTTAACATTAAAAGATCTACCACTGATATTCAAACCTACTATTACGATCCCAACAGTGGCGAGGATACTGGACCAAAAGCCAATATTTTAGGCAGCATGGGAGCACAGTGGTTAGAACTGGTGCTTCACAACTCCAGGGTCCCAGGTTTGATTCCCGGCTTTGTTCACTGTCTGTATGGAGTCTGCACCTTCTCCCCGTGTCTGTGTGGGTTTCCTCCGTGCCTTTCGTCCTGAAAGACGCGGTGCTAGGTAATTTAGACATTCTGAATTCTCACTCTGTGTACCTGAACAGGTGCCGGA
Source organism: Scyliorhinus canicula (assembly GCF_902713615.1). NCBI lineage: Eukaryota > Metazoa > Chordata > Chondrichthyes > Carcharhiniformes > Scyliorhinidae > Scyliorhinus > Scyliorhinus canicula. The sequence continues at coordinate 47,334,752 of NC_052161.1, forward strand.
ATGTGGCGACTAGGGGCTTTTCACAGTAACTTAGAACATGGAACATAGAACAGTACAGTACAGTCCAGATCCTCCAGCCCACGATGTTGGGCCGACCATTTATCCTAATCTAAGATCAACCTAACCTACACCCCTTCAATTTACTGCTGTCCCTGTGCCTGTCCAAGAGTCGCTTAAATGTCCCGAATGACTCTGACTCCACCACCTCTGCTGGTAGTGCATTCCACACACCCACCACAATCTTTGTAAAGAACCTACCTCTGACATCTCCCCTATACCTTCCTTCAATCACCTTAAAATTATGTCCCCTCGTGACAGCCATTTCCACTCTGGGGAAAAGTCTCTGGCTATCCACTCTATCCATACCTCTCATCACCTTGTATACCTCTATCAAGCCACCTCTCTGCCTTCCTCGCTCCAATGAGAAAAGCCCTAGCTCCCTCAACCTTTCTTCATAAGACATGCCCTCCAGTCCAGGTAGCATCCTGGTAAATCTCCTCTGCACCCTCTCCAAAGCATCCACATCCTTCCTATAAGGAGGCGATCAGAACTGGACACAATATTCCAGGTGTGGTCTAACTAGGGTTTTATAAAGCTGCAGCAAAACCTTGAGGCTCTTAAACTCAATCCCCCGTTATTGAAAGCCAACACACCATACACCTTCTTAACAATCCTATCAACCTGGGTGGCAACTTTGATGGATCTATGTACGTGGACCCCAAGATCCCTATGCTCCTGCACACTTCCAAGAATACTGCCTTTAACCCAGTATTCAGCATTCAAATTCGACCTTCCAAAATGAATCACTTCACATTCATCACATCTGCCACTTCTCAGCCCAGCACTGCATCCTGTCAATGTCCTGTTGTAACCTGCAACAACCCACAACACTATCTACAACTCCCCCAACCTTCGTGTCATCAGCAAACTTACGAACCCACCCTTCCACTTCCTCATCCAAGTCATTTATAAAAACCACAAAGAGCAAAGGTCCAAGAACAGATCCTTGTGGGACACCACCGGTCACCAACCTCCAGGCGGAATACTTTCCATCCACTACCACTCGCAGTCTTCTTTCGGCCAGCCAATTCTGTATCCAGACAGCCAAATTTTCCTGTATCCCATGCCCCCTAACTTTCTGAATGAGCCTACCATGGGGAACCTTCTCAAATGCCTTACTGAAATCCATATACATCACTTCCATTGCCTGACGTTTATCAATGTGTCTCGTCACATCCTCAAAGAATTCAATGAGGCTTGTGAGACATGACCTGCCCCTCACAAAGCCATGCTGACTATCTTTAATCAAACTATGTTTTTCTAAATAATCATAAATCCTATCTCTCAGAATCCTTTCTAATATTTTGCTCACCACAGACGTAAGACTGATGGGTCTGTAATTCCCAGGATTTCCCTATTCCCTTTCGTGAACAGGGGAACAACATTTGACTCCCTCCAATCATCTGGTACTGCTCCAGTGGAGAGTGGGGACACAAAGATCATCACCAACGGCACAGCAATCTCCTCCCTCACTTCCTGTAGTAACCTTGGGTATATCCCGTCAGGCCCAGGGGACCTAGCTATCCTGATGCTTTTCAAAATCTTCAGTACATCCTCCTTCTTAATAACAACCTGTTTGAGTCTATTAACTTGGTTCACACTGTTCTCATGAGCAACAAGGTCCCTCTCTCTCGTGAATACTGAAGCAAAATATTAATTTAGGGCCTCCCCGATCTCCTCAGACTCAAGTTCCCTCCACTATCCCTGATCGGCCCTACTCTCACTCTGATCATACTCTTATTTCTCACAAGTGTAGAACGCCTTGGGGTTTTCCCTAATCCTTCCCGCCAGGGCTTTTTTATGCCCCATTCGATCTCTCCTCAGTCCATTTTTGAGTTCCTTCCTGCCTACCTTGTAACCCTCTGGAGCCGAGTCAGATCCTTGCTTCCTCAACCTCACTATTGCTTTTCCATTCTCCCTCCTTCCCTTCTGAGCCACAGAGCTAGGCTCAGTGCCAGAGACCTGGCCGCTAGGGCCTTCCCCCGGTAGGTCATCCCCCCAAAAGCATCCAAAACGATAGACTTGTTTTGAAGGTGAACGGCCACGAGGGACCCCTGCACTGTCTGCCCATTCGTTTTCCTTCCCCTGCCTGTAACCCAGCTATTCTTGTCCTGTACCTTGGGTGTGGCTACCTCCCTGTAACTCTTCTCGATAACCCCCTCTGCCTCCCGTATGATCCGAAGTTCATCCAGCTCCAGTTCCCTAACGCGGTCTCTGACGAGCTGGAGTTGGGTGCACTTCCCGCAGGTATAGTCAGCGGGGACACCGGTGGTATCCCTCACCACCCACATCCTACCATCCTACAGGAGGAGCATGCAACTACCCTAGCCTCCATCCCATCTGATCTGAATTAACAAGAGATTTAAAGGGGGGAAAACGAAAAGATTAAACATCCGTTAGGCCCTTTAAAAAAAATATATATATATATACACTGTTGCTACTCTCCCAAGTGAACCTTCTAAAATTGGTGATTCTGCGAAATGATACAATGATAGCTTGCTGCCCCCAAAAAACAAAACAAACACAAAAAATAAAATTTTTAAAATTAAAAATTTAAAAAACCAAAAACAAACAACTCTTACCTTACAGAATGTAGCTGCCCTGTGAACCAGCTGGAACTCTGCCCTCCAACTCTGCTACCAGTCAGCTGCACTCTCTGTAAACTTCCAGCTCCCTTCACACTCTTTGAGGAAGTATAGGTAACAAAATGAAAGGAGCACCTTGCTCCCTCCTCACCTAACTCCCTCAGTCCCCAAAGTCTCACTACAGCACTGAAATGCACCCAAATCCAGCACTCAGTGCAAACTTCATTGCAGTGTTAGTGTAAGCGTACTTGCGAGAATAAAGATTATTAATATTATTTTAGATTATTTAGGGCTTTCGTATTTCTAAAACAAAACTTTATTACAAATACAATATTAAACTTTTTAACTTCACACCCGAAAGGAACAGCTTACAATTACCCCTTAATACTACGACACAATTTCCCATTAAATAACAGCAAAAGAAATATACAACTCTTGTTTTTAAACTCTTCTACTTGGAAAGAATATAGACAGAGTCAGACAGATCAGAAATCAACTCCTTTCTCTCTCTCTCTCTCAAAGCTTGTCAAAACTCACTGCCCGTCTACCTTTCTGAGCTCCACCCAGTAATTGTGTCACCTCCCCAAGCTTGAAAACACACTCAGTGGGATTCGCCGCTTCTGAGACTAAGTGTTGATGCCGACGCAGAATTTGTGGAGATCCATGAAAGTAAAACTGGCGCTCCACCTGGACCGATTTTGCTGCTGTTGAGGGGCTAGCACCGGGCCACGTGGAACACAATCGATTCCAATGAGAAATGATGCGGGATTCTCTGGCTTTGCGATTTTACACTCAGGAGGCTGACAAGCTGCAGCCGCATATACACACCACTCCCCACACACACCATCCCAGCCAACAAGATGTTAATAAGATGTGTGGCCCCATGTTTCGCGGATGCAGACCTCTAGACCCTCCTACCCCGGCATAGGAAGGAGGCTGCCAGCCTCCGCCGTGCGCCGTGCCTTGGCGCAAGTGGCAGAGGCAGTCAGCACCGGGCGGAACACTATCCGGAGCGGCTAGCAATGCCAAAGAAATTTACACAACTTCCTCAGGGCGGCCAGGGTGCACCAACCCCATCCCACATAACCCCACGCCCTCAAACCTGAGGGCGTCTGAACCCCCACTATGCACCATAGTCCAGGTGCCCTGGCCACTGGAACCACTAGCTACACACCCCCTGGGCTGCATGCATTGGACTGTCTAACACTGTAATTTTTTTGATTCCCCCCACCTCCCAGGGGAAGGCCATCCCCAACCACCAGACCTGCGGCCCCTAACCGTGGCAGAGCAGAGGGCCCTCAATATGGTCAGCGGCGGGTGGTCGCCGATGTGCAGTTTGGACACCGGCGAGGAAGTGAGACTCCGCAGTAGAGGCATTGGGGATGACGGTTCTGGCTATGAATCAGCATGCCCAAGGCCTGGGCAATATGGGTTGGCGCTCGCCATGGCCCAAAACAGGCGGCCATGTGCCAGAGCAACTTGGAAATCGCAGAGGCGCTCCTGGGCGTGGCTCAGTCATAGCAAGCCATGGCTGAGAAAATCCGCAGCATTGCCCAGGTGCTGGCTGACATGGCGCAGACAGAGAGGGAGGTGGTGCAGTCCAAGAGGGAGATGGCGCAGTTGCTGGCTGATGTGACACAAAGCCAGAAGGTGGTGGCACAGTCAATGGGTGATGTAGCGCAGTCCCGGACAGAATGGTCCACTCCCTGTGCTCCATGGCCGTGAGCATGCAGACCCTGGTCAAGACCAGAGCGGGCCTCCAGGACTGGCAACGCCATGTGTAAGGGGATGTCTCAGGGGTTAGCTCCACTCACACCCCCATCCTATGGAATAGCCCGAGGGCCATCTGGCACCCTGAAGGAGGAGGAGATGATGGGGCCCGCACCGGTGACTCCCGCATGGGGGGTGCCGGAACACCTCAGCCTTGGACTTCCCCACTCCCCCCCCTCCTGTCGCTGGTGCATCTGGCAGAACAGGGCAGCACCACGCCACCTGGGATGCCCGAGCAGTAGCCGGGCCCATCCAGGCCTGGTTGCCGCAGAAGACGCCCGCCAACGGGGATCTAGGCCCAGGTCACAGGGTGGGGAGCACAGCAGGCTGCCTCCACTCCTGCTGTACCATCTGGGGATCTACCTAGACATAGCACTGGGGCCTGTAAGGCCAGAAAGTTAGACACTAGTTACGTTGGCATGGATGCAGGGCACAAATCTGTATATATATGTTCACAATAAACATGTGTTACCACTGTTACAACCTGCCTCGTTGCTCTGTCAGATGGGTGTGAGGGATGGACCGGCCTTGGCTGGGCAGAGATGGGGTGCAGGGAAGGAATAGGCGGGCGTTGTGGGTGACCTGTGCTCCCCACCCTCCCCACACTCCACACCAGATCCCAAGTCCCCATCACCATCACCCAGGGATTCAATGGGACTGTGTGATGGAATGGCCAGTTCACATGCAGGGATCACCCAGGTGGAGGGTGCAACTGCGAGCAGGAATCAGACCTTGTAATACAATGCGGAGCACCAGAGCTCATTGCAGAGCGGGTTTCATCATCCTCCACCCCATGATCCAGACCCACTGTTACTACCAACCCAGGGCCCGCGGCAGGTATGTTTCACAGAGGGAGTTGCAGGCGGGAGTGAGGCGATGCGATGTGGTGTCCATGCCGCTGGTGGGTCCCCCCTCCCCCCCCGCTCCGCAGTTGGTGAACCTGGAGGCGATCAGAACATCCTGAGCATGTTGACCCTAGCATATCATGCAGCCTCCCGTGCCTGCCTGGGCCCCATGTCTTGCCCATCCTCCCCCTCCCCTGCATATTCTTCGTCGAACGAGGCCGGGCGTTCCTCCTTGTTCTCCAGTACCTTACCCCTCTGCTGCGCAATGTTATGGAGGACAAAGCAGACCACCACAATGCGGTGGACCCTCTCAGCATCATACTGGAGGGCCCCTCCAGAGAGGTCCAGGCACCTGAACCTGATCTTCAGGAAGCGGAAGCACCGATCAGTCACGAACCTGGTCACTGTCGTTGTTGTAGTGGGTCTCCGCGTCGGCCTGAGGCCTCCGGATAGGTGTCATCAGCCATGGCCAAAGTAGATAACCCCTGTCGCCCAGCAGCCAACCACTGGGGGGGGGGGGGGGGGGATGTTTCAAAGATGTCAGGAACTGTTGAGTGTGCCAGGACGAAGGCGTCATGCACACTGCCCGGGTACTGGTCGCGAACGTGTGATGCGCAGCTGATGGTCACATATCAGCTGCACGTTCAATTGGAAACCCTTTCTGTTGGTGTAGAACGGTCTGTCATCTGCAGGTGCTCAAAGGGGGACATACATGCCGCCCAGGACCCGGGACATGTCGGCGATGATGGTGAACCCCGCTGCCTGGGCATCCTGGTGGGCTCAGTCCACATTGAAGTGGGTGTATTGAGCCGTCTGTGTACCCAGGGCCTCCTGACGGCGCGGTGAACCTGTGCACCAAGGTCTGAGAGATAACGGACAGGTCCCCACTCGGGCCTGGAATCACCCCGTGGCATAAATGTTCAGGGCGACCGTCACCTTGATGGCCACCAGGAGCGGGTGTCCTCCCCCATACGCCCGTGGTGCCTGGTGTGACTGGATCTGGCAGATTGTCGCACTGTCTCTCTGCACAGCTGAAGTCTTCGGCGGCATGCCCGGTCCGGCAGGTCCTCAAATGACAGACGCTGCGAGTACACACAAGGCCTCATGCGGCACCTCCTCCTCCTTGGCCTGTTGGGCAGGTGGCTCGCCATTCTGAGTGGCTGCCACCTGTTCCTCTGCAGCATGCTCTGCTGCTGCCCGCTCTGCTGTTGGATTGGATTGGATTTGTTTATTGTCACTTGTACCGAGGTACAGTGAAAAGTAATTTTCTGCGAGCAGCTCAGCAAATCATTAAGTACATGGGAAGAAAAGGGAATAAAAGAAAATACATAATAGGGCAACATAACATATACAATGTAACTACATAAGCACTGGCATCGGATGAAGCATACAGGGTGTAGTGTTAATGAGGTCAGTCTATAAGAGGGTCATTTAGGAGTCTGGTGACAGTGGGGAAGAAGCTGTTTTTGAGTCTGTTCGTGCGTGTTCTCAAACTTCTGTATCTCCTGCCTGATGGAAGAAGTTGGAAGAGTGAGTAAGCCGGGTGGGAGGGATCCTTGATTATGCTGCCCGCTTTCCCCAGGCAGCGGGAGGTGTAGATGGAGTAAATGGATGGGAGGCAGGTTCATGTGATGGACTGGACGATGTTCACAACTCTCTGAAGTTTCTTGCGGTCCTGGGCTGAGCAGTTGCCATACCAGGCTGTGATGCAGCCCGATAGGATGCTTTCAATGGTGCATCTGTAAAATTTGGTAAGGGTTATGGACATGCCAAATTTCCTTAGTTTCTTGAGGAAGTATAGGCGCTCCCCTGTTGTGCTTTCTTGGTGGTAGCGTCGACGTGGGTGGACCAGGACAGATTTTTGGAGATGTGCACCCCTAGGAATTTGAAACTGCTAATCATCTCCACTTCGGCCCCGTTGATGCTGACAGGGGTGTGTACAGTACTTTGCTTCCTGAAGTCAATGACCACTCCGCTAGGTTCTCTATCTCCCTCCTGTATTCTGACTCATCGTTATTCCAGATCCGGCCCACTATGGTCGTATCGTCAGCAAACTTGCAGATGGAGTTGGAACCAAGTTTTGCCACGCAGTCGTGTGTGTACAGGGAGTAAAGTGGTGGGGGGCTAGGTACGCAGCCTTGTGGGGCCCCAGTGTTGAGGACTATTGTGGAGGTGGTGTTGTTGTTCATTCTTACTGATTGTGGTCTGCTGGTCAGAAAATCGAGGATCCAGTTGCAGAGTGGGGATCCAAGTCCTAGGTTTTGGAGCTTTGATATGAGCTTGGCTGGGATTATGGTGTTGAAGGCGGAGCTGTAGTCAATAAATAGGAGTCTGATGTAGGTGTTGCACACTCCACTGCTGCAGCATCCTCCTCCTCATCCAGCAGCGCCAGTTCGTGCAGCTGCAGGGAATCCCCCCAGGGCTCCGGCGACCAGCAGGAAGGCCATCATTGCTGGTTGAATTCCAATATCCATTGTCTTCTGGGAGCGAAAGACGTACATGTTAGCATGGTGCATACCCCCATGTCCAACCAGGTCCAATGGGTTACACGGTGGCCCTGGTTGGCACTGCAGGCTCTGCCCCCATGCTCCCCCAACTCTGCACCTCTGGCCCCGTTGGTTGCTGGTACCATGGGGGCCTCTGGCCCTGGAGCCCGTCCCTGATGCCAGTGTTACCATTGGTTGGCACTGTCCTTGCCAACGGTACGCTCCGTGGAGTCCGCCCGGGACCCCGATGTCCTGCCGGCGGGTGGTGGCCATGTGAGGGGGTGGTATGAGGGTTAGGTACGTGAGTGGGGACACCCATACAGCTGGTATCACTCTGCAGAACCAGGGACCAAGGTGGGTGGTCAGTGGGGTGCGTAGCAAAATGGTTGCCTTGTAGGCCGTGCAATGGCGGTCCGTGACTCGACACCGCCTCAGTCCTGTGAGGGTTCACCCCAGCCACTCGGCCCGTTCTCCCATAACCCCCTTTCCCCAACCCCCCCCCCCCCCAATCCAACCCCAGCCAGCCCGGCCAGCGTCTGGCCCGGCAGATACCAGTTTCACTGTTTTTAAAAGGACAAGGGAACCACAACGTCAGGAACACGGCCCATCGGAGGCGGAGCATCGTGGGGGCTCCAGTGAATACCGGGTTGGGCTCGCTAATGACATGCAAACGGTGTTTAGAAGGTGCATTCCGGAAAGCATTGACGCCCCTCAACCTCCGTCTCTCTAGGGAGAACAATCCCAGTTTATTCAATCTCTCCTCATAGCTAATACCCTCCATACCAGGCAACACAGTAGGGCAGCACGGTAGCACAAGTGGATAGCACTGTGGCTTCACAGCGCCAGGGTCCCAGGTTCGATTCCCCGCTGGGTCACTGTCTGTGCGGAGTCTGCACGTTCTCCCCGTGTCTGCATGGATTTCCTCCGGGTGTTCCGGTTTCCTCCCACAGTTCTAAGACGTGCAGGTTAGGTGGATTGGCCATGGTAAATTGCCCTTAGTGACCAAAAAGGTTAGGAGGGGTTATTGGGTTACAGGGATAGGGTGGAAATGAGGGCTTAAGTGGGTCGGTGCAGACTTGATGGGCCGAATGGCCTCCTTCTGCACTGTATATTCTATGTTCTAACATCCTGGCAAACCTTTTTGTATTCTCTCCAAAGCCTCCATGTCCTTCTGGTAGTGCGGTGATCAGAATTGGACACAGTATTCCAAATATGGTCTAACCAACGTTCTATATAACTGTAACATAATTTGCTTTTATACTTGATACCCCATTCGATGAAGGCAAGCATGCCATATGCCTTCTTTACCACCATATCCACCTGCGCTGCCACCTTTAAGGAACTGTGGACCTGCACACCCAGATTTCTCAGTGTGTCTATGCTCCTGATAGTTCTGCCATTTATTTCATAGCTCCCACCTGAATTGAATCTACCAAAATGCATCACCACGCATTTGCCCGGGTTAAATTCCATCTGCCATTTCTCCGCCCAATTTTGCAGCCTATCTATTTCCTGCTATATTCTAGACAAGCTAGAGAAGTTTTTAAGTTTCAGTTCAGCTGACTGGGTTGTAGTTGGAGAGATGTAGTGAGGGAAAAGGTAGCTCTCACAAGCTCTGCTAGAAGCAGTTAGCTTTTGAAGGCTAAAGAGAAAACATCTCTCTCAGCTTTGCCAAAAGAAAAGTCATACTATGGAGTAATGGTTAACAAAACAGATGCCGTAAACTTATAGTCCAGCTAGTTAAGAGAACCAGAGAAATGAAGAGAAGTTTCCAAGAAGTCTGGAGTTAACGGAACAGAGGAAACTGGTAAGCAGAACAGATTTCTGTATAGTAAAGTCACAGAGAGTTGAAAAGGCTTTGGATCGTGAGTGGCCAGAAAGTTATCTGCAGTAGTGCTAGGGTTTGTGAGAAATTACTGCAGTTTGAGTCACTATCTAAAATAATTGTGGAAATCGGTGGCTGGACCTTGGTGTTTGTGTAAAAGCCTTTAAGACAAAGGAAATCTGAAGGAAGAGATATTAAAACCTGAAAGTGAAACCTTGATGGAAGCAGCGAAGGGGGAACATAATTTAAAAGAAGATTTGAAGTGTGACATTTGAATGCGGAATTTGAAACCACTCCTATGGAAGCTGGAATTCAGTGGGACAAGGTTGCTCATAGTATAAGAATTATCTGGGATTCTTTTGAGAAGAAATCTACAGTCATTCACATGGATTCAGAGAGGAATGTGTCTTAGGGGCAGCACGGTGGAGCAGTGGTTAGCACTGTTGCTTCACAGCGGCAGATTCGATTCCCGGCTTGGATCACTGTGATCACTTGGAGTCTGCACATTCTCCTCATGTCTTTGTGGGTTTCCTCCGGGTGCTCCGGCTTCCTCCCACAAGTCCCGAAAGAAGTGTTTGTTAGGTGAATTGGACATTCTGAATTCTCCCTCAGTCTACCTGAACACGTGCCGGAGTGTGGCGATTAGGGGATTTTCATAGTAATTTCATTGCAGTGTTAATGTGAGGCTACTTGTGACAATAATAAAGATTAATATTATTAAAGATGACATGATTTATGACACTACTGCTTGTGTGTAAGTATAGTCATTTTAACATTGCCTAAGATAAGCACCAGTACTACCTCATACTCTTATACAGATTCCAGTGCCGAGCGTATAGGTGAGATACTGTTGTAGCATGGCCTGTGAACAAGCAGGAAACCTCAAACTGCAATGCCAGATTGCTGCATTTAATAGCCCATGTGCATACTGCAGAGGTTACTTTCCAAAATACTGCACACTTGCTAATCACAGAGTTATTCTCTGTGCAAAAGCTGGGTCATTATTTAGGCTGTACTCGATGGAACTTCACAGACTGTGCCGCTGATGGGTTGAAGAGGGAACCGTTTTTATACGTGCTGAATCATACAGTGTTTCAAGCTCCGGTTGTCCGAGCTGCCCATTACTACATCACTTCATATCAGAGGCACTGACAATTTCATTGCATGAATGGAAGATGGTCCAAGCGAATGAAAAACTATATAATGTGCTGCCAGGATGAAATGAAGATTGTGAGAGGACATTGCAGAGTAACTCTCCAGGCTTTGCCAAACTATCAGTCTCATTTAACGGCCATTTTCAGTAATGCAGCAATTCATTGCTCCACAATGGGATTCAATATGGCGAGAGGGTAATGTTTGAGTGTGGGGTATGGTGGTCTGGCAGGAATGTCTGTGCTTCCTATTGTCCATACATGAGTCATTTGTTTCAATCACAAAAAGAGTCATTGGCCGCTGGAGAGATCGTTCAGTCCCGCTGATGCCAGTGGCCATTTGTGTTGCTTGCCATCCGCACCACCAGGAAACACTTCAGGGGATCGGAAGATCCTGCCAGCAAGAAGGGTCGGAAAATCCCAACCTATGTTTCCAGCAGGGAACACTAGATAACTGAGGAATGAGGCCATGACATGACTAGGTGGTCAAAGCACAACCTGAGATGCTGAGAGAGCGTTTCCTCGTGTGGGAAAGTCTAGGACCAGTGGGCATCATCTCAGAGTCAGGGGTCACCCATTTAAGACGGAGATGAGGAGGAATATCTTCTCTCAGAGGTAGTGATTTCTTTACCGCAGAGGGTGTAGAGACTGGGTTGTTAAGTATGTTCAAGGCTGAGATAGACAGAGTTTTAATGAGTAAGGGAATCGAGGGTGGAAAAGTGGAGTTGAGGATGATCATATCAGATCAGCTATGATCTCATTGAATGGCAGCGCAGACTAGATGGGCCATATGGCCTACTTCTGTTCGTATGTCTTATGGTCTTCCTGTCTATGTGGCTCAACTATCCACTATATTCCCAAACCAAACTGACTTAACCACTCCTCCTGAACTACTTGTGTCGTCACATATTTTGAGTTTGCCAAGTGAACCCTGTCTCTCAAGTCATCTTGCACACCCCAAAATATGCCAACTGGAGGCAATGTAATTGAAACATTCTGCGCTTGCACAGAACGATTTTTAAACAAACTTTTATTACAATCTCCCTAACCGCCAAACAAAATTTAAAAATGTTCTTCCCAATTTCAAAACATTGTCATTCCTGGTCAGCCCACCTCAAAACCAAACTAAACTAAACTCTCGATTGAAAACAGGGTAGGTTCTGATACAGGTTGGATGAACAGGATAATCTGAAATATGATTCTTCTACGCAATATTACCGCCCAATATTCCTTCCTAATTTCAAGACACCAGATGAAAATAAAAGGTGAATAAAGATACCTTCCACAGTGATTTTCCAAGAAATTGCTTTTGGGATGAAGAATTCCACATGATGGAATCAAAGAGTGTGCTGGAATTAATCACACGAATGTGCTTTATTGTGCTATAGAAGGAAGTGTAAATTCCCAATCATTTATGACAGTTTTTAAAATGTTTGCTTCTGTTCATTTAGATTCTGCAATTTATTCCGTTTCTTTGTGAGCAAGACAGAATTTCCATTTCCAGTATGGTTTGTACTTTTTGGAATTCAAATGTGAATAATCATTTTGATTCATTTCCAAATGCATTTGCTTCCCATTTCAATTGGCAGTATTTCCATTGCGATGTCACAAATGATTGCAGTCATCACCCAATTTCACAAGTTTACAACGCCATCTCTCCACTGTTATGAGTTTGTAACAACATGAGGATAATTTCTTCCAATCTGGCTTTTACTGTTACTGCTGTGACTTTGATTTACCTGTCTGAAAATGAACCAATACAGTGAACTATATCAACTTGATCTAGCCCACCGTACATTAAGTTCCAAATGTTACTTCTGTTTGATTTTGTTCAAGCATATCTGACACATTCAAATGCCTTGAAGAGTATCTCTGCAAAATTATTTCTGGATTATACACCAAAATATCACTACAGTGCTGAAGGAGGCCATTTGGTCCATCAAATCTGCACCGACCCTTCTGAAAGAGCACCCTACTTAGACTGACGCCCCCACCCTATCCACCTAACGTTTTTGGACACTAAGGGCCAATTTATCATGACCAATCCACCTAACCTGCACAACTTTAGACTGTGTTAGGAAACCGGGGCACCCGGAGGAAATCCACGCAGACCACGGGGAGAATGTGCAAACTCCACATAGACAGTGATCCAAGGTGGGAATCGAACCAAGGTCGCTGGTGCTGTGAAGCAACAGTGCTAACCACTGTGTCACCCTACTGCCATACAACAGCTATTTGCTGATCTACATTGTGGTAGTTTGAAATTTTAAACTGGTCCCTGTCTTTGTCAAACTGACAAATTCAGAAACGTATGATCCTTGTTTCAGTTTTACAATGAACTTGGGGTGCAATTGTTGTTGAATAAGAAGCTCCTTCAATGTCCTGGTGGATAAAGGTGTCCACATTATACAGCACAACACCACATGTGTTAGAAGGTCCTAGGTGTTTAGATATAAATACAATTGGACTTGGCTGGGATGTTTCCTTGCCTTCTGGCACTACATAGAAATAGTTGTGTGAAGAGTTGCTGGTTGTAAATGCTAACTATATCTCAACAAGATTCAAAATCCAGGACAGGATAGGAAAGAGTGAACTACATAAGCAACTCATTTTCACTGTCTTCTATTTAACATAAGACCTTAAATTGTAGGATAATCCTCAACTCCACTTTCTAGCCTTATCCCCAAAACCTTTATTCCTTCACTGATTAGAAATTTGTCTATCTCAGCCTTGAACATATTTAATGGCCCGGCCTCCATAGCCCGTTGCGGGAAAGAATTTTACAGATTCACTACCCTCTGAGAGAAGAGATCCCTCCTCACCTTTGTCTTAAATATACGATCGCTTACTCTGAGATTATGCCTTCTGGTCCTCGACTCTCCTACAAGGGGAAACAACCTCTCAGCATCTATCCTGTCAAGCCCCCTGAAAATCCTAGATGTCTCAATAAGGACTCCTCTCATTCTTCTAAACTCCAATGAGTACAGTCCCAACCTACACAACCTCTCCTCATAAGAAAATCCCTCCATACGTGCGATCAACATACTGAAACATTCTCTGGACTTCCTCCAATGCCAGTAGATCTTTCCTTAGGTAAGGGGACCAAAACTGTTCACAGTACTCCAGGTGTGGTCTAACTAGTTAGAAAAACTTCCCTAATTTTATACTCCTTCCCCATTGAAATGAAGGCCAACATTCCATTTGCTTTCCCTATTGCTTGGTGAACTTGCATGCTCAAATTTTGTGATTTATGCCCAAGGACCCCCAAATCCCTCTGTGCTGCAGCTTTCTGAATAATATTCAGATCATTTATTCTTCCTACCAAAATAAATAACTTCCCATTTTCCAACATAATAATCCATCTGCCAAGTTTTTGTCCACTCACTTTAGCAGTCTGCATCCCTCTTTGGGAAGTATTTTCCAGCCGTTCTCGCCAGCAGGATCTTCTGGGTGCCCCTTGACAGTGGGGTGGACTTCATGGGAAATCCCATTGACAGCAGGAGGTCCCACCGTCGGCCAAAGGCGGGCCATCTTCCATTGCCAAGAAACATGCAGCGGGGATGGGCGGGAAATTCACCCTTCGTGTCACCCTCACTTGCCTCCCATCTACCTTTATGGCAGCCACAAACTTGGAAATAGTACATTCACTTCCCTCATCCAAGTTATTCATGCATATTGTAAATAAGTGTGGCCCCCAGCACTGATCCGTGTGGCACTCCTCTAGTTACAGGTTGTCATCCTGCAAATTACCCTCTTAACCAACATTATGTCTTCCACTAGTTAGCCAATCCTCTATCCATGCTAATATACTACCCCCGACATCATGGGAGCATTAAGTAGTCTTTTAGAAATCCAAATACATCTACTGGTTCTCCTTTATTTATCCTGCTCGTTACCACCTTAAAGAATTCTAATAAATTTGACAGCCGTTATTTTCCCTTCATGAGTCCAAGCCGACTATGCTTGATTAAATTATGCATTTCTAAATGCTCTATGCTATTACATTCTTTATAATGGATTCGAACATTTTCCCAATGACGGATGTTAAGCTAACTGGCCGATAGTTACCTGCTTTGTGTCTCCTTCATTTTTGAATCAGGGTGTTGCACTTGGTTTCACAGTTGGCCTCAAGAGAGGTTCAATGTTACACAGCCAATAGCTCAGCTTCACTAAAGATTCTTAAACAGTCTTTTGCCTGAATTACCAGGTCCCACACAAAAAGAGGTTATATTTTCTGTGACCGTACTTCCAATTGTGCAAGGTGTTCTCAAGGCATGTACACCCCTTACGTATGGAGACAATGCTATCATGAAACCACAGCCAGTCTGTTATCTGGACATTGGCTAAGTGGCAGATCTTAAGCAACTTTAAATAAGTCTTCTAGCCACCCTGCAGCCTGTTTCCTGGTGGGGGAGGCAGCTTGCCCGTTTCGCTGCCGGGGAACCGCTGCGGGAGGTTGCCTTTGGCGAGGCCGGAGGATCCTGCTGGCAGGAAGCAGTGGAAAATCCCACCTGATATTTTTGATGACATCATCTGAATTTATGACATCAGTTTCCATCTACATGCTGACTCCATGTAGCTCATCCAGCTCAACCTCAGCGCCAATGTTTGCTTTGTCAGGTTGTTTGTTCAATATTCACGACTGGACATGTCCCAATTTCCTCTCTTAAAGATCGGGGAAAACTGGGGCCATTGTATTCCATCAGCTTTGTTGCCTTACCATAAATTCTACTGCTCGTGGTGACCAACCTAAGGCTGAAGCAGACTTTTTATAGCTGTGGCATCCCATCTGACCCTGAACTGAGGCTTCCAACATTATATCCATCGCTGAGACATTTTTTTGGTTAATTAATAGCATTTGGGCAGTGCTGGCAAGATCAGCGGTGTTGGGGGAAGTGAATAGATTTAGAAAAAAGAGGTTAGAGCTAACTCTCCTGACTCAAGAGTAACAGCACATGATATTCAGCCAGAGAACTCTGTGCACTAGTGAACCATATCAGTAGCATGAGTTGCCTGATGAACCTTGCATCCCTCAAGGATCTGAACTAGCAGAACTCTCGTGCAAGATCTTTGGAATCAAATTTGTTCGAAGGACAGACAGAGTCAGAGCAGGTTGAGCGTAGCCTCTGATGTTCTGCCTAGTGAAATGTGTATCTGGAACCAATCTGTTTAATGTAAACCTATATGTAGACAATACTGGAATTTAAACAATGTTTTGTGGAAGTGACCAAGAGAGTATAAATATAGTGGAAACCTGTAACTTGGCAGAGTGCTGTTTCAGGTGTCTCTCTGAGAAATGGCTTTCCTTGTATGTTTGAAACTTTAATAAATTATCTTGACCTCCAACCTGAATCTGCTGTGATTAGTTCATAGAACTTCACCACAACAAGCAGCATTTATCATGCATCCCTAATTGTTCATGAGAGAGTGGCAGTGAGCTGTTTTTTCGAATACAACCAAGTGAATTACTAAGGGCAGTTAAGCATAAACCATATTGATGTGGGTGTGGAATGATATAAAGATTAGACTGGGTAAGAATGGCAGGTTTCTGCCCCTAAACGACATTAGTGAACCAGATGGATTTTTAAAAAATGGCAAATACAAGTTTCATGGTCACCATTACTGAGACAAGCTTTTTAAAAAATTTCTGATTGAATTAACTAATTGAACTCAAGGTAGGATTTGAACTTGATTATTAGTCCAAGCCAGAACAGTCCAGTAACATAACTACTGTACTACCATTCCAGTTACAGCCTTCTTCCATCTTAAATGTTGCCCATTTTCACTCCTAACCTCAGGATATCTGTTGCTGAAATCCTGGCCCATGCTTTAGTTACCTGCAGACTCGACTGTGTCAATGTTCCCAGACTTCCCACTTTCATAGTAAAATAGATGGGAGCAGGAGTAGGCCATTCGGCCCTTTGAGCCTGCTCTGCCATTCATTATGGTCATAGCTGATTATCCAACCCAGTAACCTATTCCTGCCTTGCCCCCATATTATTTGATATCTTTAGCCCCAAGAGCGATATCTAACTCCTTCTTGAAAACATACAATGTTTTGGCCCTATCTGAATTCCACCGGCTCCCTGCTCTCTGGATGAAGAAATTTCTCCTCACTTCAGTCCTAAATCGTTAACCCTGTATGATTCTGGACTTCCCCATCATTGGGAACATCTTTCCTATAAACATGAGCACATTAAAAACTCTACTATTTCTATCCTGACCCATACAAAATGCCATTCATCTATCACCTCACTTGCTACTGACCTACAATGGCTCCCAGTCCACCAAGGCCTCAAATTAAAGATCTTAACTTGGGCAGGCTTTAGTGTGAGTTTGAAGGCGAGTTTGAAGGCGGGTAAGGGGCATTTAATCAGATGGGACGGCATTGGGTGGGAACCTGACCACTTATCTTTCTATTAAGTTTGAGGCGAGAAGGACCATAGACTGCCTTCATGCCCCGCCACCAATTGAGGTCCTAAATGGGCATGTTTGCAAGCTTGTTGTCAAACATTCAATGCAAGGCATCCAGCATTGGAAAAGGGGGGGGGGGGGGCTGCTGGGATCTAACCCCTGCCTTTTCCTTCAACGTCACCTCTCCCATGAACCCCACCCCCTGACTCTACATTCCACCTTCACTCACACTTGGCCTGGGCCCATTCCTGGGCTTCTGGTGCGCACATTGCCAGAAGCTGCTATTGTTTTCATAGCGCTTAAGCGAGAGCTGCAAAACCTCTGTTTAGTCAATAGCTCTTCAGGTTGGCAGGGTCAGGGGGCTGGGAAGGGGAGTGGGGGGGGACACAGGATTGCCACCCTCGGCGTCCTTGATCTTGGGGAAGGCTCACCACTGACCATTTCAGTGTGTGACTAGCACTTAATATGGCAGGCCTTACCCAAAGGAAGTGACATAGGTCTCTCACCGGTTTGCCATCGTCTGGATTAATTTCCATCCCATGTGTTCAAATCCTTCGCCTCGCCCCTCCCCATCTCTTCCGAGAACTAATTTCTTCCAATTCTGGTCTCTAACGTATCTCCAATTCCTTTGTCCCACCACTGGTGGCCACGTTTTCTGCTGCATAGGCCCCAAGCCATTCCTTGAAACCTAGTTTTTTGACCAAACATTTAATGCTGTGGCCTAATATTGCCTTCCTTAACTCAATGAATACTTGTGTCTGTAAAAATGCTACTCGGTGACCTGGGAATTTTCAATCATGGTAAAGGTATTATTAAAATGCATGTTGTTGTTACTGGTGTTGATTGATGTTATCATTTCACACACATGCGAAAAATGGTCAAAGATGAATTTTTCGTACTTGTTATGAAGCTCCCATTAAACTCCCACTTTCTGTTGATTCATGTCTGGCTTTGTTTGTAAGAGTTGGTGATAAATTTTCTTCTGGCACTCATTAGAGATATGGACTAAATTATGAGAAATGGAAGTTTATTAAAGGTTGAGCCACCAAATGATAGCAACACTCGTGACCAGTCTCAAAGGACTTATAACTTCTGTTTACTTATCTGTGAAGGACTGTATTTTAATATAAATTGCACTTCACTTTTACTCAGTTCTATAGACATTTTCCCCCTCATTTCTGACAGAATTCAATGAGCCAGGAGATAAGATGTCAAAATGGTAACTGAGGATTGGATAACTATCAAGATGTTGATGAAAATGCTTGAAGGGAAACCGTGGCATACTTGTGTGGGAAGTGACGAAGCTACATTTACATTGTTTATAGAAGGAGGCTTGCAGTAATTCACTCAGACAATGCTGGTGGAAATAGAAACCATCGCAAATAAATCAATAATTCCTAGTTGCTGATGGCTTTTCAGATCTACACAGCCCACAAAAAAGTCAACAAGGGTATTCCCCCCAGACAGAAATCACTTCACTTATTGTAAACAAACTGTTCCATCCTTCATTTCAAAATCTTGGAAGACATTTAAGACAAGGGCAGCAGACACATGGGAACACTACCATCTGCTAGTTCCCCTTCAAGCCACACACACCATTCTGACTTCAAAATATATCACTGTTCCTTGACTTGACCAATAGCATCGAAAGGCACTCTACCTATGTTTTTTTTAATTAACTATGACATTTGGGAGCCCATAAGATTTGAAGAAGATTTTTTATTCAGTAATACAGAACCATCTCCAACAGAGATTCAAACTGTGAATCAAGTCTTGGTGGAAGCTGTGTTGGGTATGACACTATATCAAACCCACACAGACTTTTCTGCTCTAATTGCATTGGTTTTGGCTTTAAGTAGTTAACAGCATTTTCTGCAATCAGAAATGCCTTCAGGCTGTGGCAATGTTCATCTTCAATACTTATTTGAATGGAATTTTAACAATTTCGATCAGGGATCGAACTTGTTGGCTGGCCTCAGTTGGGTTGCAAGTCCAAAAGTCTGAACAGTGGCTACTTTGCAAATTGCTTTGTCACAGATCACCAGGCAAATAACGTCCCACCACTTAAGGCTGCATTCTGATATAAAAGTAAGGGCATTAGCATTGAACAAATATCACAATGTCATGATGCATATTTAATGAAACGTGAGATAGTCACCAGAGGTTTACTAAGAAAACATGTTCAATTTCCTGCAGGATCTCCAGTTCCCTGAACACATTTCGGACTTCATCTCTCTCGATGCATTGTTGTTTATTCATGTACTTCATCGCATACATTTTCTCGGTGTCGCGCTTTTGAACAATACACACCTGGAAGAGAGAAAAACGGGAAAATAGGTCACCTCTGCAAAGGAATAAGCATGTTTTTTAAAAAAAGTTCTCTCTGACAATTTGATAAAATATTTTCCCTCTTCAGTAGTTCCGCGTCCCGCTTGCCAACGTTCGAGCAAATTTTGTTACTGTCGATTTCTACCCCTACTGACACTGAATAGACAATTAACAGTTCTGGAAATGAAAAGGATGTTACACCCCACTGTTTGAATGCAGGTACTACTTGGTGACTGGGTCTGTGATTGGTGTCAGCTCAGTGTGATTCAGGCCTGCACCCAGCCTGAAACATCAGCTGCCAACGCACTCCCAATAGGAAGGAAACGTTTGAGACAAGGCGGGGGGAGAGATAGACAGTGGAATTACTCTGCATTGAAAAAGAGGTTCTGCTTTCATGCCCACATGGTTTAAATCGCCATAGAAATAAGGCACACAGACCACGTGAATTCTGAGCTGGTGGCTTATACAGGCTAAAGGCAACTTTTAGTTGCTCCTGGACAGGCAAAGAGCCGACAGATTTTACGTGTTGCAATATTATCTTGCCCAAATGTGTTGCCCTCCTGAGGAAAGATACAACACAAAGCAGGAAAATAGCGGACGATGAATAAGATGGAAGAAAAATAAAACAGCACTTTTCTTTAAAAAAAACAATATTCACAACTCATATCTGGCTAAGAGGTTGTAAAATAGATGATCAGGATCAATTTTCCACAGAAAGTCTTGTTTTAATAACCAGCCCCTGCAAAGCCTAAAACAATGCAGTCACGCGATTGGGAAATGGGAGAAAGAATAATTAGCAACTGATGATTTTTGAATTCATAACCAATTGATTTGGAGCCCATCAGGTTCTGGATGATAGAAATGCTGTTAAAACTTTTATTTTCCACTTGCACGTTCATTTTGATTATTAATATTGCAGCAAGCTGCCAGTCTGTCACATCTATAGTATGCAGCCAGCGAGCAATCGGTGCATAGGAATTTGGATTAAGAGTGCTGGAAGAACATTGTACTCAATTACACAATAAACCTGGATGCTGGCCAAAAATCTCTCAGTCACAGCTGTACTGACATTTAACCGTGGATAGATATTTATTGCTTCAGAGTTGCAGTTGCACCATGCTGATTGTTAGTGTTTAATTAAAATCTTTAATTAATGGAATACTATTTCAATACTTATAGTAAGCCACTTCAAACCCTAGATTGTGGATGATTTGAATGCAAAATTCTTTTAAAATGTATGCTTCTACAAAGAAGGTATGAACAATTTAAGGTCACATTTTACTCTCTATTAATTTTAATTTTGACAACAAAATGGATTTGTGGAAGCAAGGAATGGGACAAGACTCGCAGTATTTACCAATGGTCCGAGTCATGCTCCCACTCTATAGTATATACATAGAAATGAACACAAACAAAGATTTGCAGCTGAGAACCATTGTTAAAGACCATGAGATATTGCTGCAGAGTTTTGCCAAGGAGGGAGGGGAGGTAAAAGTGAAACAAAAATGAATTTGAATATTGTGTCCGAACATGTGCTCGTTAGCCAAAAGGAATCTTTTGACACATAGCATGAGAGGAGCAACTACTCTCAGATACTGTTCAACTGAGAGCAGGGTGACTTAGAAGTGCAACAAAATACAGAGGCACGTCACATCTGGAACAAACTACCACAAGCAGAAAATGTAGCACAAAAGAACCAGTTACAGAATATGTGACAGGGGAGCAGAACGTGGCTGGAGCTGAAATGTGCCTCTAGATCCATGAAGATCTACAGAAACAGTCAACTGTCTACACCTAAGGTCATCGCCACCCTCAACTTTAATACCACAGACTTTGCAGGCACCTCCAGAAGATATCACAGGAGCCAGACATGTTGCTTAATATCTCCCACATCAGTACTAACCAGCAGCAGCAAAGGAAATTAAAATGTTACTATATTGGTTACATTCCTAAAGTAGTTGTCACATTGGCTCCTTATTTTTGTCCATGTCAGTGATCCTAGGACATACGTAAATAATAAGGTCTGTTATCCCAACAACATGCAAATAGTATGGCAAGCAATATGGCAAATAGGGCAGCATGGTGGCACAGTGGTTAGCAATGCAGCCTCACAGCGCCAGGGACCCAGGTTCAATTCCAGCCTTGGGTGACTGTGTGAAGTTTGTTTGTTCCCCCCATGCCTGCGTGGGTTTCATCCGGGTGTTCCGGTTTGCTCCCAGAGTCCAAAGATATGCGGGTTAGGTAGGTTGGCCGTGCAAAATTGCCCCTTGGTGTCCAGGGATGTGCAGGTTAGGTTACGGGGATAGGGCTGGGTGGATGGGGAAATGGACATGGGTAGGGTATGTTATATTACTTGAAGTAATATGTATTACTCATTTGTTCATGCTGAGAAGTTCTTAACTTTGATGATGATGAATACTCAAAGTCGTCCAGCGATAACAAATAATTTGAGTAACTAATCAATTAACTTGTGAGTTTGATTCTTCAATACTTTTACGAGCAGGTAAATTAAACAAGGTGGAATTAGATTAACTATGAATATTGAGCGGTATTCTCCTCCCCCCACCGGGTGGGAGAATCTCAGGGGCGCCGCGCGAACCGCGCCACGCCGCTCCGACCCCCGCACGCGATTCTCCCACCCCCCCCCGAAACCAGCGCCGCGCAAATCGCGCTGGGCTGCTCGGAGAATCGCCGCAAACGGCGAGCGGCGATTCCCCGGCCCAGATGGGCCGTGTGGCCGCGCGTAAACGGCCCAGTCCCGCCGGCGCCGTCCACGCCTGGTCGCTGCTGGCGGGTACTCATTGCAAAGGCTTGGGGGGCGGTCTGTGGGGGGGGTGGGGCTCCGTTCCCAGGGGGGGCCTCCGGAGAGGCCTGGTACACGATCCGGACCAACCGATCGGCAAGCGGGCCTCTCTGTTGGCGGGCCTCCTTTCTTCCACCGGCGAGCCTGGATCCATCCACCATGTTTGTGCGGGGCGGGCTGGGGGAGGACGGCCACCATGCATGCACTAGTTGGCGCCGGCGCAACTGCGCATGCGCAGGACCCAAGGCGCCACGTCTTTTACACAGCGCCGGGTTTCTGACGCCGGGTCGAGGCCCCAACCCCGTAAATCCCGCGGCGCCCCTGCTAGCCCCATGGAGGGGGGCGAATAGGGGTCTGGGAATGGGCGCCGACGCCGGTGTAAAACACTCCTGTTTTCACTCCGGCATCGGCACTTAGACTCCCGTTGGGAGAATCCCACCCATTATACTTGCACTCTGAGCTAACTACACTTCTGTTCTCTAGTCACAACACACCAAAAAAGAACGGGAAAATAAATTGAGCTTGTATTTATATCCACTGTTAGTGTTGCTCTCTAGTGATCATCTGACTGTACTAACTGCACATTAACCCTTTATATCTTTACATATACAGAGATCACTACAGGGTGCTCTTTGGGAAGGTTGGTGTAGACTCAATGGGCCGAATGGCCTCCTTCTACACAGGGATTCTATGAGGCCGCTACCAGACAGTCAAGGGATTACACATAATGCTTTCATTCTGAGATAATAAATGTGATCCAGTTCTTTGGATCAAAGCTGTGGTTTATGAAATGTTAACCAGGGGATGTAAATGTCACAAGCAGGCTTCCGGTTGCGGCTATGCGGAGCTAAGCCGCACGTTCAGCAGCTCCCGCTAGAAACGGACTTTGGGGCTCTTTTCAGGGCCCCCAATAGAGCTTCAATTGACGATTCCCGACGTGGGAAGGGGTCTGCAGTAGATCCCCAGGGTTCTATGGTCCGGACCAGGAGTGGGGTGAGCAGAAAAGCGATGGCAGCGCCTCTGGAAAAGCAGGGGAAGGAAGACAAAATGGCAGCTGGCGGAGCCGTCGAGGAGTGGAGGCAGTGGGCGCAGGAGCAGCAGAAGACTCTTCGGCGCTGCTTCCAGGAGCTTAAGGTGGAGCTGCTGGAGTCGCTGAAGACTACCACTGGTAAGCTGCTGGACACTCAGACAACCCAGGGGGCCGCAATCCGGGAGCTGCAGCAGCAGGCCTCCGAAAGGGAGGATGAGGCCGCGGCCCCGGCGGGCAAGGTGGAGATGCACGAGGCGCTCCATAAAAAGTGGCAGGAGCAGTTCAAGGAGCTGGACAACCGGTCGAGGCGGAAAAATTTACGGATCCTGGGCCTCACGGAGGGGCTGGAGGGGTCGGACCTGGCGGCCTATGTGGTCGTTTTGTTGAACTCGCTGATGGGAGCTGGGTCCTTCCAGGGGCCCCTGGAGCTGGAGGGGGCCCACAGAATACTGGCCAGGAGGCCTAAGCCGAATGAGCTGCCACGGGCGGTGCTGGTGCGGTTCCACCGGTTTGTTGACCGGGAGTGCGTGCTTCGGTGGGCGAAGAAGGAGCGGAGCAGCAAATGGGAGAACATGGTGGTGCAGATCTACCAGGACTGGAGTGCGGAGGGCCGGGTACAACAGAGTGTGAAGTTTGGCATGTGGCAGCCGTCGCGTCTGTGGGTCACTTACAAGGACCGTCACCATTATTTTGAGTCCCCGGAGGAGGCGTGGGCCTTTGTGCAGGCCTAAAAATTGGACTCAAACTGAGGGTCAGGGATGGGGGTTTTGTATGTAAATGTAACTGTGTCTATTTTTGTTTTGGAGGGGGGGTTCTTTGTTTCATGCAGGATGTGTGTTGGCTTTAGGGTGGGTGGGGCGATGTCATTATGTCTTTTTGTATGGGTCTGGGGGACGGGTTCAGGCAGGGAGGTAAACTGGGAGTGCGGGGAGCTGGTGGTGGGGACCGGCAATGGGAGTTGCCCTAGAGGAGGCGGGGTTGAGCAGGGCGAAAGCGCGGGCTTTCCTCTGGTTTCCCGCGCTGCGGGGTGATGGGGGCAGGGGCGGGGCTGAGAAGCGCTGGCCTTTGCTGGTTGTTATTTTCCCGCGCAAGAGCGGGGGTGAGGGGGGGGGGGGGAGGGGGGAGGAGGGCCTGCTGATGGGGCATGGAGGAGGAGTAGCCCCACGTGGGGAGGGGTCAGAGGTTTGGCGGGAGTCGCCGGGGTCAGCAGAAGTTAGCTGGCTCACGGGAGTGCTATGGAGGGGGAGGCGCAGCTAGGAGGGGTCCTAGCCTTGGGGGGGGGGGGGGGGGGGGGGGGGGGAGGGGGGGGGGGAAGGGGGCAGGGAGCCCCCTGATCCGGCTGATAACCTGGAATGTGAGGGGGCTGAACAGGCCGGTCAAGCGGGCCCGGGTGTTTAAGCACTTGTTTACGCACTTGAAGGGGCTGAAGGCGGATGTGGCCATGCTTCAAGAGACGCACCTGAAGGTGGCGGACCAGGTTCGACTGAGGAAGGGATGGGTGGGCCAAGTATTTCATTCAGGGCTGGATGAGAAGAATTGGGGGGTGGCAATCCTGGTGGGAAAGAAGGTGTCATTTGAGGCATCAAATGTGTTGGCTGACAGTGGCGGGAGATATGTGATGGTGAGTGGTAAGCTGCAGGGGGAGTGGGTGGTGCTGGTGAATATTTACGCCCCAAACTGGGACGATGCGGGGTTTATGCGGCGCATGTTGGGCCGCATTCCGGACCTGGAGGCGGGGGGGCCTGATCATGGGGGGGACTTCAACACGGTGCTGGATCCTCCATTGGATCGATCCAGGTTCCGGGCGGGTAGTAGGCCGGCGGCGGCTAAGGTGTTCAGGGGGTTTATGGATCTGATGGGAGGGGTGGGTCCCTGGAGGTTTGCGAGGCCAAGGGCCAGGGAGTACTCGTTCTTCTCCCACGTGCATAAGGCCTATTCCAGGATTGATTTTTTTGTCCTGAGCAGGGGGCTGGTTTTGAGGGTGGAGGATGCTGAATACTCTGCCATAGCCATTTTGGATCATGCCCCGCACTGGGTGGACCTCGGGCTGGGGGAGGAGAGGGACCAGCGTCCGCTCTGGCGCTTGGAGGTGGGGCTGCTGGCAGACGAGGAGGTGGCCGGGAGGGTTCGGGGTGTATCAAGAGGTACCTTGAGGCCAACGATAACGGGGAGGTCCGAGTGGGGACGGTCTGGGAGGCATTGAAGGCGGTGATTAGAGGGGAGTTGATTTCCATCCGAACCCATAGGGAGAGGGGAGAGCAGAGGGAGAGGGAGAGATTGGTGGGGGAGATGGTGAGGATGGACAGGAGATACGCGGAGGCTCCGGAGGAGGGATTGCTGGGGGAGAGGCGTGGCCTTCAGGCCAGGTTCGATCTACTGACCACCAGAAAGGCGGAAGCTCAGTGGAGGAAAGCACAGGGGGCGGTGTATGAATATGGGGAGAAGGCGAGTAGGATGCTGGCACACTAGCTCCGAAAGCGATACGCGGCCAGGGAGATTGGGGGAGTGACGGATAGAGATGGGAAGGTGGTGCGGAGAGGGGTAGACGTTAATGGGGTCTTTAGGGACTTTTATGGGGAATTGTACCGGTCTGAACCCCCGGTTGAGGGGGCGAAATGGGGCGCTTCTTGGACAAGCTGCGATTTCCGAAGGTGGAGGCGGGGCAGGTGGAGGGACTGGGGGCGCCGATTGAGCTGGAGGAGCTGGTTAAAGGGATAGGGAACATGCAGTCGGGGAAGGCGCGGGGCCGGATGGGTTTCTGGCCCAATTTTATAAAATGTATGTGGACCTGTTGGGCCCCCTGTTGGTTCGGACCTTTAACGAGGCAAAGGAGGGGGGGCTTTGCCCCCAACTATGTCACGGGCGCTGATTTCCTTGATCCTTAAGCGGGACAAGGACCCTTGCAGTGTGGGTCATATAGGCCGATCTCGCTGCTAAATGTAGATGCCAAGCTGTTGGCAAAGATCTTAGCTACAAGGATAGAGGATTGTGTTTCGGGGGTCATTCACGAGGATCAGACGGGGTTTGTAAAGGGAAGGCAGTTGAATACCAACATACAAAGGCTTCTGAATGTCATTATGATGCCGGCTGTGGAAGGGGAGGCAGAGATAGTGGTGGCATTAGACGCGGAGAAGGCCTTTGATAGGGTTGAGTGGGGGTATCTGTAGGAGGTGTTGGAAAGGTTTGGGGAGGGGTTTGTCCGTTGGGTGAGGCTGCTTTATGAGGCCCCGATGGCGAGTGTAGCCATGAATGGGAGGAGGTCGGAGTACTTTCGGCTGCACCGGGGGACGAGACAGGGGTGTCCCCTGTCCCCCTTGCTCTTTGCGTTGGCAATTGAGCCCCTGGCCATGGCGTTGAGGGAGTCGGGGAACTGGAGGGGCCTGGTGCGGGGTGGGGAGGAGCATCGAGTGTCGCTGTATGCGGACGGCCTGTTGCTGTATGTGGCGGACCCGGTGGGGGTGATGCCGGAGGTGATGAGGATTCTTAGTGATTTTGGGGGCTTCTCTGGGTATAAGCTGAACCTGGGCAAGAGCGAGTTGTTCGTGGTGCACCCGGGGATCAGGAGATGGGGATTGGTAGGCTCCCACTGAAGCTGGCAGGGAGGAGCTTTAGGTACCTGGGAGTCCAGGTGGCTGGGAGCTGGGGGACCCTGCATAAGCTTAACCTCACAAGGTTGGTGGAGCAAATGGAGGAGGAGTTTAAAAGGTGGGATATGTTACCGCTGTCGCTGGCGGGTAGGGTGCAGTCCATCAAGATGACAGTGCTCCCGAGGTTTTTGTTCCTGTTCCAGTGCCTTCCCATCCTTATCCCGAAGGCCTTTTTTAGGAGAGTTAACAGGAGTATTACGGGATTTGTATGGGCGCATGGGACTCCGAGGGTGAGAAGGGTGTTTTTGGAGCGGGGCAGGGAAAGGCGGGGGGGGGGGGGGGGGGGCTGTCGCTGCCCAACCTCTGTGGGTACTATTGGACTGCCAACGCAGCGATGGTGCGTAAGTGGGTAATGGACGGGGAAGGGGCAGCATGGAAGAGGATGGAGCTGGCGTTCTGTGTGGACACGAGCCTGAAGGCACTGGTAACGGCGCCGTTGCCGCTCCCTCCAACGAGGTATACCACGAGCCCAGTGGTGGCGGCTACCCTCAAAATTTGGGGGCAATGGAGACGGAATAGGGGGGAGGTGGGGGGCTCGATGGAGTCCCCAATATGGGGGAACCACCGGTTTGTTCCAGGGAGCATCGATGGTGGATTTCTGGGCTGGCACAGGGTAGGTATTAGGAGGTTGAGGGACCTGTTTGTGGATGGGAGGTTCGCGAGCCTGGGTGAGTTAGAGGGGAAGTTTGGGCTCCCCCCAGGGAACATGTTTAGGTACATGCAGGTTAGGGCGTTTGCCAGGCGGCAGGTGGAGGGGTTCCCTCTGCTGCCCCCATGTAGGGTACGGGACAGGGTGCTCTCGGGGGTGTGGGTTGGAGGAGGGAGGATTTCGGATGTATACCGCGTAATGCAGGAGATAGACGAGGCCTCGGTGGAGGAGCTGAAGGGTAAATGGGAAGAGGAGCTGGGTGAGGAGATTGACGAGGGGACGTGGGCGGATGCTGTGAAAAGGGTGAATTCCTCCTCTTCCTGTGCGAGGCTTAGCCTCATACAGTTCAAGGTGCTGCACAGGGCCCACATGACTGGGACAAGGATGAGTAGGTTTTTCGGGGGCGAAGACAGGTGTGCTCGGGGAGCCCAGCGAACCGTGCCCATATATTTTGGGCATGCCCAGCGCTGGGGGAGCTTTGGAAGGGGGTAGCAAGGACAGTGTCAAGGGTGGTAGGATCTAGGGTCAAGCCAGGCTGGGGACTCGCAATGTTTGGGGTTGCAGTGGAGCCGGGAGTGCAGGAGGCGAAAGAGGCCGGTGTTCTGTCCTTTGCGTTCCTAGTAGCCCGGCAGAGGATCTTGCTTCAATGGAAGGATGCGAGGCCCCCAAGCGTGGAGGCCTGGATCAATGATATGGCGGGGTTCATCAAATTGGAGATGTTGAAATTTGCCCTGAGGGGATCAGTACAGGGGTTCTTTAGGCGGTGGCAGCCTTTCCTGGACCTCCTGGCGGAACGGTAGGGAAATAGGCCGGCAACAGCAGCAACCCGGGGAGGGGGGGGGGGGGGGTTTGGTTCGGTGGGAGGGAGAATTGTGTACATGGGTTTGTTGGATGTGGCGGGTGTTATCTCTTTCCTTTTTGTTGTTTGCTTTTTTTGTTTTTGTAGTTGCGTTTGTAGTTGGGTGGTTGTTGTTCTTGGGTTTTTACCATGGTTGTTTTGTTAATATTGTTTTGTTGTTTATATTTTGTGAAAATCTTAATAAAAATTATTTTTAAAAAAAAGTAAATGTCACAAGCAAAGCCAACATTTGTTATCCATCTCTTAATTGTTTCTTGAGAAGTTAGTAGCGAGCCATCAAAACCCAGTCCTGAAGCAAAGAGTAGACACATTGTGGCACATGACATTCATTGAGCTGAAACTCGTCGTTCTAAAACAATGATTTTGATCTTCAGTTAGGTAGACTAAAAGTTGCCTCAGATAGTGATTCACGCTGCACAAT
The DNA here is from genome assembly GCF_902713615.1 of Scyliorhinus canicula. Classification (NCBI taxonomy): domain Eukaryota; kingdom Metazoa; phylum Chordata; class Chondrichthyes; order Carcharhiniformes; family Scyliorhinidae; genus Scyliorhinus; species Scyliorhinus canicula. The sequence continues at coordinate 47,363,625 of NC_052161.1, forward strand.
ATCACTATGAAGAGGCCTTATTGTGCACTTGGCCAAGGAATATTTGCAAACCAGTGAACTATGAAACACCCATTACACTGCTGAACCTATTTACAGTCATTGAGCTCCTGGTTGACTTATCTCTTATGGTTTTGTTGGGAAATGAATATTTATTTATTTATATTTTACAGTGCAGAAAGAGACTATTCGGCCCATCGAGTCTGCATTGTTCCTTGGAAAGAGCACCCACTTCAGCCCACTCCTCCACTCGATCCCCATAACCTAGCAACCCCACACATCCTTTTGGACACTAAGGGGCAATTTAGCATGGCCAATCGACCTAACCTGTACTTCTTTGGACTTTGGGAGGAAACCGGAGCACCCGGAGGAAAACCACGCAGAACAATAACACAGTAAAATAATAAACACACTCCATATGGATCCCGCCCCCCCCCCCCCCCCCCCACACCATGTGATACGACCCTAACAGAAAGATCCGTTCCTGCCCGAACTCCAACCCCCCCAACCTAACAACGAACGATGACAGTACAGAATAAACAGCTGCCATCTCCGGTAGAGCCCTTCAAACACCTCCTCGGTGTATTTAACTTTCTCAAGATATAAGAACTCCATAAGATCCCCGAGCCAGACTGAGAGAAGCTGACCTCTACCCCATCAGTATTTACCTTCGAGCAATCAGTGAGGCGAAGGCCAAAACCTACACCCCCGCCTGCAACTCCGGCAGTTCCAACACCACAAATATGGCCCGAAATAGATAAAATCGCCGACATAGTACCAAAGAAGGAGACCCAGAACCCCATTGCTCAGGACATGACCAGAACATGAACACATGATTAGCTGGGCCCCTCACACACCGCTCACACTCATCCTCCACTCATGCAAATAAGCTGCTCATGCTAGATTTGGTCAAATGGGCCCCATTCACTACCTTCAACTGTATCCACCCTAACCTCGCACATGACAATGTTGCTTTCACCCTACGCAGAGCCTCGCACCACACCTCATTCTCCATCTCCAATCCCAACCCCTCCTCTCACTTAGCCTCAACCCCCTCCACCAACATGGCCTCTTCCGCCATAATCCTACCATAAATTCCCCACCTATTCCCCTCCTCTATCCCTGCCTGTGACAAAACCCTCTGCGACAAAGACGAAGGATGCACCACCAGGAATGTCGGGAAGATCTTTTCTTTGCGAAGATGTGACTCTGTATCTTCGAAAGCCCAAATTCCTCTGACAAGTCCTCCAAGCTTGCAAAACGCCCCTTCAAAAACAAGTCCCTCCTCCCCAGCACCCCTTCTCCTCACATCCCCTCAACCTAGCATCCAGCCTCGCCGGCTCAAACAAATGGTTTGCACAGATTGGCGCCAACTTCGATATCGTCCCCAACCTAAAGTGCTGCTGACACTGTCTCCATATCTTCAGTGTGGACACCACCAGCAGGTTCACTGAATACTTCCCCTGAGAAAACTGCAAGGTCACCACTAACGCCCTGAACCCTGACCCGCTACATGGCCCTGATTCCATTCCCACCCATATATTCTCAGGACACGATCCCCACAACACCCCAGCACCTTCTCAGCATTCACCGCCCAATAATAATATATCAGGCATGGCAACGCCAAGCCCCCTGACTGTTGGTTCCTTTGGAGGGCCGTCTTCTGAATCCTAGCCACTTTGCCTGCTCAAATAAAAGACAGAATCAATTTCCCCACCCCCCCAAAAAAGGTTTACGGCAGAAAAAACAGCAAATACTGGAACAGAAAATGGAACCGTGCCAAAACATAAATTTTCACCAACTGAATTCTGCCCACCAAGGGCAAAGGGGGGCTATCCCACCTTGAAGTCAACCTTAACCCTGCTCACCAAATGCGTAAAGTTCAACCCCCTAAGCTGGGGCCAATTCCGAGTTTCCTGCACCCCGATACCTAAACTGGGAACCCGCTGAGCAGAACGGGAACATCCCAGATTGAGTGGAGTGACTGAAAACACTCACTGTTTTCCCAATTCAATTTATACCCGTTAAAAAGTCCCAAAACGCCTCAGCAATGCCATGCTATCATCTGTTTTGGGGACCAGATCCATCATATGCAAAAGAAAATTATCAGCATACAAGGATCCCCTGTATTCCACTTCACCCCTCATTATCCTTTTCCACTTATCCGACGCTCTCAGGGCAACGGCCAAAGGCTCAACTGCCGATGCAAACAAGAGGTGGGGAACATAGGGCACCCCTGCCTCGTTCTGCTGTGGACTGAAAATATCCCAAACTAACATTATTTGTGCGGACACTGGCCTTAGATGTCTTGTATAAAAACTAGACCTACTGTATGAATTTAGGCCCTCCCAAATTATTCCAACACTGCAAACAAATACCCCCATTGTACCCTATCAAAAGCCTTCTCAGCATCCAACGCCACAATAACCTACTGCTCTCTTTCTTCTGCTGGAGACAGTACCACGTTTAAAAGCCACCTCTCATTCTGCGACAACCGGCATCTCTTCACAAACCCCGCCTGATCTGCCCCAATAACCTGAGAGAGACATTCCTCCAGCCTCAGTGATAAAACCTTGGCCAAAATTTTGGCATCCACAATTCATAAAGAAATCAAGCGGTAGGACCCACACTCCATTGGCTCCTTTTCCTTCTTTAGCAGACGTGAGATGGACATTTGCATAATTGGGCTGGACTCCGGCCCACCAGGCCCCTTTACTGTTTCAGCACCGGCAGGATGCTCCGTTACGCCGACTAGTCAATGGGGTTTCCCATTGTGGGGAAACCCCCATTCTGCCGTCAAAATGGAGCATCCCGCCGGTGGAGAATCCAGCCCATTGTCTGTGGAAGAGATCCCCGCGTTACCAAATGCTCAAGCTTCTCCACCATTGACTGTACCAGTTGATCAGCAAACTTTTCATAAATATCCACCGGGAACCAATCCTGCCCCGGCGCCTTATCCATCTGCATGTGACCAATCGCTGTCCGAAACCCGTCCACTCTCTCCCCCACCCACCCCCCCCAACACCGTAGGCTCCTCCAGCCCTTCCAGTCCTCTTCTTCTACTGTAGGATATTTTGACCTCTCCAGAAATTCCCGCATATCCGACTCCTCCCCAGCAGCTTCTTGTAAAGGTTCTTGTAAAACACCACAAAAACCCGTTAACTTTTTCCACTGCTGACACAAGTCCCCCACTTGAATCCCGAAACTGGACAATCTTTCAAAAGGCTGCCTGTCCCCTCAATTCACCAGCCAAGAGATGACTGGCCTTCCCCCCAGATATGTATATTACCCCATTTCGAGTGCCGCAACTGCATCGTCAGTAGATCATCGATCAAATTGCATCTGCAACTTCTTTCTACCAGCCAGAAGTTCTTGGATCGGATCATTTGAGTACCTTCCTTCCACCTCCAAGATCTTGTCCACCAACCATTGTCACTCTTCCCTTTCCTCCCTATCCACTTGCCCCTTGTGCAAAACTTTCTACCCTCTCACCATCACCTTCAGGCCTCCCACAGCACCAAGGGTGAAACTCCATTGTTAAACTCCATTCTTGTTAAACTCCACATACTCATCAATCACCCTGGCTACCTTCATGCAAAAATCCCACATGCAAACATCACGCTGGCAGCTGAGCCAGTCTCACCTCCAAAACCACATCCACCAAGTGCGGAGCATGATCTGAAATCACCATTGTGGAATACTCCGCTTTCCTTACTCACGGCCGCCGAGACCTCCCCATTGAAAAAGTTGATACGTGAACACACATTGTGGACCAGAGAGAAAAAGGAGAACCCAACCCCCGCACATTCCACGTGACCAATCGAACTGGGGGTCTCTCACCCATCCCTCTCCTTCAGATCTCCTCGGAGATCTTCAGTTGTCTCATCTTCGAGGTCTTCAGCTGCCTTATCTTGGCGGTCTTCATTGCCTCGTCTTTGAGATCTTTGTTGCTTATGAACCTTTTTTTGAGAGTTGCCCTCTATCTGGGGTCTTCTCTAACTTTCCTGTCCATAGCCATTTGTTCCTTCTTGTGATTGATGCTTTGCCATTTTAAATGTATTAGTTATTTAAGGGTATTGCCGCTTTAAGACTGTGTAGTAATCTTTTCTCCCCACATCGGCTGTAGTTGGTTAGATGCAGTTGCAGGTATGAACCATTTTAACTGCAGCAATTTGTTGATTTTTAATCCATATTCCTCTGTTTAAAGGTTGAGAACATCTCTGCTTAAGCGGCTCACTTCAGCCATTTTTTAAAAAACTTAAAGCACTGCTTTACGTGTGCGCTTTTTAAAAACTTTGTTGCAACTCTTTTTTTGTTACTAAGTTCTATTTCTTTTAAACTTAAAGCCACAGCTCTTGCTTCGCAAATTTATTTTCTCATTTTTTTTCTACATGTTTATTTCCAAATGTTTGACTCTGCCAGCCAATTCAATTTTCTTCTGCATCTGTACTTCCAAGTGGAATATCTTAAATGGGGCTATTCGACCAAAGAGAGACATCATGATCAGTATTTTTTTTTCAGACTTTCATTAAAACAGGATACTCACAGGTGTCGGACCAGAGGCGGTGTCAGGATAATTTGTCCTCGTTGCCAGATGTAATATGCACTTTCATAGATTCCATTAGTAAACACAAAAAGGACTTATTAATAAGACTTGTTCAGCAGACGCAAGGGTGCAGCTTGCTCCTTCCATGTCTCCTGCCTAAGAGGGCTCCACCTCCTGGGGTGATTTCGTACTCGGAGTCCCCAAAGGTCCCCCAGGCCAGGTGACTTTTACTCTGCTGTGTTGCCCTTAAAGAGACAAGTATCACAGGCGGGTTCGAGGAAAACTTACAGTTACCCAATTTCAGATGTAAGAACAGTTGATATTCACTTCCGCTGTGGACTGTCTCTAGACTGCAAACAGGCTGCTTTCTTCTTTTCACAAGTAGTTTGTCCTTCTCAAGAGAAAGCCAAATCCAACTTTTAAACACAGTTTTGCAGGCGTGGCTTTTTTCAGAGCAATAAGATGTGATCCATCCACTTTGCCACGCCCAACCCAGGCAATCCCACCCTGGGTGGTCGGGCTCTGGGTACTTGCACTGCCAAGGTGCCCATTATACCTGTGCCGGGGATCAGGCCCAGTGGTATCCTGCCCTTATGAAATGGGGTGTGGGGGCTCGATGACCACATTATTGGCGAGTTGGGGCATTCGAAGTGGGGGGGGAGGGGTCTAGTGATTGTGGCTCAATTTTTAAATGGAGCTCCGATCCCTAGACCCCTTCCACTGTGGCACTAATTCCACCCCCCCCCCCCCCCCCCCCCCCCCCCCCCGCCCCCGCAACGCTTCCCTTGTCAGTGCAGGAAACAGGACAAAGTGCACGGGGCGCAGGAATAAAGCAGAGCCCTATTTAATTGCGGGGTCGTTCTGGCTAAACGTGCAGGATTCTACGTTATTTCCATTAAATGGTGCTCATAGACTACCGTGTGCACCGCCTTTGTACTCAATCCACCAGGGTCTAGAAGTTCCCGGCTTAATTACCTTTTCTAGCAAATCTAATCCGAGAAAAGCAATCAGAGTTACTGCATTAACCCTTTAAAGAGCAGTATCTCCTGAAACACAAATTCTTCCAGACTGTTCTTTGAAAATGAACCATTTCTGTGATTAAAGCGGTCATCACAACAACAGCAGCATTGTTGCGCAGTACAGTTAAGGATGGAGACTGTGTGACAGCCTAGCATTAACTGTCAAATGGAACTCGATGGAGAAATACAGATGTTGTCATGGGGATGTTTAACTAAAAGTAGGTTTCATCTCATTCCCCAACAGCTCTCAATGGTAACATAGGGCAGAATTTTACATTCCTGCACCGCCAGGTTAGCAGGTGGATGGGACGGGGGGGGGGGGGGGGGGGGGGGGGGGGGGAGAGCGGTGTCATCTAAAATTGTTCAGGTTGCCTTTCAACCAGTCACATGCTCGCACTGTATTTTACAGAGGGGGGGGGGGGGGGGGGGGGGAAGGCACGTCTATTGGTTAAATATGCATTTAACATCCTAACCACGAGAGGAGATTCCTCCATCTTGCCTCTGCTGACTGCCATGAATTTAAAAACTGCAGCTCAGGAAGTCAATGACACTTCCTCTGTCTTCTGACCTCTTATTGGAATTGTGGAAATCAAGGAAATGTAGATTAAAATTTTTCAATAGTCAGGAAAAGGTCAAACTCTCCAATTTCCCAGCTGAAATGGCTTCTGGCCTGAAACAAAAATAGTGGAATGAATAAATGTCTATATCATCAAACATGCCTCTTTCTGTTTGCCCTTAACCCCTGAAAACATTTTCATCAGGGCTTTGCCAAAATATCCATTGTCAATCGTCCCTCCCAGAATGGCCAGGAGTCCCTCAGACCCGACTTGAATCTCCCAGTGGCTAATCAAAACATTCAGTTGCACAGACCAGTTTCTCACGGAATCTTGAGCCTCTTAGAAAAAACAAAATGAGTGGGCATGGTTTACGCTGTCACTCTGGTGGGGCCTAAAAGAGCCAGCAACCAGATCCAAAGAGATCAGGGCAGCATCTTTGAAGGGTACCTCAATCAATGCTGAAGCCCCCATCACTGAGGTATCGGGGATTCTAACCTCACCCCCCAGACAATCCTCACCAGCATTACCTCCCCCCACTAAAAATCCTCTCCGGCATTGAAACCCTGAACTAACACCGCAGTGTAGCCGGCACTCACTCTCTCCCCACTCCACTCTCCCCACCCCTCAGTGTCTACTCTCCCGCTGCACACCAATGCACCCACCCCCCAACATGGGGCTCCCACTAGGGACAGCCCCTGGCACTGCCCCAGCACGGACTGGGACTGCCAACATGTGCCAGGGCATATTCCTCCACTACCCCGCACACCCCAGGGAGCTATACTTAACTCTGGGACCTTGAAGGAATCCCCTCGACTGTCTCTTGCCCGGCCAAACCAGTTGTAAACCTTGTCGACGTGACGCCGCTTTGGCGACATATATTTAGTGAGGGGGATCACTTAGTGGGGACAGGGTTCCTCATACATTCATATAATTTCAAATTTATTAAAGTGAGACCTCGTGAGGCCGTTGGCGTGGGGTAGAAAATTGGGAAACACAATATCTCTGGCGGGAATCGAGTTTCCTGATTCCCACAAGATCTTCCGGCCACACCGGCTCAAGACTGAAAAAAAATGAAAATCGCTTATTGTCACAAGTAGGCTTCAAATGAAGTTACTGTGAAAAGCCCCTAGTCACCACATTCCGGCACCTGTTCGGATTGTGCCCAATAAATATAGCAAAAATTAATATCAAAGAACAAGTTAATAGCTTGTATCATCTGTTTTATTTTTAAGTAAGGTTGATTTCAACTCGTAAAGTGTGGTAAGTATTGGCAGGATTTATTTGGACCAGTAAGGTTTGCTAGTCGTAAAGTATATTAGTATTTGTAAGGTTTTTTTCACTAGTAGCAAGGTTAACTAATAGGTTGCAGTTGCAACAGCTTGAGCTCCGGGTTTCGGAACTTGAGCATCAGCCAGTATTACTGTGGTGCATACGTGAGAGCTACTTGGATAGCACCTTTACAGATGTGGTCACCCCACATCTTAAGAATATGCAGGTGGATGTGGAAGGAGTGACCACTTGACAGCCACAAACGAACAGACAGGTTAAGTGCAGAAGTCTCCTGAGTGCATCCCACTATCAAACCAGTATTCGGTCCTGAATACTGATGAAAGTAATGGTTCATTTGGGGAATTAGCCACAGCCAAGTCCATGACACCACGGGTGGCTAAGCTCTACAAGGGTCGGGGGGGCTGTGAGGATGTCTGGAAGAGCAATGGTGATAGGGGAAGCTAGGTGATAGGTAGCACTAAAGTAGGGAACAATAAATTAACAGGTGGGGTCAGAGTAAAGGAGAAAGTATTAGAGTCTAAATCAGAGTTATTGTGCATGCACACAAATGCATGGAGTGTGGCTAATAAGATTGTTGAATTACAGGTGCAGATTGTCATGTGGAAATATGATCTTGTGGCTGTAACAGAGACCTGGCTCAAAGAAGGGCAGGGCTGAGTGTTAAATATTCCTGGATACAAGGGGCTGGATTCTCCCCTACCCGGCGGGGCGGGGGGTCCCTGCGAGATGGAGTGGCGTGAACCATTCCGGCATCGGGCCACCCCAAAGGTGCCGATTTCTCCGCACCATTAGGGGCCAAGCCCTCACCTTGAGGGGCTGGGCCCGCGCCAGAGTGGTTCCCGTCCCGCCGGCTGGCGTGGAAGGCCTTTGGCGCCCTGCCAGCCGGGGCCGAAGGGACTTCGCCGGCCAGCGGAAGTCCGCGCATGCAAGGGAGCATCAGTGGCTGCTGACGTCATCCCCGCGCATGCGCAGGGGGCACTTCCACGTCAGCCATCGCGGAGGCTATGGCCCACTGTTGCTCGTTCTGGGTGAGTGTGCTTTACACTCAATTTGTCTCTGTTTCATTCCTTAGCTCTAGAGTCGTCAGGTATCGTTTTAAGATACCACCACAAGTTTCAAGTTCAAGTTCAGACCAATAACTCCATACACCAGTTAGTAAACAAGACACGTTTATTATAATACAGTTATCTACTAATTGTGCATATAAAACTACAAGACTAGGCTAATCCTACAACTAACAGGCCAATATTTATCTGGAATAAGGGAACTGCCGGATCAGGGAACAACGGCATCTAGCTTTGTCCCGGATCCACAGGCTTCCAGTCAGTGTGGACTAAAGGGGTCAGGAGTGTCTACTCTCGTAGCGTGCGTTGTGTGACACTTACTTGTGGTGGCTGCTGACCAAGCCTCCTCTTCTCAAGGTCTTCTGCTGCAACGGTGGTCAAGGAGAGCGCTGGCTAAGAGGAGCTGGTCAAGAGAGGCTGGTCAAGAGAGCGAGCTGGGGTCGGGGTCTCCGTCTTATACCTCTCCCAGGGTCTCGCGTCACCTGGGTGGACCCTCTATACACTCGCAATCGATTGGTCTCTTCTCAATCGATTGATTTGAATTTCCCCAATAACGGGGCAGTCCCTCGATCACTGGGCGGTTCTTGGGGCTTATTGTTTTGGACTTCTCTTGGCGCCGAGAAGTCTGGCCTTCTATTCACTGTAGCGATTTGAGTTAACTTGTTTCCATTGTACCTGGGAATCACCGGGTATCGCCTTATTAGTATGCTAACTTGTTTTCTTTCACAGTGCTGTCTGGTTTCTGCAGCAGTCAGAATACACAAGTGCTTTTGCAAGCTGCTTGCTTTTGCAACATGTCCATTTTCCCTGCATTCTTTGTAATCTTCCATTTTGTGTTGGGCAGTGGCCACCCCAGGTGGCTACACCACGCAGAGGGAAAAGAGTGCCCCCACGGCACAGGCCCGCCCGCGGATCGGTGGGCCCCAATCGCGGGCCAGGCCACCTTGGGGGCACCCCCGGGGCAAGATCACCCCGGGCGCTACCCCCCCTCCCCCCCAGGACCCCGGAGGCCACCTGCGCCGCCTGTCCAGTCGGTAAGGGAGGTGGTTTGATTCACGCCGGTGGGATAGGCATTACAGCAGCGGGACTTCGGGCCATCGCGGGCCAGAGTATCGGCGGGCGGGGGGGGGGGGAAGATGGGTGGCACTGACCGGCGCGGCGCCATTCCCGCCCCCGCCTAATCTCCGGTGCCGGAGAATTCGGCAGCCGGCAGGGGCGGGATTCACGCCGCCCCCCAGCGATTCTCCGACCCGGCGGGAGTCGGAGAATCCAGCCCAAGGTGTTCAGGAAAGGAAGAGAAAGAGGAGGGGTGGTGGTATTGATTAAGGAGAACATTGCAATACTGGAGGAAGAGGACAACCCAGGTTAGGTCAACCCAGAGGAGTCAAGGACAGAATGTATTTGGTTAAAGCAATGGAACAAAAATGGGGCAACTGCATTGCTTGGTGTAGCCTATATCGGCCACAGTGGGAAAGATGTAGAGGAACAAATTTATAAGACGTGCAAAAATTATAGAGTGCTTATAATATTGTATTTGTTTGAAGGGCAGAGATGGCAGAGATGGCAGAGAGGGTCACAAGTTCATAGTGTGTGTTCAGGAATATGTTTCCAGTCCAACGAGGAGACATTGCTGGACCTGGTTCTTGGAAATGAGATGGGCCACATAGGTGAAGTGTCAGGAGGAGAATATTTAGTGGCCGGTGATTATTATATCGTAAGATTTAGACTGTCTATGGAAAAGGACAAAGAACAGCCCAGAGTAAGAATAATTAACTGGGAGAAAGCCAACGTCAATGGGGTAAGAACGGATCCAAATAAATTGGAGTCAAAGATTGGCAGGAAATTGATCAATGGGCTACCTTCTAAGAGGAGGTAATTTGGGCACACTCAAAGTATATTCCTTTGAAAGAGAAAGGCAGGACAAACGAATCTCATCCCTGGATGACAAACGATATAGAAATTAAGATAAAAGGGGAAAAAAACCTAGGTTAAAATGAAGAAGTGGTTAAAAATACAATTGAGAACCAGGGTACATATAGAAAATTCAGAGGGGAGATGCAGAAGCAAATAAGAGAAGCAAAGAGGGAGTATAAAAAGAGACTGGCAGCCAACATAAGAGGGAATCCCAAAGTCTTTATAGGCATATAAAAGAGGATGAGAAGGGAATTTACACATGGAGGCAGAGGGCATAACTGAGGTGATAAATTAATACTTTGCATGTGTCTTTACCAAGGAAGAATATACTACCCAGGGTATGGTAAAAGAGCAAATAATTCAGACACCAGAAGGATTTAAAAAGAACAAATATTAGACGGGGGCGGGATTCTCCCAGCCCGGGGCTGGGCCGGAGAATCCCCACGACCGGGCCACGCCGCCCGACGTCGGCACGTGATTCTCCGCAGAGCAGAGAAACGGCGCCAGTCGTGTTTGGCGCGGCCGATTGCGGGCTGCTCTACGCGGCTGGCCCACCAATTCTCCAGCCCGGATGGGCCGAGTGGCTGCAGTTAAAAAGCTGCATCCCGCCGGCGCCGTCCACACGTGCTTGCAGCCAGCGGGAACACTGCCTGCAAGAGTGGATGGTTTAGCTCACTCAGCTAAATCGCTGGCTTTTAAAGCAGACCAAGCAGGCCAGCAGCACGGTTCAATTCCCGTACCAGCCTCCCCGGATAGGCGCCGGAATGTGTGGACTAGGGGCTTTTCACAGTAACTTAATTGAAGCTTACTTGTGACAATAAGCGATTTTCATTTTTTCATTTTTCAAGAGTAGGGTGGCAGCCTGTCGGGGGGAGGGGGCTCTGACCATGGGGGGGCTCTGATGCTGCTGGGCCCGCCAACCGATCGGCGGGCGGGCCTCTCTGTCCTCCGGCCTCTTTATCTATACACCGGCCCCTGTAGCCCTGCGCCATGTTGCGTCGGGGCTGGCGCATTGAAGGGGGCCACCGCACATGCGTGAATGGCGCTGGCACCACTGCGCATGCGCGGATCCCACAGTGCACAGTCACGCCGAGTTCGGCAGCTGGAGCTGCACGAACCGCTCCAGCGCCGTGCTGACCCCCTGGAGGGGCCAGAATTATTCTTGGCAGCGGCCCATTCACGCCATCGTAAAACGCAATGGCGTTTATGATGGCCTGGACACTCTGCCGCAGGATGGGAGAATCCCGCCCCAGGGTATCTATACTTAAAGTTGATAAAGCATAGGGACTGGATGAGATGCACCCAAGGATACTGACCAAAGTAAGAATGGAAAGTACAGAGGCATTGGCCACAATTTTTCAGTTCGAGTCGGGGGGGGGGGGGGGGGGGGGGGGGTGCCATAGGACTGGACAATTGCAATTGTTACACCCTTGTTCAAAAAAAGGGTGTAAAATAAGCCCAGCAACTACAGGCCGGTCAGATTAACTTTGGTGGTGGGGATCTTTTAGAAACAATAATTCAGGACAAAGCTAGTCGTCACAGGGAGTAAAGCAGGCTAATTAAGGAACGACAACATGGATTTCTTCAAGGAAATCATGTTTAATTAACTTGCAGGACTTTTTTGAAGCAGTATCACCAAGGATAGATGAGGAGAATTCTGGTGATGGACTTCCAAAAGGTGTTGGCTACCATGCCCCACAACAGATGTGTGAGCAAAGTTCTAGCTCATGGAATAAAAGGAACAGTAGCAACATGGATACAGAATTGGCTGAGTCAGGAAACACAATGTTGTGGTTAATGGATATTTTTCAGGTTGGAGGGAGGTTCCCTAGATGTCAGTGTTGGAACCCTTACTTTTCTTCATATATATTAATGACCTAGACCTTGGTGTACAGGGGACAATTTTAAAGTTTGTGGATGATACGAAACGTGAAGCATTGTCAACTGTGAGGAGGATAGCGTGGAACTTCAAAAGGACATAGACAAGTTGGTGGAATGTGTGGATAGGTGGCAGACAAATAATCAATGCAGAGAAATGTGAACTGATTCATTTGGTGGAAAGAACATGGAGAGACAGCAGAAAATAGAGGCTACAAGAGGTTGCAGGAACTTGGGTGTACAAGTGCATATCTCTTGAAGGTGGCATCACAGGTTGAGAGAGCAGTTAATAAAGCATACTGTATTCTAGGATTCATTAATAGCGGCTTGGAATGTGGAATTTGTATAAGTCACTAGTTCGGGCTCAGAGTATCCTGTCCAGTTCTAGCTCCCCTTAGGAAGGATGTGAAAGCATAGAGGACAGGAAGGATTCACAAGAATGGTTCCAAGGATGAAGAACTTCAGTTCTGAAGACATATTGGAAAAGGTGGAGCACTTCACCCTGGAGAAAAGGAGGCTGGGAGGAGATTTAATCGAGGTATTCAAAATCATGAGGAGGGGCTGGGCAGAGTAGATAGAGAGAAACTATTCCCACTCGTAAAAGGATTGAGAATGAGAGGGCAGAGATTAGAATTCATTAATAAAACAAGCAATAGCGACATGAGGAGAAACGTTTCCACACTGGGAGTAGTTAGGGTTTGGAATGCTCTGCCTGATAATGTAACGGAGGCAGGTTCAATTGAAACATTCAAAAGAGAATTAGACTGTTATTTGAAAAGAATATGCAGGTTTATAAGGAGAAGGCAAGATAATGTAACTAGGAGAGTTGCTCATTCAGAGAGTCAGGGCAGACATGATTGGCCAAATGGCTTAACAACTCTCCGATTCTACGTGTGCTTATGGGTAACATTCTTGTCTCACCTTCGGGCTTTTCAAATGTTATTGGCCAGGGTTTACGGAACCCCAAAGTGTATCATGGAGTTCACCTGCCCCACAACTTTCAATAGATTGTGGTATGGGGAGCACACAATCCACTCTACAGGTGTGGTACAGCAGAAATGGAAAACTATTTTTTGAAGCAAAACGCTGTTTATTCTATGAACTCAAGTTAACCTTTTTAAAAACATAGTGAACATCTCAGCAACCATCAATTCAAATACAACCCCCAAAGAATACAACACTAAGTAATCCTTAATAACTTCCCAAACAACATCCAGAAGACAAAAGAAACACCTTTTAACAGAAGCACATTAGGTTTACACTCACTACTGAGAACATTTATAATTCTGAATTCACCAAATGATCAAGAGATAGTCTTTTCATGGCAGAGAGATCAACAGTACACCTGCTCTGTCTGGCTTCAGCTCCAACACTGTAAACAAAACTAAAACACACCCTGCAGCAAACAGCCTAAAACAAAAGTAAAAAGCTGACAGACAGCCCAGCTGCCATAGAATTTACAATGCTGAAAGAAGCTATTCGACCCATCGGGTCTGCACCGGCCCTTGGAAAGAGCACCCTACCCAAGCCCTCATCTCCACCCTATCCCCGTAACCCAGTAAGCCCACTTAAACTTTTTGAATACTAAGGGAAATTAAGCATGGCCAATCCTCCTAACCTGCACATCTTTGGACTCTGGGAGGAAACCGGAGCACCTGTAGGAAACTCACGCAGACGCGGGGAGAACGTGCAGACTCCGCACAGACAGTGACCCAAGCCGGGGATCGCAACTGGGACCCTGGAGCTGTGAAGCAACTGTGCTAACCATTGTGCTACCATGCGGCCCCTAACTTCAGCTTATCTCATATTTTCCATTCAAGTTAGCACTTGAGAATATTGCTGGGCTTCTGTGCCTACCTTCGAATCCCATTTTTCTATTCCACTGTTGACTGGCACCTCCATAACATGATTAATGAACAGCTTTAAGGAGGAATTTTCTCAGCCAACGGGAGGAGGGTTTGTGCACTTACATGGAGAGTAGCAAAAAGAGCAGCGCACGACAACCTGTCCAGTGAAGCAGTGGGATCATACTGTCAGCGGGCAATAGGTGCCGAATTGTCACTTGCTTTTCAATGAGCCTGTTTTAAGTCTTTCTTGTTATCAAAATAGTTGACAAAGTTGTCCTTAGCAAAATGCATGTAGCCATCAGTTTAATTTCAATTTGTTAAAGTCTATGGGAAAAGGATAATTAACCTTTTTTCTCAAAAAAAAAAATCGGAAAATATTAGCCTGGTGTCATGTGAAACAAAATCGCCTCATCAAAAAAGCACCTGTAGACAGAGAAAATGTGGTACTAGGTAGAGAATACCGTGGTAATAACATGTCTAAGGTGGGAGTTGCCAAAAGATTCCATGAACCTGGTCTAACACCGAGAGTGCTGACCTCAAGCTGGTGCCAATGTTATGTCACGATAGGCCTTAGCAACTCCTGGTCAGGGAGTAGAGAAAAGAAAATCTTGGTTCGGAGGCACAAAAGACCATTAAGCAAAGGGTTAAAAATAAAAGAATAAATTATTGAACATTCCAGTTAATGTGAAGCTGCTGTCAATAGGATTAACAGGGAGAGTTCAGGGAACAGTGACCAGAATGATTCCGTGACAATTCTAAGGGATGTGCTGAAATGCACAGCAATTACCATTGCAGAAAATGATATTTCATAAAATATTCTCAGGCATAGACAACAGACACAAATACCTACTGTGATTGGACTGTGGACAAAGAAATGGAGGATTTGAGCTTAATTCAAGCAAGTCTCTCATTCGAACCATAATAGAACCAGATAATCATACCCATCCACAAAACAGTTAGGCCACTGGTATCAGAGCTAGGGAAGCCCCAAACTCAAAAATGCTTCAGATTCCTTCTGACGGGGCCCATGTGGCACCTGGCAAACAGG
Source organism: Scyliorhinus canicula (assembly GCF_902713615.1). Classification (NCBI taxonomy): domain Eukaryota; kingdom Metazoa; phylum Chordata; class Chondrichthyes; order Carcharhiniformes; family Scyliorhinidae; genus Scyliorhinus; species Scyliorhinus canicula. The sequence goes on from NC_052161.1 coordinate 47,378,785, forward strand.
ATTCTAGAGCAAGTGTGCCATGCGTGTGCGTGTCCTGGAAAAATACAGAGAGATGACAATCTCTACTGCTTATTTTGCACTGCACAGTTCCAGTTAATACCCTTTCTAAAGCTGTACATGTTTTTTATCTACCCCAGGCTTTACACAATTAGACCCATGTAACATGAGCTCTCCCTGAATCCATTCACATGTGCATTGTTGCTATTGCTCCAAACCTGAGTCCACCGATCTATCTCCACTTTTGTTCTTCCATTTTAACTTCTTTTCTCTTTAACCTTCATGGACTCTCTTCTATTGTTATGCCTTTTTTCACATCCCCTCTCTCAGGTACTCGATGAGCCAAATGGCCTCCTTCTGCACTGCACTGATTCTATGGATTAAGGCCTTTTCCATCCATGAATGTATTGAGGAAGGTTACATCAACATCATGGCCTAAACAGAAACCTGTCTGCCATGGTGGCACTTAACATCAGACTGCACATTGGCCTAACTCCCTACTTCCCGGGCACTTTCTCCTCCTTTGACCATCTCCACGCTTCTCACCTCTCTTTCAAAATCCTTGTTCACTGCTGTCCTCCCAAGTACAATAACAATGTTGCCACCAAGATTTCTTCACTGTTTTCCCCCCTCAGCCTCTGCACCAAATGAATTTTCATCCTGAGTGATTGCAACCTCCATTTCAACTCATTATGTTCTTCCTCCTCTAAGTCCAATGCTCTATTTATCCTCCCTAAATCTCTCCCTCCATGTAAACTCCCTAACATGTATTCACAACCACCCCCTTGGCCTGGCCATATTTGCTGTTATCTCGCTAGTTCCATTGTATATAACATACAAATAACATGAACATGGCACTCCTCTCTAGCGTTATTTAAAGTGCTAACCATCCAGCTCCCAGGTGAGCTGCTTTACACAATTTTGCTGGTGCACAATCAGTAAAAGGTATTGTGTTGATTACTATTGGAGAACTTTTGAATTTTGAAAGGAGCAGTGTTAGATATTGCCAAGGAGATCAGAGGAGTTGATTTTCCTGACAGCAGGAAGTCTGCTGCAGTAATGGGTGCTGTGGTTGCAGTCTGTCTCCGAGGGCTGCAACATGAATTGGAAAAGGAGCACAAGCAGCAATGAGGGAATCGCAACAAAAAGGCTCGACACACAAAGGGTCTTTGGGAACACCTCTACCTCCACCAGAACCAGCAGCAGTCAGGAAGGCCTCTGCATTTCACCAGCTGTAGCGTCACAGCCGAGCTAGGGTGGTGCTGTTAGCGGCTGTCAAGGACCTGGTTACCCTACATTTCTATGCCATTGAATCCTTCCAGGTGGCATTAGTAGCATCTCACAATTTACCACCCATTGTTGCATCAGGGAGATCACAGAGGCCCTGTATGAAAGGAGGAGAATTCATCACCTTCCTACAGACCAGGAAGAAGCAGGAGGCAAGAGGATACATGAAATGGTCAAACTGGCAAGAGTTCCTATGGTGCTGGGTGCACTTAATTGCAAGGAGTTGGATTGTAACAGCAAAGGCTACCAATCACTCTATTAAGCTTCAGTTGGCGTGCGACCATCCCTAATTGCCCTTGAACAGAGTGGCTTGCAAGGCCGTTTCAGAGTGGGGCAGTTAAGAGTCAACCGCATCCCTATGTGTGTCTGGAGGCGTGTGTAGGCCAGACCGGATAAGGACGGGAGATTTATTTCCCTGAAGGACATTAGTGAACCAGATATTCATTGAATTCAAATATTTCACCATCTGAACCGGGACCCAGAGTATTATCCCATGTCTCTGGATTACTAGTCCAATGACAATACCACTATGCCACCGCCTCCCCGTTGTGAGCAAATTGTACCTATAATGAGAGCCATACAGCCACCAGGAACAATGTGGAGCAAACCACTGGTATTCTTTTTTTTAAATTACTTTATCTGAGTTGCAAAGCCAGAGCTCAGAGTGTGGATCAGAGGCGAACCCCTAATCCAGCTCCTTGCCTGCTCCAAAAACCAATTCAAATTGAATCCAATTCATGGTCCCCACAAAGGAGACATACCAGATCTGAGCCAAAAGGCTCAATCTACGCTCGATCTTAGCCAAAAGGCCGAGAAGCGATTAAATCACTGGTATCCTGAAGTAATGGCTCTGCCTGAGATACCCGGGGTGGAGGGACATGATGGTGCAGCAATGCAAACATTTAGTAGTCACAAAATTCAGCCCACTTGGCAACTTGGGGCCTGTGCAGGGAAGTTGTCACTTTGATTGTAAACAGTGAAAATGAACGACCAGATATATTATAACTGCAGACATATACATGGAAACAGAGAAGCTGCTCATTCCCACAAATAGCTGAGAACGAAGATGTGAGTTCACTAACTGCACAAGGAAGTGAACGACCATCATTTCCAGAGATCAACTGTTCCACAACAAAGGTAACAGATAAGCAGCAACAATTACACACAGCAGCAACACTCGCCATGGCAACGGCATTCCCTGGAGAGGCAACGTCACCCGAGAAACCAGACGAACAGCCAATGATAGCCCACATGTATACTATTAGAAGATTGAATGCTTTAAAGATTAGTGTGTGTAATGCACACATTCTAGTCTGCCCTACAATGACCAGATGTCTGTACCTGCGTGATGATTTTCATTGTAAACATCTATGTGCCTGATTTGCAACTGCAAACGTTAGTGTATGCAGGGGTTTTTTTTCTGAAAAGAGGGATATTTGAAAAAGTGCCTTTGAACAATATGGTTTGTCATAGTCATGTGACCTCTGGTGTCATCCTTGTTGTCCAACGGCTTGAGAGCAGGATAATTTCCAGCCAACATTTGGAACAGCATCGGAGCTTGTGGCTGCAAGCATCAAATGGTATAACAGTTGTCCTTCATACAGTGGTTGGCTGGGCAGCAGGTTTGAAAACGGTAATGTGGCAGAGGAGGATTGGGATGAAGGCAGAGGTACGGGGGGAATGGGATGGAAATCAAGAGGTCCACATCCACATCATCAGCAGCTTTTACTAAATAACCGATAGAAAGATAAGGGTGAAGTGGAAGTTAAGGAGGGGCATTAGGCAAGAAAATATCATCCAAAATGTTTTTGGAAATACCAGAAACAACAGACTCTGTCACAACCAATCCACGCTGTGGGGCACCGTCATCACCAAGGTGATTGCCAGATGCCTGTTCCCATTAGTTCTTTGCTGCTCTGTGGTCATGCCTTGTTGTTATGTATCATAACCAATGACTTTCTGTACAGTATATCACGTGATTACGCGGTGACATCATCAAGGGCACTTGGGAGATTTTCTCTCTCTTCCATCTTCGACTTTAAGCAAGCAACACCTCTGTAATAAACTCTGACAACTGGTTAAGTAACCTACGATGTGGCAACCTTTGTCTCTACTGTGAGTAAAAGGAAAACCCCATAAAACATAACTTGTCTTTCAGGATAAAGTGAACTGTTGATAAAATGTTTGAGCAATGTGCCTGCTGCAGCTGAATGGCTGGAGGTATGAGAAAGTAGCAAGGGGAGGGTTTGAGGCTGGTAGCATTGTCATGGGTGTAAGGGGAGGGAAGGTGAAGTATCCGGATGTTAGGGAAGATTCCCGAGTGCTGGTGGGTGAAGGGGCTGTGGTGCATTGAGCATCAGGAGAGACTGGTGGAGGGATGAGTGTGGCGATATGCACGTACACATCAATGTATACAGTTATCGGTACGACCTCCGACCAGTAGGTGATAATAGAGAGCAACCATGTGACTTGAGACATCTGCCAGTTGGTAGTAAGTCGTACAAGAGGATAGTCACACTTAGAGTAGCTCCAGAAGAATTCGCTGAATTCATTTAGTAGCCATTGTCTGTATTATAGTTCATTAGTTATCTTTCCACGTGTTTGTAAATAAATCATCTTTCTAGTTAAAGACCTAGACATTCTGTGTACATCATTACCACAGTCATAGCGCAGAACACAATGACTTTCAAGCTGTACATGATGCACCATTTATTTACCTTGACCTTGTCTCACCGTGTGAGACCATTGAATGTTTTCCCTGGCACTGCAACCAGGTCCTTGGGGCCAGGCCCCAGGAACTGAGCTCCATAGTCACCTGCTCCCATTTGCCTTCTCAGGGTGTACCTTGAGGGCCTCTTGCCCTCATGAGAACCTGTAACATTTTCCCTTTTCATTTCTATCACAATTGTTTTCAACAACACATCAGAAATGTCACGATCCTTCTCTCTTGCCTGTTGACCACTTTTTGCACGCTCTTCCTTCTAGGCAAGCATTCCAGAGACAGTTGCAGCAGCTCCAGTCGCACAAGTATCATTCCTCTTTAAGAGTGGCTGACTATTTTCAGGAGGTTTATGTCAGCTGTGCTTCACACTAGCCATGCACACCACTGGGCCCTCCACTGAGCATGCAGCCAATCAGCAGCAGGGTCCATGCTGGACTGCATACTGAAATCATTGACAGGATCAACATGGGGTAATCCCAAAAAAACAGGTCTTATCCATCTTTCCCTGTTAATGCCTTATTGCTGAATTCCTTTAAAAGCACACTGGATAAATATATTTTTCAGCATTGGATTCAAGATCACCACTGTAAAGATAGGTACAGACGAGCAAACATCCCAGCATGGCCTGTGCAAGATGGCTGGTCAAACCAGTAAGAATGGGTTTGCTTTCCTCCATGGTACACATGATTAAAGGCTTGTTTGTGCCTTTCATGTTTACTGGACAGACTTCTTGAAGTGTAGTCACCGGTGTCATGAATGAAACGGCAGCTAATTTGCACTCAGCAATATCCACCAAACAGCTCAGTAAAAATGATCAGGTAATCTATTTTTGTTATGTTGACTGGGGAGTAGACACGGGCCAGGACACAAGGGTTAATTCTTCTACTCTTCTTTGAAAAAGTGCCACAGGTTCTTCTTTGTCTCCCTCAGGGGGCAGACTCGCTCTAACATCTCATCCAGATGGAATCTCCAACAGTGCAACACTCCCTCAGCTACGATGATGTATCAGCCTTGATTTTTGTGTCCAAGTCCCGGGGGTAAATTTTCCGATGGGTCCTGCCCGCCACGGGGAATCGCTGCAGGCGGGATGGGAAATTTGACGACCTTGCGTGGGAATTTCTGATCCCGGGAGGGGTAGGAACGGAAATTCCCACCCCTGGAGTGGGACTTGAACTCACAAGAATGCTATCAAAAAAGACTTCGGAAGAAATCAAAAAACAAAATCTCATGCGGCTTTTTGAAGCTTTACCTTTGGAATTGGCACCTCACAATAATTCAGACTGTAGAATTAGTTACATTGTTTCTTGAGGGAATGGACCTGATGGGTTATGTGTTCTCTTTGTTACATACTTTACGACCGTATTCCGAATGGAAGCCAACAAACAATGCTCATAGTCTTCGGGCTGTATTTACCAGCTGTCCACACCAGCAGGATATTCCGGTCCCACCGACGGCATACGGGTTTCCTGGCGACGAGGGGTGCAGTCAACGGGAAATCCCATTGACAAGGGCAGGACCAGTAAATCCCACTGGCGGGCCGCCTCCACCGCCGAAAAACACGCGGCAGGTTGCTCGGTAAATCCTGCCCTTTATGCGTAGACACTAGACGAGGACAATATTGCTGTGTCTGATGGTCCTGATTCTCAAATTGCATGCCCCAGTTTTGTCTAAGTGATCCAACTTACAAATCCTTGGCGATGTCAGTTACAAGATCCCCAAATTTAACTTGCGATCAGGCTGGTGCTAAAATTTTGATGTTTTAATTTAATTGAAAATATAAAAGACATTTGGTAGAGGCATTTCATGAGGTAAATGCTGTGCTCTCTTTTTTCTTGCAATGACATCTGGTCAACCTTTTACTACAATGGCCTGGGAGTTATCGTCACTTTACAGTGGTGTAGATGCAAAACTGGAATAGGAGAATTACCACGGGCGGAATTGTAATCTGCAGGAGTGAGAGTGTTTGGAGTGGGGGAGGGTGTTAAGAAACAGACAAACTAACAGTGTGGCCGGAAGGTGGCTCCAATCTAACTTCAATATTTCACACTAGCACATTAGATTGTGTTTGCAAAATCCTCTCAGGAGTGGCAGGTTGTCAATTACCAAATGTTAATCTCTCAATTAGAGCCATATTTACACACACTTTTCAGTTTCATGTCAGGTCTGGGGCTTTCCCAGGATTCCTGAAAGTTACCAGTGAAACCAAAGCGAGAATACAGCAGCAACTGAAGGAGATGAACCTGTCAGGGAAATATGCCAATATGTATTCAACACTCAGCTGCTTTTTTTTCTCTTGTTGATGGAAAGGGTTTGTTTAGAGTAATTTTGCTGTGGGGTTATTTCCTAAATTTCTGAGGATGCTCTATCACATTGCGGTTTTTAGGGTGTCAGACGAGGACCGAGGACCGAGATAACCAGCAACAGCATCTGCAGCCTGCTGATCATAGACATGTAGCTGCACACATTTCAACTGAGAAACAATGAGCAGAGAGCTGCAGCTATCAGGAGGCACTGCCTACAAAGCCGGCAGAGATCGAGGGCTGGATTTTCGCAGAGTAGTGACTTCAGAAAGGGCAGGAAGGATCTGGATATGTAACCTCCCCTTCCATTTCCAAACAATCTCATTTTTGCTGTTGGGGGGGGGGGGGGGGAGGGGGGGAGGAGGCGGCATGTGATTCACAAACAATGGAACCGAAGAGTCAGCACGGCCATTTGAACATAGTGCTAAATTCAAACAGACCCCATTTTGGTTGTTGCAAGAGCTTCAATCTGCAGTGTGGAAGTAACGAATCAATGGGATAAATGTAAATGCTCTTAAAAGGCAGATCAGGGAAATTTAACGTCATAGTCTGAAGTTTAAAAAAATCCACTGCGCTTTAAACATGAAACAAAAGAACGGCTTAAGATGTCTGTGAGAGTTTTTTAAAAAACCTCTATTGGCCTGCTTTGGCTGAAAGTCCTTCAGGTGAAGATTAGAAAAAAATTTACCATCTATTCCTGCAGTTTCAATAGAGGTCTCTGCTGAAAATTTCCGAGGGCTATTATTATGCCATTATGAATGCTTGGCTGAGTTTTGAATGCTATAATTATTTCAGCAGGTGTTCTGAGTTCACAATTTGCTTGAACATTTAGAGAAACAATTAAAAGATTATTGATCTTTCAGGTGGGGACTAAATAAAAACGTGTTTGTTTTGATAAGAGGTTCACCACTTTGAAAGCTCTTAATGAGTTCATGAATAGCAGGTTTTACACTATCAAGTGTGTAGGAGTGAGAGCTGTATTAGAATGTCAGAAGCTTATTCTTCTTATCTACCCATGGGTCCACATGTCTACCCATGGTGGATACTGGTGAATGGCAGTGGAGGGGGCAGGGGGATATGAAGGGACATGAGGTTGGTGGGGGGGGGGGCATGTTTTGGCATGGGAGTGGTGGGATGTGAGAAGGCATGGGGGACATTAACTGGCATGGGTGGTCCATGGAGGTTTGGGGAGCCTGGGTAGTTGGATGAGGGTCTGTGAAGGGTGAGGGCTAGAGGGCCTAAATGCTTTTGAAACAACTGGGGCAAAGTCCCAGAGAGGCAAGTTGGGCCTTCTAAACACTTGCCTGTTCCTGTGACTGCCTAGGATTTGCTTCTGGGGCCAGGATGCCCAAATTCATGCCACCTTCCCCTCCCCCAAGCAAAAGGTTGAGTCCATCAGGGCCCTTTAAGACAGGGCCTTTCCCCACTCCAGCTACCTATCTTCTTAGTGAAATTCCGGCCCTAGGTTTCCTTGATATGTTTAAACGCTAGCATTTCAGTAAACTCAGGATGTCATATCAGATGGTAGTAGACATGTGCAACCTCCTAGATGAGCTGCTGCCTGCTGGACCTGGTGACCACGCGTGACCAGTAGTGTTAAAGTCACCATCAGCCTCAATTCTTTTGCCTCCTGGTCCATCCAGAACTTCCAGGATTTCCCAGTCAGCCACACATAGAATAGGAGAGGTGACTGGAAATAATGCAAACTTCATCTATAATGATGACAGACAGAATGAGTGAGCTCACTGCAGCTCTGGTTGGCTTGCTGAAGGTGCAAGGTGCCATTGACTGCACAAAGCACCCCAGAACAACCAGGAATATTTGGTAACTATAGCGGCCCCCATTCCATCAATGTTCAGTTGGTGTGCAACTGGAAGAAATGAAAATCGCTTATTGTCACGAGTAGGCTTCAATGAAGTTACTGTGAAAAGCCCCTAGTCGCCACATTCCGGCACCTGTCCGGCTGGTACGAAGAGGATCGTTGTGTAAGTGTGCACAGGATTCCCGGGCAGCTGCCATGATGCTTTCATCCTGCAGCCGTCCAAGGTCCCTGATCGCTTTAGATCTGAAGATCTTGGGGCGCGATTCTCCGGAAATATTTCTATGTGTTGTAGCAAGCAATAACTGCCGCCAGTTTCCCGGCACTCGGCCCAGCGAGGCCAGCAATGATATTAAATGTTAATTGGTCCAGTTAACGAGACCTCACAGGCTTCGCGCCACAAATGAAGGCTGGCCAACTGATTCGCTGGCACCACGCTCGCCAACCTACCACTAACAATGATATGGAGATGCCGGCGCTGGACTGGGACGGCCCAGTAAGAAGTCTTACAACACCAGGTTAAAGTCCAACAGGTTTGTTTTGAATCACTAGCTTTCGGAGCGCAGTTCCTTCATCAGGTGAATCTCACGAACAAGGTAGACCAGCATTTAAGCAGCACTTGCTCAGCCAAATCCAGCCAGCTCGCAACAGTGGCGCCCAGGAGATCGGCCCCAAGGTTTTGGGATGCAGATCTGTAGAAGCTGCTGGACTCAGTGGGGGCCCTGATGGTCCCGGAGGGCCAGCCATAGGGCAACCAGTGCTGCCTGGGATGTGGTGGCAGCTGCTGTGGGCGTCAGAAGTGTGACGAGAGAAAATGCAGAAAAGGGATGCAGGATATCCAATGGATTGGAGTAAACAGTGTGGGATGGGATGACCCCTCCCCCCACACCCCAGCATTCAGCACCCCAGAATGGGAGCCGCCAGGCCCCCTTCTTGGAGTGGGTGGCCATCACCGATTCCAGATCTGTGAACCGAGGACCGAGCTCACTAGGTGATAAACATCCCCGAATCTATTGAAGGAGACCCATGACGATGTGGAGTATGTAGCCAAAGAAACAACAGGGAGAAAGAGCCACAGGGTGGCCAACAAACCTGCCATCCCACCCAAGGTAGGTGTCAACACAGAGCTCCCACTTTTCATTTGTAACAGCCCGAACCGCATTGCGGAACCCAAAGTTGCCCCCATTAGGATCACTGTTCATGTAAACGAGGCTGGTTTAGCACACTGGGCTAAATAGCTGGCTTTTAAAGCAGACCAAGGCAGGCCAGCAGCATGGTTCAATTCCTGTACCAGCTCCCCGAACAGGTGCCGGAATGTGGCGACCAGGGGCTTTTCACAGTAACTTCATTTGAAGCCTACTTGTGACAATAAGCGATTTTCATTTCAACGGTGGTAATGGAATTGGAAATGGGAGCAGCAGTCTCGGTCATAGGTTGTGATTGACTACAATGTCTGTGTCTAGATTGGTAGCAGATTTTTTAGATGAGCGCTGGAGGCCTCTTTGGAGGGGAAAGTTTTTGAAATCAGGCTGTGGAAAATTAAAGGAGACATGGCAAAAATTAATGTCAACCCAGAGGTTGTTAATCTGCGACTCTCGTTCAGTACATACGACAGTCGGGAGGTGTTGGTCACTGACAGCGGCGCGGTTTACTCACCAAGCGTTTGGAAGTTTCATGGAGGCAAACAGGGTGTGGCACATCTGCACCTCTCCTTACCACTGGCTTCAAATGGGCTGGCTGAAAGGACGGTTTTGACGTTTAAAAAGGCTTGAAGAAGCAGACCTCTCGGCGCCAGTGGATCCAAGGACATTGGCCACTAGGCGGCCCGACACAGAGATGTGGGAGATCAAGGATTCGGACTCCGATATGGAGACCCAAGCATGTGAATTTTCTCACGCGGACAAGCTGGAGAACAGCCGCCATGGTACCTCCTTCCCCTCCGCCGGTGATCGGCAAGGAAACGGCATTCGCTGTCCAGTTAAATGCCTCTTGATCCGGCCCCGCAGGTGCAAGAGGTGCAACCATGGGTGGAAAGGGCAGAAGCCCTCCTGCTTCATCGTCTCGGACAAGTTTTTGGACATTGAGGGAGAGAGTTGTTATAATCCGCTGGACCAATTAGCCTCCCAGTGAGCCTCATAGAATATGAGTTCCTCCGCTGAGGGGTGGGGGCCCTTCACCAGATTATTGGACTCTGGTGTAAAACCAGCCCAGATGGGAACCGAGCAGGAGTGGTCCCAGCTGGGACTTAGAGTGTGTATAGTTTACTTGATAAATAAAATAAGTTTCCCTACGCTTCTTGTTTGGACTCCTGTGGCCACTAAAGCAACAAATATGTGAAAGTGTAAGTCTGGAATGAGGAGTGTGTCATATCACGTGATTTGAATTAAAAACCTACAGTATAGTGCCAAACTGGGTGTAAAAATTCCTAACATCTGCCAAGTGCTCCCTGCTCTTTAAAACTACCAGTCTCAGCAGTGACGCCAATTTAACCATTTCCCAGAGTGTCGAATTCTGTCATCGAGATCGCTGTGTCCAATAGCACAAATGAGCACAAACCAGTATGATCCGTGAATCAGGAGATAGCGCTCCCTCCTGTGTACTGCTAATCACATGATTCAGACTGCATTCTGTACATAACCCAAAACTGTCATCTTGACTGAAGCATCAATCCCTTGCTAACAAGAGCTGGTGAGTGCAATCACTGGCCTAGTTTTCCAATTCTGTTGGGACTCCCACAGGATTGTGGTTTGCACCCTCTGGTGTCCATGAATATTGACCCCAGCATATCTTTTTTTTATTCACTTATGGAATTTGGGACGTCGCTGGTTTATTGCCCATCCCTAGTTGCCCTTCAGAAGGTGGTGGTGAGTTGCTTGCTTGAACTGCTGCAGTCCTGGAAGCGTAGGTGAACCCACTATGCTGTTAGGGATGGAGTTCCAGGATTTTGCAGCGACAGTGAAGGAACAGCACTCTATTTCCAAGTCAGGATGGTGAGCGACTTGGAGGGGAGCCTCCAGGTGCTGGGGTTCCCAAGTAAATGCTACTCTTATCCTGGATGGTGGAGGTCATGGGTTTGGAAGGTGATGTCAAAGCAACCTTGGTGAGTTACTGCAGTGCATCTTGTAGCTGGTATACATAGCTGCCACTGTCCATCTGTGGTGGAGGATTTGAATGTTTGTGGAAGGGGAAGCAATCAAGCGGGCTGCTTTGTCATGGATGGTGTTGAGCTACTTGAGTGTTGCTGGAGCTGCACTCATCCAGGCAAGTAGAGAGTATTCCATTACACTCCTGACTTGTGCCTTGTACACTGGGTGGACAGTCTTGGGGGGGGGGGGGGGGGGGGGGGGGTTGTCCAGGAAGTGCGTTACTCGTACAATTCCTCGCCTTTGACCTGCCTGTTAGCCACAGTATTAATATGGCTAGTCCAGTTCAGTTTCTGATCAATGGTACCCACCGAGATGTTGATTGTGGGGGATTCAGCGATAGTAATGCCGTTGAATGTCATGAAGCAATGATTAGATCCTCTCTTGTAGATGGGCATTGCCTGGCACTTGTGTGGTGTGAATATAACTTGCCACTTTCAGCCCAAGCCTAGATATTGTCCAGGTCTTGCTGCATTTTGAACATGGACTGCTTCATTATCTGAGGAGTCACGAATGGTGCTGAACATTGTGCGGTCAAAGAATAGTACAGCATAGGAACAGGGCCTTTGGCCCTCCAAGCCTGTACCAGTTAAATTCGCAAACATCCCCATTTCTGACCATATGATGGAAAGAAGATATTTGATGAAGCAGCCGAAGATGTTGGGCCGAGGACGCTACCCTGAGGCACTCCTGCAGTGATGTCTTGGAGCTGAGATGATCTTCATTTGTGCCTATTATGACAACAACCAGCAGGGAATTTTCCTCCTGATTCCCATTGACTCCGGTTTAGCGAGGGGTCCTTGATGCCATACTCAGCCAAATGCTGCCTTGATGTCAAGGGCAGTCACTCTCACCTCACCTCTGGCATTCAGCTCTTTTGTCCATGTTTGAACAAGGCCATAATGAGGTCAGGAGCTGAATGACCGTGGCAGAACCCAAACTGAGCATGTGTGAGCAGGTTATTGCTGAGTAAGTGTTGCTTGATAGCACTGTTGATGACTCCTTCCATCACTTTGCTGATGGAGAGTTGACGAATAGGGTGGTAATTGGCTGGGTGGCATTTGTCCTCTTTCATGTGTACAGGACTCACCTGGGCAGTTTTCCACATTGCCGGATAGATGCCAGTGTTGTAGCTGTACTGGAACAGCTTGGTTAGGGATTCAGCAAGTTCTGGAGCACAAGTCTTCAGTACTATTGCCGGTATAGTGTCAGGCCCATAGCCTTTGCAATATCCAATGCCTTCAGCCGTTTCTTGATATCATGTGGAGTGAATCGTATTGGCTGAAGACTGACATCTGTAACCCTGTGGACCACCGGAGGAGACCAAAATTGACCATCCACGTGGGACATCTGGCTGAAGATTGTAGCGACTGCCTCAGTCTTGTCTTTTGCACATACATGCTGGGCTCCTCCATCATTGAGGATGGGGATATTCATGGAGTCTCCTCCTCCATTGAGTCATGTAATGATCCGCCACCATTAGTAAGCAGGATTTTGAAGGGTTGGCCTTGCTGTGTTTATGTTGTCGTTACTGGTGCCTGGACGGATGCCAGGTGGTCCGTCCGCTTTCATTCCTTTTTTGTGTTTTCATAGTGGTTGAATACAACTGAATGGCTTGTTAGGTCATTTCAGAGGGCATTAAGAGTCAGCCACATTTCTGTGGGTCTGGAGTCACATGTAGGCCAGACCAGGTCAGGATGGCAGATTTCCTTCCCTAAAGGACATTAGCAGGCCAGGCTCCTATGTCAAAAGCATTTAATGTTTCTACCATGGCCAGGCTGTGTAGGGAGGCTAATGGCCGCACTGTGTGTCAGAGTATAGCGAGTTTGGTGGTCTTTGGGATTGGAGAAAATATATTACAACATGCTTTGTCTTGTACAATCAAGATGATCTGCACCAGGCAAGGAAGTGCCTTGAAATCGCTCATTAAGATCTCATTGCATGAGCAATACTGGACACTATGAATGCTATGTCATTCGTGAAATCCTGAGGGTGCTAAGGGTTAGTCAATGACTGGAATACATCAGATAATCGGCAGCGATAGGGAAGTTTGATTTCAAGGGCAATTGAGTTCCTTAATTTTACTTTCAGTAAGCATTTTACAGTTTAACTTTATTGTAAACTCTGTAACAATTAAGTTGGGTTTATTTTGGTGTAATTAGCTTTAAATTCATTATAGAGAAGAAAAAAGGAACTTGCTTTGATTCACCATCATTCATACGGGAAAACGAAGTGCGCCTATTAGATTAAGTGGGCAGCAGTTTAAATTGCCGTAATTTTGAATTAGAGATTTAAATCACAAACACGAACGAGCATTGTGTTACACTGGTTACTTGGCATCACCATCACGAGGTTGACATATCTAGGTGCTGCTGCTGGAATCGCTCCATTAACAGATGCTCAAGTGATGCTTGCTAAAAACGGAATAGACTCTAGGTCCTGCAGTTAGAATTCCCATGTCAGTAACGATGAAGCTAATAAACGAACTACAGTTTTGCAGTATCTGGCTTCAAAACCCGAATTTGGCTCCAATTTAATTGCTATCTAACTTATTCCCTGAAACCGCAGCAGGATAGTTTAGCATCAGTATTTCTTGTGCTTCTGAAGCATAAATCATGACCACTGTTTGCATAAACTTACTGCTTGAATAAAAAAACCTACTTATGAAAGGACACATCAAAGAATTTACATCTGACTAAATTCTGTTTTGTTTGTACTTCGATTTGTGCATGACTATTTTCTCTATCACTTTTTTTATTTACTTCATGTTTCCAGCAGGTATATTTTTTAAAAATCATGACGTACATAACTTTTAGGTTGCACTATGTTTTGCCATGCAAAGCACACAAGAGCAATGTGCAAACATTAGCTCAAATGTTTTATGTGACTTTGTCACCCAGTGACTATGAGTCAAAACATAGATTCCTCCGCACCTTCAGGGGCTAGGCCGGCGGCGGAGTGGTTTGTGCCCCGCCGACTGGCATGGAAGGCCTTTGGCACCACGCCAGCTGGGGCCGAAGGGACTCCGCCGGTCGGCCAGAGTCCGCGCATGCGCGGGAGCGTCAGCGGCTGCTGACGTCATCGCCACGCATGCGCAGGGGAGGGGGGGATCACCTACACATCGGCCATCGCGGAGGCTGACACAGCCGACGCGTAGGAAAAGAGTGCCCTCATGGCAGAGGCCCGCCCGCGGATCTGTGAGCCCCGATCGCGGGCCAGGCCACCATGGGGGCACCCCCCCGGGGCCAGATCACCCCGCGCCCCCTCCGGACCCCGGAGCCCGCCCACGCCTCCAGATCCCGCCAGTAAGGGACTTACTCCAACTCACGCCGGCGGGACTGACAAAAAACGGGCGGGACTTCGGCCCATCATGGGCCGGAGAATTTGGGCAGCCCCAGGGCCCATTGAGTCGTGCCGGTCCCCGCCATTCTCCGAGGCGGGCGGCGCGATTCACGCTTCGCCGACTTTTGGGGGGGGGGGGGGTCGGAGAATTCGGAGGACGGCGGGGGCGGGAACCACTCCGACCGCCCACCGGGTCCTTATTCCTAATTGGGACAGTCTGCTTCTTCATTAATTACCCACAAAATCAGTGACCTGGACCAGCGTTTGACAATGTGCCACACACAATGTCCCAGACCCAAAGGAAAATTACACGCAGTGAGCCTGCCCAAAAGTGTGTTATAACCAAAAAAACATTCTTAACCCCTCACCTCCCATTTAAAATAACTTAACCCAGTGCAAACCTATTCAACAATAGTCAGTGTCATAATATACACACAAGTATATGATGGTGCACAGACAGGCATTGATTGACACTCAGGGTGACCAATGAACACAGAACTCAGCAGTCAATCACCAGACAGGACACAGCCACTAGAAAGCCAGAGGGCACTAGTTTTCCCGCTCTCTTGGGATGCAGCCTCTGAGACAGTCAGAGCCCGTGAGCAACAACTAGAACATCCACCATGTGGTAGTAAGATAGTCTGGTCAGGTTAGCCTCAGGTCTCCAGTCAACTCAGCATAGTGTCAACCCACCGTTAAAGTATGTATAATAGTTAAGACTTCAATAAAATAGAGTTGCATTTCTTCAAGTGTTGGAAGCCTCTCTCTCTCACTGCTGCAGTAAACGCAGTCCTCGCAGACCCAGCTTACCCAACACATCAGTCAGTATCCACTTCACACCAACATTACACTTGGTGTTGTGCAAGTGTAAAGGCAATTAAAGTCTGACCTGCATCCCGAAGGAAGCAGAGTGAGATTCACTTCTCGAGAGCATTTCTCCGCTTTCAGTGTCTTGTTGAGCCCCAATTTCAGATTTAGGTTTCAGCTGTACTACCAGAGCAGCATCAGTTCCACGTCAGCCTGGCAAGACAATCATAAAGTAGATGCACAGGACAATTCCATTAGCCAGGAGCATACAATCCCCTCTTATTTTACACACTATCCCCAATACCACACGGCTTTACACCGGGTATTAAGAGATATTGAAAGGTCTTATTTCAAAAACTGACCTTCAATCATTGTATTTTTAACAGATTGCAGCTAGTTGTCATGTTTTCCTATATCTCGTATGTATTTGGTGCTCAATAGAAAATCCTTCAGAGCCTTTTCTGTGATTATAGTGATTTCGAAGTTAACAGGGACTGCAGCTACATATCATACAAAGGAAATTTTATTGGCTGTAAAAATATTGCAATATTTTTGGTACTGGAGGGATGTTGTAATGTCCATCGATTTGCAAGGACTATGCAATAAAGAAAATTGTTTTTCTGAGGGGTGATGGCAAAGCCAATAAATATTTTTATGTTTCATTTGATGTTGCTTTGTTTGAAGTGGAATGCTATGTGCATCATGAACATTGTGTGTAATGATTTGAAAAATAAATTTCCTTTAAGGATTTGGATGTGCTAAAGTAGTTTGTAAGCCTTCACATGAAAATTAATTTTTTCACCGATGTACACAGTGCAACTGAGTAATACGCGAAGTCAAATAGTACCGATATATAAAACTGTCCTAATAATAATAATCACTTATTGTCACAAGTAGGCTTCAATGAAGTTACTGTGAAAAGCCCCCAGTGGCCACATTCTGGCGCCTGTTCGGGGAGGCCGGTACGGGAATTGAACCTGCGCTGCTGGCCTTCTTCTGCATTACAAGCCAGTTGTTTAGCCCACTGTGCTAAACCAGCCCTGGTTTACATACCATCCATTTCCAAAGTCTTCAAAACATGACATTTTCAAGTGTCATTCACACGCAAGTGTCAAGCTCACACCCAGCCATTAATCTGCACATCAAGTCATTCTTGCACCTTAACTCATTTCCATCAATAAGAATAATGCTAAAGGATCCGCAGAACAGTAATTCACCCACGTTAGTTAGAACAATGTGCAAGAATCTACAAGTGCAGACGCAAAAGACATTCAAACCTCTGTCGATTCAACAATATTTCCTGTTTATATCTTGCTCAGAAGTGCTTGCACATAATATACTTCAGCTTTCAGCTTTTTCTTCAAAATGGGCAGAGAAAAATGACAGGGCCATCTGCAATAGTTAAATAGATAATGGTATTTCATTGGTATTGGCACTTAAACCCTATTGCACATGAAAAGTGACCAGTGTTCAATGCAAGTGCTTGAGTGCCAGGTTAGTTTCACAACACCAGGTTAAAGTCCAACAGGTTTGTTTCAAACACGAGCTTTCGGAGCACGGCTCCTTCTTCAGGTGAATGGAAAGGCTTGTTCCAGAAATGTTTATATAGACACAGTCAGAGATGCCCCGGAATGCGAGCACCTGCAGGCAATCAAATCATCAAAGATGCAGAGAGAGAGGTAACTCCAGGTTAAAGAGGTGTGAATTGTCCCAAGCCAGTTCAGTCGGTAGGCCTCTGCAAGTCCAGGCTTGTTGGTGGGGGCCGAATGTAATGCGACATGAATCCCAGATCCCGGTTGAGTCCGCATTCATGCGTGCGGAACTTAGCTATAAGTTTTTGCTCAGCAATTTTGCGTTGTCGCGTCTCCTGAAGGCCTCCTTGTAGAATGCTGACCCGGAGATCAGAGGCTGAATGTCCTTGACTGCTGAAGTGGTCCCCAACTGGAAGGGAACAGTCCTGCCTGTTGATAGTCGCACGATGCCCGTTTATTCGTTGTCGCAGTGTCTGCATGGTCTCGCCAATGTACCACGCTTCGGGACAGGAAAGGATGTCCCGAAGCGTGGTACATTGGCGAGACCATGCAGACACTGCGACAACGAATAAACGGGCATCGTGCGACTATCAACAGGCAGGACTGTTCCCTTCCAGTTGGGGACCACTTCAGCAGTCAAGGACATTCAGCCTCTGATCTCCGGGTCAGCATTCTACAAGGAGGCCTTCAGGAGAAGCGACAACGCAAAATTGCTGAGCAAAAACTTATAGCTAAGTTCCGCACGCATGAATGCGGACTCAACCGGGATCTGGGATTCATGTCGCATTACATTCGGCCCCCACCAACAAGCCTGGACTTGCAGAGGCCTACCGACTGAACTGGCTTGGGACAATTCACACCTCTTTAACCTGGAGTTACCTCTCTCTCTGCATCTTTGATGATTTGATTGCCTGCAGGTGCTCGCATTCCGGGGCATCTCTGACTGTGTCTATATAAACATTTCTGGAACAAGCCTCTCCATTCACCTGAAGAAGGAGCCGTGCTCCGAAAGCTCGTGTTTGAAACAAACCTGTTGGACTTTAACCTGGTGTTGTAAGACTTCTTACTGTGCTCACCCCAGTCCAACGCCGGCATCTCCACATCAAGGTTAGTTTCTGACTGGGGCTTGCTGAATTGAACTATCCCCTTTAATACAAGACTGCAATTCGAGACAGATGGCAGGTTCCTGGAAACAAGCATATTTTAGCTCTTCAAAATGTTAAATGCATGCATCTTATGGTTGTTTCTACAGCTAACACAGCAATAGTATGTTGTTAAAAATTGTGCTCTTCTTCAAAGCTACTCAATTCTACAATCAAACATTAAGAGCATTAGTGGGAGATGTGACGCAACTCTACGCTTGACATTAAACATTGAACTATCATCTGTGATTCAGTATCAATATTGTTTGGCAACATAAATTCCAACAGGTTCAGGTGTATCGAGACAACAAACCAGGTGTAAAATAGGCACAAATAAGTCACAAACAAATTATTGAAAATCTGAAATAGAAATTGCAAATAATGGAAATACCCAGCATCTGCAATCAAAGAAAAACAGTTCATGTTTTAGGTTGATTACCTTTCCTCAGTCATCCCAGTCCCGGGCCATCACTGCAGGGTAGTGTCCAAGGCCCAATCATGGTCAGCTGCTTCATCAATGATCCTCCTTCCAACATAAGGTCAGATGTGGGGATGTTCACTGATGATTGCACAATGTTCAGCACCATTCGCAACTCCTCAGACACTGAAGCAGTCCACGTGCAAATGCAGAAAGATCGGGACAATATCTCGGATTTGGCTGCCAAATGGCAAGTAACATTCACGCCATACAAGTGCCAAGCAATGACCATCTTCAACAAGAGAAGTTGAAACCATCGCCCATTCAATGGCATTACCATCACTGAATCTCCCACTATCAACACCCTGGGGGTTACCATTGACCAGAAACTGAAATGGACTGGCCACATTAATACTGTGGCTACAAGAGCAGGTCAGAGACTAGGAATCTTGTGGAGAGTAACGCACCTCCTGACTCCCCAAAACATATCCACTATTTACAAGTCAGGTGTGATGGAATACCCCCCAGTGGCTTGGATGAGTACAAGTCCAACAATACTCAAGAAGTATGACACCATCCGGGACAAAGTAGCCCACTTGATTGACATCCCTTCCACACGCATTCACTCCCTCCAGCACAATGCACAGTAGCGACAGTGCACACCATCTACAAGATGCACTGCAGGAACTCACCAAGGCTCCTTATGCAGCACCTTCCAAACCCATGACCTAGTGGACAAGAGCAGCAGATACATGGGAACACCACCACCTGGACGCTCCCCTCCAAGTCACTCACCATCCTGACTTGGAAATATATCGCCATTCCTTCACTGTCGCTGGGTCAAAATCATGGAACTCCCTCCCTAACAGCAAAGTGGCTGCACTTACACCACAGGGATTGCATCAGTTCAAGAAGGCAGCTCACCACCTCATTCTGAAGGGAAATTAAGGATGGGCAACAAATGCTGGTCTTGCCAACAAAGCTCACATCCGTAAACATGAATGAAAAAAAAAAGAACTTTGTCGGCACGAGTCAGCTGAAAGGTAGAAAATAATAGGCCAGTTTTTGCCTGCCCGTGTGTTTTTGATTGGACAGTTTAAGTGGCCTGTTGTTGGGCTTATTTGGTGGGTAAGGCTGACACATGAAGGCACATATGGTGTGCAGAGCTATGGTTGGCATGACGGAAGTACGTCTGGTCAATGGTTGCTGACAAGAGCAGCATGGGCATGGGGTTGGTGAAGACCAAAAGCAGCAGAAAGTATGGAGCGCCCAACAACAAAGTTACCCTGGCTGGAGAGACTGTTTCTGGGCAGCAAGGGATGGGATTGGCATAGGAAGGATGGAAGGAATGGGCTGGAGATGGTATGAGAAGGAGGGGGCGGCATGGGAGGTGTGGTAGATGAGGTGATGGAATTTGTCATGGGTGGCAAAATTTGAGGGACAATTATTTGGCGCAACCTATTAACCGAAAGCTATTCTTTGCACTAATAATCAACATTCACTCGATTTTAATGAGAAAGCTTTAGAACAGCTGTTAGTTGAATGAAAAGAATAAAGTTGCGTCGATTCTACAGATGAAGAAGATGGTCACACTTCGTACCCTACAGAGTATCTACACAGTCTATTTCCAAAGGGCAAGCTGCCACACAAACTTTGGCTCAAAGAAGGAGCAGTTATAAAGTTGCTAGAAAACCTAAATCCTAAACGAGGGCCTTATCATTAGTTAGGAAGCTGCTTTCTGCGAGGATGGATGATGAAATTATGAC
Source organism: Scyliorhinus canicula (assembly GCF_902713615.1). NCBI lineage: Eukaryota > Metazoa > Chordata > Chondrichthyes > Carcharhiniformes > Scyliorhinidae > Scyliorhinus > Scyliorhinus canicula. Next base: position 47,399,060 of record NC_052161.1, read on the forward strand.
AGGTAGGTTCCAAAGAAACAGAGGCCGAAATCTTCCCGTCCTTCCCCCCACAGGAATTATCGCATGCGGATCAGGGAATTTAGCGGACAAGCAAAATGTCCATTGACCTTGTGGAGATCTCTGGGCCCGAGGCGGCGGGATCAGAATATCACGCTCAGTGTTTATTTCTTGAATAATATTGAGCCTGTCAAATGTAAACCTACCATTTCACCTCAGGAAAAACAGTTACCGGACATTTATATGCTATGACCATAAACAAGTCACAAGGCAAATTTGTATTTAGTTTCCAAAGGCTGTTTTTACACATGGACATTTTTAAGCAGCTTCTTCCAACGCGAGAAATTTTGATTCTATTACAGATTGTGGTGAAATAATAATCAGTAATCCTGTACTTAAAGAAAGACCATTGAAATAAGGAGTGGAATTTTGAGCCCACTATCTCCGTCAGCATGAACTGTGACACTGGTGCAAAATCCGGCGAGAATTGGGAAACGCGATTTACCGACTGCACCCACATGGCTCTGCATTCCACATGGTGGCAGGGGCACCATTCAGGAATCACAAAGTATTCCACTATCACAATGTTCAGATTGCCTGTGACCACATGATGCATATCATGCAGGTATGAGCCCATTTCCTGTGGAGCATCCACGATAGCTACATCTTGGGGCGCTTGCAGATCTATGGGCCAGGATTCTCCACCATCTGGCGGGGCAGACAGTACCGGTGGCGAGGAGTGGCGTGAACCACTCTGGCGCCGGGCCGCCTGGAAGGTGCAGCAACTTCAGGGGCTAGGCCAGTGTCGGCGGGGTTGGCGCCATGCCAACCGGCGCCAAAGGGCCTCCGCTGTCCGGCACGAGTTGCCGCTTGCGCGGGACCGCCAGCGTGTTCTGGCGTGATCCCAGCGCATGCACAGGGTGGTTCGGTTCTTCTCCGCGACGGCCACAGCGGACCGTTACAGCAGCCGGCGCGGAGGGAAAGAGTGCCCACACGGCTCAAGCCCGCCTGCAGATCTGTGTCCCTCACCTCCCCCCCCACCCCCCAAGGACTCCGCAGGCCGCCCGCAAAGCCAGGTCCCGCCGGTAAAGACCACACTTGATTTATGCCGGCGGGTCTGGCCGAAAACAGGTGGCCACTTGGCCAATCGCAGAGGGGAGAATCGGCGGGGGGGGGGGCCACTTCCAACGGCCACCGAATGGCGCGGCGTGATTCGCACCGCCGCAATCCGGCAGCTGGTGTCGGGGCAGGATTCACGCCGCCCTCCCGGCGATTCTCTGGCCCGGCCGGGGGGGGGGGGGGGGTCGGAGAATCCTGTCAACATCTCTCCCTTTTTCTTTTTTTCTATTTTTTTAATTTAGAGTACTCAATTCATTTTTTCCACTTAAGGGACAATTTAGCGTGGCCAATCCACCTACCCTGCACATCTTTGGCCTGTGGGGACGAAACCCACGCAAGCATGGGGAGAATGTGCAAACTCCACACGGAGAGTGACCCAGAGCTAGGATCGATCCTGGTACCTCGGTACCGTGAGGCAGCAGTGCTAACCACTGTGCCACCATGCTGCCCGGGTCTTACATCATTTCGCTACTGTGGTGCCTGCGCAAGGTCATTGACATAGTCGCTTAATTCGTGGGCAGGCGCTAAAGTAATTGACCGGACGCTGCAGAGAATGATGAGAGCTTGCAGCGATGCTCCTCTTGTCCTCTGCAATATATTTGACTCCTGCCTGACAGAATGCTGAGCACAACCTGCCGCTGAATGGGGTGAACTAAGGGCTGAGAGAGGATGAATGATGCAACTCAGCTGCTACTGTCTCCTCCGAGGTCAGGGGTCCCGATGTGTTCATCTACCGATAAGGTGGGCAGAATGTTTTCAGTCAATGGCATCCTCATAACTAGAGAATACCGGCACACACCAGAGGCCTGAGCATTGCTATGGGTGCTGAGCGTTGGCGGGGAACCTTCCATGGGTGAGGGGTTAAGGTTTGGGGGGGGGGGGGGGGGGGAGGCTGTACCATGAGCAATGCGGCACTACTGCATCATCAGTGTGGGAGGTGGGAGAGACATTGTGCTGCCACACCCTCAATGCATGCAGTTTGCATGGAGGTTGGCAGAGCATGGCGCCATGACATGAGAACGTGGAGGCTCTTTATGGGAGAACAAATTTTGAATTTTAGCACAAGCTAATTATTACAATGGTGACTTACTCTACTAGTGCCTAGGATCAGCCGTGCCCACTCGGTAACTATTGTTTCTTCGTCTTCCTCCCACATCCCGCTACGTCTAGTTGCATCCCCAGGATCCAGAGCTGAGGTTGAGGTGACCTGCTGACTTCAATGTCCTGTTGTCTGAGATGACCTTGGTGGGCATTCGCTGGGAGGCGGGGACCTTGAAGGTCCGGGTCTGCTTTCGGGCAACAGGGGTGTTGCAGTGCTGCTCTCCAGGGTGTTTTGGGCTGGAGGTGTCTCTGTGTGGGAGGGGGATGTCAGATGGGCTGGACACCTCTAGGGTCTCCAGGATGGAAGATTCTGGGCTGTGCTCCTGCAGATCCTATTTCCTTCTGGTCCCTGGGGACCCCGAGCTCCTCCATGGCATAGAGGGGCAGCTGGAATGAGACCTAGAAGCCCTGCCATCCTCTAACGCTGACACTTAGATTCCCACTCGTATCCGCACCATGCAATTGAAGGACTGCCCCATGGAGATCATGCCCTCAGTCACGGAGGTCATGGCCTAAACCATGGAGAGGACATCCCCCACCATGGAATGCACATCCAGCCCAAGGCCTCCACTGCGACCATCACCCTCACAGTGTTCGCTTTGTTGTGTCAGTCTGACGCCACCAGCTCCTCACAGAGAAGGCGCTGGGACTTCTCCAGTTGGACTTGCAGTCTGAGGAGGTATGCTGTCATCCCTTCCTGATACTTGTGACTCTGCATTTGCAGTTCCAGTAGCTCTGGGACAACCAAATTCAGCAGCAGGTCATCGGCCTGGAGCTCAGCAGAGTCCTGGGCTCCAGCATTCCTCAGAATTCTGGATCCCTGGGATGTCCTGCCTCCACCTGCTGTGGATCTTCTGGTGTGTAGTGCTTTCCAGTGAGTGACCCAGAAGCCTGCCTACTAAGTATTCCCACCGAGGTGCGGGTATCTGCGCCGGTGGAGGGTGCTGGTGACAGGTGTGATGGCTGTTCAGTGCTGCTCTCTGAGAGATCTGACCCGGAGCTGCTCGGGTCCATGTTGTCCAGGGGTCACGAGGATGGTCCGGGCTGGTCTGCTAAATGACCTGCAATGGAAAGGAGGTATCATTATTGCGGGACAGGGGAACGCTGATAGGACAGTGCTCACTCATGTGAGGCTTGCGCCATGATTGGCTGTGTTGAGGGTTCTCACTTGTGTCTTTGGCCCAGGTCTCGCCCTCTGCACAGATGCGGCCATGATCCTCGGCGGCAAGCTCAAGGACTCATTCCCCAAATGGAGTCCGGGTCTTGAGCTCTGCCATCACCCCAGCCGGTCGTGCCCACTCACACTTGTGCTCGAGTTTGTCCCACAATGAGACAGATGGGGAGTCATGCCAGGTCAGTGGTGATGTTGTGTGCCATGTGTGAGAGATGAGCGGCAGCGGGGATGTGAGGAACATAGAAACATAGAAAATAGGAGCAGGAGGAAGCCACTCAGCTCGTCAAGGCTGCCCCGCCATTCATTATGACCATGGCTGATCATCAAGCTCAATATCCTAATCCTGCTTTACCCCCATATCCTTTGATTTCCTTCGCCCTATATCTAACTGCTTCCTGAAAACATACAATGTTTTAGCCTCAACTACTTCCTGTTGTAATAAATTTCAGAGGCTCACCCCACTCTGGATGAAAACTTTTCTTCTCATCTCTGTGCTAAATGGTCTACCCGGTATTCTCAGACAGTGACTCCTGGTTCTGGACACAACCGCTGTTGGGACCATCCTTCCTGCATCTACCCAGTCTAGTCCTGTTAGAATTTTATAGGTTTCTATGAGAGCCCCCTCATTCTTCTGATAATCCTAACCGATTCAATCTCTCCTCAAACATCAGTCCCGCCATCCCAGGAATCAATCTGTAAACTTTTGCTACACTCCCTCTCGAGGAAGAACATCCTTCCTCAGATAAGGAGACCAAAACTGCACACAGTATTCCAGATGTGGCCTCACCAAGGCCCTGTATAATTGCAGCAATACATCTCTGCTCTGGTACTCGTATCCTCTCACAATCAAGGCCAGCATAACATTTGCCATCATTACCATTTGCTGTACCTCCTTGCTTACCTTACTGGTGTGCGAGGATACGCAGGTCTCAATGCACATTCCCCTCTCCTAATTTAAGGCCATTCAGATAATAGTCTGCTTTCTTGTTTTTGCCATCAAAGTGGATAAGCTCGCATTTATCCAAATTATACTGCATCTACCATTCATTTGCCCACTCACTCAACTTGTCCAAATCACACTGAAGGATCTCTGCATCCTCCTCAGAACTCACCCTCCCACCCAACTTGGTGTGATCTGCAAATTTGGGGATATTACATTTTGTTCCCTCATCTAAATCATTAATATATATTGTGAATAGCTGGGATCTGAGCACTGATCCCTGCGGTACCCCACTAGTCGCTGCATGCCAATTTGAAAAAATGCATTAATTCCTACTTTTTGTTTCCTATCCGGCAACCAGTTTTCTATTCATCTCAATACACTACTCCTAATCCCATGTGCTTTAATTTTACACACTAACCTCTTATGCGGGACTTTGTCAAAAGCCTTCTGAAAGTCCAAATATACCACATCAACTCTACTAGTTACATCCTCGAAGAATTCAAGTAGATTTGTCAAGCATGATTTCCGTTTTATAAATCCATGCTGGCTCTGTCTGATCCTGCCACCGTTTTCCAAGTGCTCAGCTATAAAAACTTTGATAATGGATTCTAGAATTTTCCCCACTACTGATGTCAGGTTTACTGGTCTATAATTCCCTGCTTTCTCTTTACCTCCCTTTTTAAATAGTGGGGTTACATTAGCTACGCTCCAATCTTCATGAACTGCTCCAGTCTATAGAATCTTGGAAGATGACCACCTATGTATCTTCTGATGCTATTTCGAGAGCCACTACCGTAAGTACTCCAGGATGTCGATTATCAGGCCTTGGGGATTAATCATCCTTCAATACCATCAATTTCCCCAAAGCCTTGGGCAGAATGTATTGGCTGTTCACGCTGGCAGGGTATTCCGGTCCCACCAATGGGGAAAGGGTTTCCTGGCGCCAAGGAGTGCAATCAATGGGAATCCTGGTGATAGCGGCAGGACCTGAAAAATCCCACTGTCGGGCCGCCTCCGCCGCCAAAATCCACATGCTCGTTTGCTCTGTAAATCCCGCCCCATGTCTCTACTAATAGAACATAGAACAGTACAGCACAGAACAGGCCCTTCGGCCCTCGATGTTGTGCCGAGCAATGATCACCCCACTCAAACCCACGTATCCACCCTATACCCGTATCCCAACAACCCTCCACCCCTTTAACCTTACTTTATAGGACACTACGGGCAATTTAGCATGGCCAATCCACCTAACCCGCACATCTTTGGACTGTGGGAGGAAACCGGAGCACCCGGAGAAAACCCACGCACACACGGGGAGGACGTGCAGACTCCGCACAGTGACCCAGCCGGGAACCGAACCTCGGACCCTGGAGCTGTGAAGCATTTATGCTAACCACCAAGCTACCGTGCTGCCCACCAATATTGAGCTCCTTCAATTCCTCCCTCTCACTAAACCCTGCATTCCCCAACATTTCTGGTATCTGATTAGTGTCCTCACTTGTGAAGACACAACCAATGTATTTAGTTGCTCAGCCATTTCTTTGTCCCCTATTATACATTTCCTTGTTTCTTACTGTAAGGGACCTACATATGCCTTCACCAAACTTTTTCTCTTCATGTACCTATAAAAACTTCTACAATCAGTTTTTAATGTACTCTCGAACTCATCCCCCCCCCCCCCCCAGCACACCTTCTTAATCAATCCTTTGGCCCTTCTTCGCTCAATTCTAAACTGCTCCAAACCTTCAGACCTATTTTCTTGGCCAATTTGTATGCTTCTTCCTTGGATCAAATACTATCTCTAATTCCCCTTGTAAGCCCATGGATTGGCCACCATTCCCATTTTACTTTTGTGCCAGGCAGGAATAAACTAGTGGGCGAAACAGCTGGCTTGTAATGCAGAACAAGGCAGCAGCATGGGTTCAATTCCCGTACCTGCCTACCCGAACAGGCGCCGGAATGTGGCGTCTGGGGGCTTTTCACAGTAACTTCATTGAAGCCTACTTGTGACAATAAGCGATTATTATTATTATTATTATTATTACAATTGTTGCAGTTTCCCAATGCACTCCTTGAATGTGTGCCATTGCCTATCCACTGTCATCCCTTTAAGTAATGTTCTCCAATCATTCAAAGCCAACTCACTCCCCTCATATCATTGTAGTTTCCTTATTAAGATTCAGGACCCTAGTCTCAGAATCAACTATTTCACTCTCCATTTTGATGAAAAATTCTATCATATTATGGTTGCTCATCCCCAAGAGGTGTCACACAACTATATTGCCAATGGTTCTGTATTTATTACACAGACGACGTATTGGGAGATATAATGGGGGTGGACAGGTCAGCATGGCCAGTGTTTGGGCCCCGCAGGACATGAAAGACTTACCATGGCTGCTTAAAGCAGGCCATTCATCTTCTTATGACATGGGCAGTGGCTGTGATATTGTCACTGGATTAGCAAGCCAGACACCCAGAGTGATGCTCTGGGAACGCAGGTTCAAATCCAACCATGGCAGATGATGACATTTGATCTGAAATTAAAAGTCTAATGATGGCCATGAAACCATCATTGTCGATTGTTGTAAAAATCCATCTGATTCGCTAATGTCCTTCAGGGAATGAAATCCGTCATCCTTGCCTGTTCTGGCCCACATGTGACTCCAGATCCACATCATTTAAATGACCTCAGGGATGGGAAATAAATGCTGGCCACATCCCACAAATGATTATGTTTTTAAACTCTTATGGAGTGAGCTGGTGCTCACGATTGCCAGCAGAGCTACTCAGACGGGGTTCGTCATCTTGGTGGCAGAACTTCAGCTCGAACAAGGGTACAGGGTCTCTTGCTGCACCCCATCCACAAGCCTGCTGAGGCTCCCTCGGTGAAATGTGGTGCAGCAGTTCTGACAGCTATCCCACCCCCCCCAATTGGACTTGGAACAAGTGCTGAGTTGAGGAGGTATTTGAATGGTGAACGCCACTGATTGCAGCCATGGCGGGGCAAGTGAATTAGAGGCAGACCACCACATAGCATGAAATTCATGGTAAAACATTTTGTTTGAAGAGGCTGAACATGCGGTGACTTTTCTTGCTGACGGCACCAGCGGGATTCTCTCTGGTTTTCTCACCAGGACTGACACTTGAAAAAATATTGGAAAATTCCGCACAAAGAGATTAATTTGACCGCAAATGTTCTGTGAGTCTATGCTGGTCATTAATCAAACCTTCATCTATAAATAGTCTGGGCTAGAAGTAGTAAAAACTGTATCATAAAATACAATACCTACAAATCTTGCATTTAAGTGTACTTCTCATTTATTTTCATTTATAAATTACTATTGTTACAAATACAAATGGCGGGATTTTCCGTGCCCTTGGGCGGAGGGTGTCGGGGACCCTCAAGCTCATTTAAAGATCAGGGCACCTTTTCAAAATGGTGGCCCGATTTCGGAGGAGCCGGTCTGGCCAGTGAGTTCAGCTCGCCAGTGATGAAAATAATTCAAAGAGAGAAATTCCCCAGGGCCCAAAAAAGTGACCAAATGTGGTTAGGTAGTGGTGGGGAACCCATCGACAGAGTTGGAGGGGAAACTGCCAGCAAAGCCCACCACAAAAGTAACTTAGAAACTTTTCCATTAGATCGCGCACAATATTTTTTGGGACTCTCTCTTTAACTTAAGCTAAAATGGAGTAGTAAAGAGGTTCATGGTTTTTTAAAATTAATTTATGGGATGTGGGTGCCGCTGGTTAGGCCAGCATTTATTGCCCATCCCTAATTGCCCTTCAGAAAATGGTGGTGAGTTGCCTTCTTGAACCACTGCAATACTTGGACTGTAGGTGTACCCACTATGCAGTGTGCAGTTAAGGGGCTGTGTAAAGTATTACTTTGTCGTGGAACTTTTGGTCATGTCAAAGCTACGTGGAGATCCCTTCTGTCATATGAAGTATAAATTGCCTCAAACTGTGCTTAGTCAAATTGCTTTTAGTTTGTTCATTCCAGTAAAAGTCTTAAAATGTTAAACCTTGTTGTGTAATCCAACCAATGAGTCACTGGAAATTCAAGTATCTTTTTAAAAGTTATTTGTCTCAAGGGGGATCATAACAATATCCATATCTATAATGAAGAGCTGTCTACATAAATACATCACAATATAATTAGACATATATATCACCAACTTATTCCTCCAGCTTCTCAGCCTGTACTCCACAGGAACTCCTAAGCTCCAACCAATTCTGCTTCTCTGCTTCCCGAACAGTTGTAGGTTTTACTATTCAACTATAAATAATAATTTAAAATCAAGTGTTCTGTGGTTTAAAAAAAGAGACGTAGACTATGTGAGTGAAGTAGGAGCTGAATTATATTTGGACAGCTTCATTTGGACAGCGGACCTCTTAACTCTGCACCACTTGAAGGCTCCACAGACAGTGACCCAAGCCAGGAATCGAATCTGGGACTCTGGCGCTGCAAAGCAACAGTGCTAACCGCTGTGCTACTCTGCCACCCTAGTTACCCAACCAAGAGGTGGCACAGGGGTGCAGTGGTTAGCATTGCTGTCTCATGGTGCCATGGATCCAGGTTTGATCCCAGCTCCAGGTCGCTCTCCATGTGGAGTTTGCACATTGTCCCAGTGTCTGCGTGGGCCTCAGCCCCACAACCCAACGATGTGCAGCGTAGTTGAATTGGCCACGCTAAACTTCCCCTTAATTGAAAGAAAAAAGAATTGGGAACTAAATTTAAAAATAGTTATCCAACCAAACAGAGAAGGATTAAAACCAATTGTAACTCCTGAGTTACATATGACTGATTACCCAAATTAACACCCCCAAACTGCCCCTTCCAACTACCCATACCCTTCACCCATTTACCTGCCGCCCTCTCCTCTCAGTCACATATATTACACATTTACCTTCTTTCTGTAGCGCGTCAAACTGGCCTTGGAATATTTTCTTACCGAAATATAAGGGCAAAGAATCCTGCAATGAGTAACTCAACTCCTGACTCCTGAAAGCCTGTTCACCATCTTCAAGGCACAAGTCGGGAATGTAATGGAATACTCTCCACTTGCCTGGATGAGTGCAGCTCCAACAACACTCAGAAGCCCAACACCATCCTGGACTACGCTGCCCACTTGATTGCTATCCCTTCCATAAACATCCAATCCCTCCGCAAACGGCGAACAGTATCATCAAGGCGCCTCAGGCAGTGCCTTCCAAACACACGATCACCACCATCTAGAAGGACGAGGATAACAGATACATGGGAACACCACCACCTGGAGGTTCTCCATCCTGACTTGGAAATGGCCTTCCTTCACTGTTGCTGAGTCAAAATCCTGGAATTCTCTTCCTAACAGTACTGTGGGTGTACCTACTTCTCAGGGACTGCAAGGAACTGAGGTTCAAGAAGGCAGCTCACCACCACCTCCTTAAGGGTAACCAGAGTTGGGAAATAAATGGTGGCTAGCAAGCGACACCCACAGAATAATGTCCAGTGCAGGGCCATAGAGTGGTGTGCTCGTCATTCCTAGCCAGATGTCTTTCAGCCATGGTTCCTTATCTGAGAGGACTGTAACAGAGACTCCCGTGAATATTTGAAATAGTTTCTTTTCTTTTTTTAAATAAATTTAGAGAACGCAATTTTTTTTTCTAATTAAGCCGCAATTAGCATGGTCAATCCACTACACATCTTTGGGTTGTGGGAGGTGAGACCAACGCAGACACGGGAGAATGTGAAAACTCCACAAGGACAGTGACCTGGGACCGGGATCGAACCTGAGTCTTCGGCACTATGAGGTAGCAGTGCTAACCACTACGCCACCGTGCCGCCATCTATTTGAAATTGTTATGGTGACCATTTACGGAGATATCAGCACTCCAAAAGGAGAATCAGGGATCTTTGATCTCATCCAAGAAGCAAGGTTGGACTTCTGCCTTGTGTTATCCCTCAATTTCGAGGACTGTTTTGGGATCCTCCACACACCTCAATGTCTTAAGACTTGCACAGATTTCCAAGGTGCCCCAGCCGGTTGCAGTTGAAGCAGGGCACCGAGATTGCTGTCGATTCCTCTCACATGTTGAGATAATTTGGCTTCACAGCATTGACATGGTCTCCCACCATCATAGAATTTACAGCGCAGAAGGAGGCCATTCGGCCCATCGAGTCTGCACTGGCCCTTGGAAAGATTTCTCCACTTAAGCCCACTCCTCCGCCCTATCCTCGTAATCCAGTAACCCCACCTTACCTTTTGGAGATTATGGGGAAATTTAGCATGGCTAATCCACCTAACTTGCACATCTTTGGACTGTGGTCTTTCTGAGTCTTCCTTGGCCTGGAGCCTCACTGGCCTTTTGTTGCTTTATAAGCTGGACAGTTGGTTGTTCTATACCACGGTTTAACCTTACCATGTAAAATGGACCAATGTTTTGGGCGTATTTCAGTGTTCCTGACCATTTGAAGGGTCTTTTCTGGAGACTGGCCCCTGGTATGTCCGAAAGGGCATCATCAGACACTCTAACTATGACTTGGTCTTGTATGAGCTCTGACTTTGGTTGCCATAACAACAGCCTTCAGCCAATCTGTGGTAATGGAAGAGTCAATGGGTTCTCCAGGCAGTTGGATTCGTTTGTTGCAGAAACCTAAGGATTTCATAAAATCTTCAACCTTACTAAAAATATATTTATTCCCAGCCTTGCAATGATGTCACCAACTATCAAACCTACTGAGTACAATAGTACAAAGAACAATACAGGACAGGAACAGCCCCTTCGGCCCTCCAAGCCTGTACCGGTCATGATGCCAACCTTTGCCAAAACCCTCAGCATTTCCTTGTGCCATATCCCTCTATACTCATCCTATCCATGTGTTTGTCAAGATGTCTTTTGAACGCCGTTAATGTATCTGCTTCCACAACCTCCCTGGCAACGCGTTCTAGGCACTCACCACCCAGTGCGTAAAAAGCCTTGCACATCTCCTCTAAAATTTGCCCCACGGACCTTAAACCTATGCCCCCTGGTGACTGACCTCTCCATCCTGGGAAAGAGTGCCTGCCCATCCACTCTATCCATGCCCTTCATAAACTTGTACACCCCTATCAGGTCACCACTCAACCTCCGTCTTTCTAATGAAAACAATCGGAGTCTATTCAGCCACTCCACATATCTAACACCCTCCAGACCAGGCACCATCCTGGTAAACCTCCTCTGCACCCTCTCCAAAGCCTCCACATCCTTCTGGTAGTGTGGCGACCAGAATTGTGCACAATATTCCAAGTGGGGCCTTACAAAGGTTCTATAGAACTGTAGCATGACTTGCCAGTTTTTATACTCGATGCACCGGCCAATGAAGGCAAGCATTCCGTCTGCTTTCTTGACTACCTTATCCACTTGTGTTGCCACCTTCAAAGATCTGTGGACCTGAACACCCAGATATCTCTGACTTTCTATATTCCTGCGAGTTTTACCATTTACAGTATATTTACCCTCGATGTTAGACCTACCAAAATGCATTACCTCACATTTGTCCGGATTAAACTCCATTTGCCATTTTTCTGCCCAAGTCTCCAACTATCTATGTCCTGCTATATCTTCTGACAACACTATCTGCCACTCCACGAACTTTAGTGTCATTCACGAACTTACTAATCAGACCGGCTACATTTTCCTCCAAATCGTTTATGTATCGGTTATTGGGCAGGACGGTTGCACAAGTGGATAGCACTGTGGCTTCTGAGGTTCATTTCCCCACTGGGTCACTGTCTGTGCGGAGTCTGCATGCTCTCCCCGTGTCTGCGTGGGTTTCCTCCAGGTGCTCCGGTTTCCTCCCACAGTCCAAAGACGTGCAGGTTAGTTGGATTGGCCATGATAAATTGCCCTTAGTGGCCAAAAAAGGTTAGGAGTGGTTATTGGGTTTCAGGGATAGGGTGGAAGTGAGGGCTTAAGTGGGTCAGTGCAGACTCGATGGGCCGAATGTCCTCCTTCTGCACTGTATGTTCTATGTACATCACAAACAACAGAGGCCCAAGTACAGATCCCTGTGGAACACCACTAGTCACAACCTTCCATTCAGAAAAACACCCTATTCCTGCTACCCTTTGCATTCTGTGACCGAGCCAGTTTTGTATCCATCTTACCACCTCACCGCTGATCCCGTGTGACTTCACCTTTTGTACCAGTCTGCCATGAAGCACCATGTCAAAGGCTTTATTGAAGTCCATGTAAGCAACATCCACCGCCCTCCCCTCATCAATCAACTTTGTTACGTCTTCAAAAAACCCGATCAAGTTAGTGAGGCACGACCTCCCATTCACAAAACCATGCTTTCCATCGCTTATGAATCCATTTGTTTCTAAGTGGGTATAAATCCTGTAGCTGAGAATTCTCTCCAGTAATTTACCTGCTATCGACGTGAGGCTCACCGGCCTATAGTTTACAGGATTATCCCTGCTACCTTTCTTAAACAGTGGTACCACATTAGCTATTCTCCGCTCCTCTGGGATCTCACCTTTGTATAAGGATACAAAGATGTCAGTCAAGGCCCCAGCAATTTCCTCCCTTGCTTCTCTCTGTATTCTGGGATAAATCCCATCTGGCCCAGGAGACATTTACCTATATCTTTTAAAAGACCCAATACCTCCTCCTTTTCGATGTTAACACGATCCAGACTGTCCACACACCCTACCCAAGAATCATCTTTCACAAAGTCCGTTTCTTTAGTATTGATTTAGTACCTCGCCCATTTCCTCTGGCTCAACATATGGATTCCCCCCCACTGTCCTTAAGTGGTCCAATCCTTTCCCTGGCCTCCCTCTTGCTTTTTACATATGAAAAAAAGCTTTGGGATTCACCTTAATCCTACTTGCCAAAGACTTTTCATGACCCCTCCTAATTTCCCACTTCAGTACCTTCCTACTTTCTTAATACGCCTCAAGGGTTTCAACTGTTCCCACTAGTGCACTCACTTTTTCAGCCTCTGTCTTATGACTTAATCCTGAAGCTATCGCGTATCTTGAAAATCTTTTTCTCCAAAGCCTCTAATTCTGAACCTGGTCTGGCATTTATCCCCCCAAATTGATCTGGTAGGGCTGATTCATTATCCATGACTTCAGTTCAGCACAGGAGAGTACAGTTTTAAATATTGTTTTACTTTTAAAGATCGTGCTGCAGAACTATATTCTCCATGCTTCTTCCCACATGTCATGTTTTGAGAGACTCCCATGATCGTGGAAATGACCTCAAATGGATCCTCTTGCACTGAATTTTTAATCAAACACTTGGGTCCTACATAACTTTTTTCAGAGTATGTTAGAGTGATTAAAAGACAATTTCTGGTTCTGGCTGAGTTTTAAAAACTTTGTTTCTTTATTTTAATGGAGCTCGCCCATTGCTGGGTCCTTTCTCTCTGCAATTGAAGGTGATTCACAATGGACTTCCACGTGCTCTGGTAGAGTCCTTTAGCTGCACAATGGATTCTTCTTCTGCCTTCAGCCTCCACGTCTGCAATGGAGCTTCTTGTTAGGCTTGCCTTTGGTTGAGGTGCACTTCAGTAAGATCTAGTTACTGGTCCTTCACCAGCTTCTCCAGTCCCACATTAACCCTTGCTATGCCGAACACCCTTATACTACAAGTGTAGCATCACATTGTCTTTAATTTTGTTAATTTTTCATCTGTGATGACTTCTTGCAACCTAAGCATTATAGTCGACCCTGAGCTGAACTTCCTGCACCATGTCCTCTCCTTCTACCACTGTAATATCCCCCCTTCCTCATTTATACCTCGCCCCATCTGCTGCTCAAACCTTTCTTGATGCAGCTGGAAATCCTGAAGTTGTAAGTTGGTCATCTTGAGGAGTTAAGGGCTATTAATAAAACTTACTTGTAGCTCAGAACAGCAGGAATTCAAGCATAAATGAAGTAGCTTGAGGGTGTCGCAAGAAGACAAAATAGCTTATCTTCGGCTTTTGATGTATGAATATTATCCATGAGAATTATTTGTGCAAGAAAATAAGTGCCTGGGAAGACATCAAGCATGAGTGACTTTGACCAAACATTGGTGGAGGTTCGTCACTGTACGCCACAAGAGGAAGGAGGTGGACTGTTTGTTTCGTACTACCTAACCTGCCCTAAGTTCCACAAACCTATTATGTACGTCCTTGCAAACTGAGATTGGCTCTGGGCAAGCAAAAAGCTCCAATTTAGAATTCTCAGCCTGGCTTCTCAATCTCTTCCTTTTTCTGTCCCTCCAGATCTCAGTAACCTCCTCCACTATTCGTTATAGGATAGAAAGATAACTGCAAGTAAAATTACTACTGAAAGGATTTGAGAAGTTGGGAAAAATTGTTGCTTTGAAGTAAACCAACTGCAATGTTTATGTAAATTGTTGAATCCGCGACAGGCAGAATACATCGACGAAAGTAGAAATTACAGAACAAGATTTATTTCAATATGTCATGTGAGAGTACCTTTAAGAAATAAATGTTTAAGCAATGTACCTTTAAGAAATGAAGCAGCTCATATTACTGAAGTGATGTCAGGGTGTGGGTGGAGCTGGGTTTTTAGCTCAGCCATTTTGCAGTGTTTTGTTTTCAGTTTTGAGAAAAAGAGCTTGGGTGCGTCTGTGTTTGAGGTGAGCTGGATCCGCTGTGATCTCTGCCATGAAAGACTATCTCTGAATCACTTGGGTGATTTAAACTCATAATAGTAATGTATTTAACCTGATGTGTTTCTGTTCAAAGGTGTTAAGTCTTTTGGAGGTTTGAAGGAAGATTTTGAAGGATTATTTAATGTTGTATTATTTTCAGGGTTATCTTTGAAGTAAGGGGTGTTAAGGGATTCAATATTTATTTACAAAGGTTAAGTTGAATTCATGGAATAAACATTGTTTGGTGTTTAAAAACCCCTGTGTCGATAATTGTAATACCGCACCTGGAGACTAAGTTGTGTGCTTCAAATGCAACAATACATTAAAGGGAGAGGTTGGTTGAACTCCATGATACATTTTGGGGTTCTGAAAACGCCGGTCCCATAACAAATATAATTACAATACTCCTCCACTCCCTTAAGCATCTCCTTCCCCGGGACTTCCGGTGACGGGAGGCGGCAGCGCAACGGAGGACTCCCGATCGGGAACGGCATTTTCGGGGCTTTAAGCCCGGTCCCAGGGTCCACGGAGGCGTCAAAGGCAGGGAGAAGGCATGGAGGAGGCACAGTAGAATAAGATGTCCAGGATCAGCAAGAAAACGGCTGGTAAAAGAACAGCTGAGGGCCCGTCGGGGAGTGGAGAGGTCACCACGGGGTCACCAGGGAAAAAGGAGGCTGGAGCACCAGGGGAGGCCGCATTGCTGGAGGCTGAAGAAGTAACTAAGGTAATGGCTGCAGAATTCGAAAGGCAGTTTATAAAAAACCTGGAGGCGATGAGGAAGGAGATGAGGGAGGTTTTGCGTGTGCTGGTGGAGGAGGCGGTTTCCCCGGTGACGACGGCGGTGGCGAGTGCAATGGCGGAGGTGCGGGCGCAAGGGGAGGCGCTGAAGGTAGTGGAGGAGACGGTGGCGCAGCACAGTGATCAACTGGGGAAGGAGATGCGGAAGGTGATGGAGGTGAATAAAGATCTGCGAGGAAAATTGGGAGATCTGGAAAACAGGTCCAGGCGACAGAATTTGAGGAGTGGGGCTGCCCGAAGGAGTTGAAGGGCCGAGGCTGACGGAGTATTTTGCCGCTATGCTGGCGAAACTATTGGGGCAGGGGGATATGAACTGGATCGGGCTCATCGGTCGGGGAGGCCTGTACCAAAGGCGGGTGAGCCACCAAGAGCAGTGACTTTGTGCTTCTGTCGGTACTGTGTGAAAGAGAAGGTCCTGTGCTGGGCCAAGCAGAAGCGGGTGATGCAGTGGGCTGGAGCTGGTATACGTGTATACCAGGACTTTACGGTGGAGCTGGCGAGGAGACAGGGTGCTTTCAACCGGGCACTGTACATCAGCAAGGTGCAGTGCGGCATTGTATATCCAGCGAAGCCAAGGGTGACTTATAAGCTCAAGGACTTTTATTTTGGAATGGCGGAAGCAGCGGAGGAGTTTGCGAAGGCAGAAGGACTGTGACAGAACTGAGAAATTGAGAAATGGCATTGTGCCGATGTAACCTCAGGACTGTATTTTCTTCTTTTTTGTATCTTCTTTTTTTGTTTCACTGCGTCCGGGTGTATGGGCTAGAGGAGCCAATGGTGTATATATTTGGACAAGGGAAGTGATGGGATTTTCACTCGAAGCGAGGGCTCTTTGGGGTGTAGGTAGATATGCGGGGTGTGCGTGCTACGGAAGGAAGGGGGAAGGAGTTTTACAAGAGGCAGTGGGCAGGAGGAGTTGGAGGGGAGGGGGGAGTTTACATCTCTTGGGTATCACATACGGTACTCTTTCGGAGGTTGGACGGCGTTGAGTGTGTGTGTGGGGGGGGGGGGGGGGGGGGGGGGGGGGAGTGGATTCTAGGGTGACCAGGGGCCGGGGGGGGGGGGGGGGGGGGGGGGGGGGAGTGGACTCTAGGGTGACCATGGGCGGTCCCGGACTCCTTTCTTTTTTCTCCTTTCTTTTTTTTGTTTCCACCGTGGGAGGGTTTGTTTTATTGGATGCACATATTGACAGGTGGGCCGTTGTTTGGGGTGGTGGGAGGATGGGATCGTTGTTATTGTTAAGGGGATTGACTTTGTATTCGTTACCGTTTACTGTTTGAGGGTGGGGTGGGAATTTTGGAGGAAAATGTGAAAATGGAGAATAAAAACATTTTTTAAAAAAGCATCTCCTTCCCCAACCTGCAGCTCGGCCAGGGATTTTATACTTCTCCTTGTAAAGGGTAAATCCCACCTCCTTAAAGGGGAAGTACATATTCCGGGCAGGTTATAGGAAATCGTATGGAGCTGATCCCGGGACCTCCATTGGGTTATAACATCAGGAACAGTTACATCATACGCAGTATCTGTAACATGTACTTTTGATATAGGTAAAACGTGGTATATAAAGCAACATGGTTTTCAACAGTTCTTTGGAGGACCTCAAAACTAAAACCAGTAACAGAGAGCCTATTTCTGTTGACAGTATTGACAGATTACTCAGGCTGCAAATCAAGAAAGTCTGTTCCATCTGATTCACCATTAGGTGCCTTGGGTTTACCCAAAGCTCATCACTGTCAGCCACAGTAGGAAGGAGGTGGATTAAAGATGAATGTTAATACTCTCCTGGACAGCCTCCCATCCTCCATACACTATAAATGTCAGTCCATCTAACTGTCTGCTCCCCATACCCTAACCTGCACCAAGTTCCACTGACCTATTATGTATGTCCTTGCGAACGGAGATTGGGTCTGGGCCAGAGAAAACCTCCAATTTAGAATTCTCAGCCTGGCTTCTCAATCTCTTCTTTTTTTCTGTCGCTCCAGATTGCAGGAACTTCCTCTAGCCCAACATAGCTGCCTCCCCACTGTGAACTCTTCAACCCCTGTATTCTTTACTGCTCTGTCTCTAGAGATTTGTCTGTTCCTTTTTCCACTATTTGTAGGCATGTCTTTGATATGCCCCAGTCACTAAGTTTTACTCCCTAAATCACTCCACCCACCTTGCCTCCTCAGGACCCTTCATCGAGTCCATCCCTCCAACAATGGTTTGGTTGTTGCTCCTCACATCTCTGTCTTTGACTCTGAACACATTTTTGCCTCTGTGGAGTTCATGGGATGTTTATTTATAAAAAGGGCATTGTACAGATGCAAGTTGTGGTAGTATTTTTAACACCGCATACTCCTAAGAGGTATTACTTGTGAGGAACAGAATACTTCAAAAAATACAACAAAACGGGGGGGGGGGGGGGGGAATCACACAATTGTTACGGCGCAGAAGGAGGCTACTTGACTCATCATGTCTGCACTGGCTCTCCAAATGAGTATCATGACTTAGTGCTATTCCACTGCTTGTTCCCCATGCCCCTGCACACTTTTTCTGTTCAAATAATCATCTGATGCCCTCTTGAATGTCTCAACTGAACCTGCCACCACCACAAATGCCAGGTAGTCCATTCCAGCCCTGAACCATCTGTTGTGTGAAAATGTTTGTCTCACATTGCATTTGCTTCTTTTGCAAATCACTTGAAATCTGTGCTCTCTTGTTCTTGATCCTTTTTCAATTGGGATAGCTTCTCCTTATCTATTCTGTCCAGCCCCCTCATGATTTTGAATATCCCTATCAAATGTCCTCTTTGCCTTCTGTTCTCCAAGGAAAACAGCCCTAAACTCTCCAATCTATCCTCATAACTGAAGTTTCTCATCCCTGGAACTATTCTTGTAAATCTCTTCTGCACTCTCTCCAATGTCTTCACATCCTTTCTACAGTGTGATACCCAGAACTGTACACAATATTCCGTAAAATGATCCAAATGCTTGAGGATATTTGAAGCAGCCATTAAATAGAGAAAACGGCTATCAATTGTTGTGAGTTCTCAAAATTATATTTTATGTGAGCAGGATTCGGAGATGTTTTGACCATATTAATAAGTGACTAATGTCACAATGCAATAGGGGAACTGCCATATACTCTTTAAGAGTGGGTGAGAACGCAATTCATCTCAATCTAATTTTCATTGTATGTAGACCAAAGTAGGCCAACAAAACAATCAACGGAACAATTATGGGCATGAAGATCTGGCTTCTAAACACCCATCACAGTATGCCAGCAACGCTGGCTGTGTTTATAGGATCTACTCTTGTATTCAACAAGGGATTTTAAATATAGACTTGGCAGGTATCACTTATTAAGAATGTCAATCACTCAGCATGGTTTGAAAAAAAAACACCCTTGAACAATATCATTAACAGTAAATGAATTTGCAACCTGTCAATACATTTATTCAATATTGATAGCTGTGCTTATATAATTTCTGAAATATTTTCAGCGTTGAAGTGGATATTAATGACATACTTCTGGACGCACCAAGTTGGAACTCATCACCATGTTGAAGCATTTTAATTAAATGACTGGTCTAAGTACACAATGAGCTGAATTTTACGAGGCACATAGCTTGCCGCCCCAGTAGAAAGGTCAGTCATGAGCCGACTGGCTTTAAAAAAAGACTGCCTCTGTGTGATATTACACTGGGGTGACCTTAATGAAGTAACTGTAGGACTTTCTTCCCTCAGGGAATTGAACACCTGATTTTGAAAGCTGCAGATCTCCTTCAGCCGGACTTATTATGTTAGAGGAGGCAGAAAAAGGCTCTGCACTTGCCATTAATTGGTCACGTAACGGCCTCATTCGGCCTAGGAAGTCCCCAGTGTTACTATAGTCAACTTGGCTGCACTCTGAATAACGTGCAATAAAGAGGTTTGGCTAACTTTAGTGGCTACGGCAAGCTGGTGGCATCTGCACCATGGCCAATAAGGTGGCTGGCAGTTCTTCTCTCCCAGCAGCATCAGCAGGAGCATTGGCCACTGCTGGTTCTGCAGTAGGCTTGGGATCAGGAGCAGCGCTGGAGGCCCAGAGTGCAGGTGTGTGGGGTGGCCTCACCAGGGCAGTCATGAAAATCCAAACTGGCAAGTTACCCAGTGTACTATTAAGTCTTCAAAATAAAACGTTACTTAAGCATGCCGATGAAAAGTATTTCTGAATCTACTGAGCAAGGTTAATGAAATACATACAACTCCATTCTTAAATCCTGTTGAGATGACCCACATGCCACCAGAACATGATGTGAGTATCATTATATATATTACAAATGTCGGTGTTACACACGGCAATCCTAAGTCTACCATTGTGTCAGCATTTGCTGCACAAAATCAGAATTATCTGTGTATTTTGTTTAACCTCAGACATGGGTAGAAACAGAGATGTGAAAGGACTGAAAAGGCAAAAAATGCAAGCAACTCATAAAAAGCTCTATGTAGAGATCAGGCCTCTGCTGAGCGAAGTTGATTTGTGGTATTTACTTACTCACTTCCATTGTTCTCCGCACCCCAATGTTTAGCATCAAATTTAAGTTGCTTACACGTTTGACTTGGTGCTTCAGTAACTCCATGGCTCCTCATGAATTGATGCTGCTTCACTTCTGTCAGAACAGATTTGCTGTCCTTATCGGTTGTCATCAGTCCATCTTCACTCCACTCAGAGTCAGGGGCGAGCCTGCCCCTGCCAACCCGGGCAGCAACGACCAGGTTTTATGGCTCTCAGGCAATTAACTGCCTGATGCCATGGCTTCCGCCCCTACTTGGGAGGATGTCCCATCTCCAGGAGCTGACGGTAAAACAGTAGCACAGGGAGCAATGGCCACCACTGAGATTGCCATCAGTCCTCAACAAAACGTTATGGAGGAGGTTGGACTAGTAAGTGCGGTGGGTGGCTTCGTTGAGGCCAGTCAGGCAGGTCCTTGAGGCGTCAGGAGGTGGTTTCAAGCAGTTCAGACTTTTCTGCAGGAGGACTCTCCATTGGGCATGGAGTTCCAGAATAGGAAGATCCCCCTCCAACTCTCCCTCCCACCCACCCACCCACCCTCACACACACACTCCTGAGCTTGTAGGCAGGACATCAGGGTTTATCGGAGGATGCCCTTAAGTGGCCATTAATTAGCTGCTGTAGGGCCTCAACTGACCCTTAGGATGACAGGCCACCCAACATCTATCCCACCACAATAAAATACCAGCAGTTTCGGGTAGGCAATAGGCATGACCTCTCCCACCATCCCAGTTAATTTTATGCTCCCCCTGTCCCGCCTGCCAGTCTCCTTGGCAGGAGATAAATTTCCAACATTAGAGTGGGAAAGCATCACAATCCCTTTTAATTTTGACTGGAGCTTTTCTGGTTATTTCCTCCTCACCCTTTAGCAATCTCCCAGCAGGAGGACATATCCGGGCTGGGTACTTGTTCTCCATCCCCTGTAGTGACAATCCTGAAAGATCAGGTGCTTCTATTTTTGACCAGTGTGGATCTCACAGCACATCACGTTTACAAAAGGGAATCATGCTTGACAAATCTACTAGAATTCTTAGTAGAGTTGACCAGTGAGAACCAGTGGATGTGGTTTATTTAACCTAAGAAGGCTTTTGCCAATGTCTCATATTGCAGATTACTCTGTAAAGTTAAAGTGCATGGGATTGTGGGTAGTGTCTTAAAATTGATAAAAAGCTGGTTAGCAGACAGGAAGCAAAACATTGGAGTTAATGGGTCTTTTGCCTATTGGCAGGCAGTGACTAGTTGGTTACCGCAGAATTCTGTGCTAGGACCCCAACTATTCACATTATATATTAATGATTTGGACGAGGGAACTAAACGTTTTATCTCTAATTTTGGAGGTGATACAGAGCTGGGTGGGAGGGTGAGCTGTAAGGAGGATGCAAAGATGCTTCAGCAGGATCTGAACAGGCTGAGTGAGTGAGAATATGCATGGCAGGTGCAGTATAATGTGGATAAATAGGAGGTTATCTATTTCGGTAGCAAAAATAGAAAGGCAGATTATTATTTGGATGGGTGCAAATTGAGAGAGGTGGATACTCAGAGAGACCTTAGTGTCCTCGTGCATTAGTTGCTGAAAGTAAGCATGCAGGCAGTAAAGAAGGCAAGCGGTATGTTGGCCTTCATTGCGAGAGGATGAGTAAAGGAACAGAGATGCTTTACTGAAATTGTATAGGGCATTGGTGAGGCCACACCTGGAGTACTATGTGTAGTTTTTGTGTCATTATTTGAGGAAGGTTGTTCTTGCTGTGGAAGGACCGCAGCGAAGGTTTACCAGGCTGATTCCTGGGATGGCAGGACTGTCATATGAGGAGAGACTAAATCAGTTAGGATTATATTAATTGGAGTTTAGAAGAGTGAGAGGGAATCTCATTTCCAAAGTGAGATTCCAACAGGATTAGACAGGGTAGATTCAGAAAGATTGTTCCCGGTGGTGGTGGGTTCCAGAAAGAGGGAGTCATAGTTTGAAGATAAGGGATAAATCTTTTAGGACTGAGGTGAGGAGAAATTTCTTCACCCAAATAGTGGTGAATCTGTGGAATTCACTACCACAGAAAGTAGTTGAGACCAAAGCATTATATTTCAAGAAGGAGTTAGACATAGGTATTGGGGCTAAAGGGATCAAGGGATAGCAGGGGAAGGCGGAATCAGGATGATTAGCCATGATCGTAATGAATGCTGGAGCAGGCTCGAAGGGCCGAATGGCCTCCTCATGCTCCTATTTTCTGTGTATGGTTCAATGTACATCAGCCCACAAATGAAGAACACAGACTGAAAAATGGAGCCCAGTATTCTTTTTTTTGCTTGCGTCTGTTGAGAATTCAGCAGTAATATCCTTTTTGGGAAGAAAGTGTGCACTGGCAGAACCAATATAGGTGGTCCTGCAGGCAAAGCTATTAAGTTCTAATTTTATATTTTGTGGTTGGTTGTGCTCTTTCACTCGAGACTGTCCTTGTGATGCAGCACTATGCTCTTGCTCGGTTGTCATAGCTATGCTTACACAATTTACCTGCCAGAGTCTTCACTTGGCTGCCTGATGCAGAATAATTTTTACCTTTCCACCATACAAGCCCATACCCACCTCAGTGCAACAGAAGTTGTGAAGTTGTGCTTAAATTGGTTTGTACATTTATCTGTCCCCTCCTGAACAAAAAGATGATTGAAGATTGCAAACAGATCCTTCCGTTCGCCAGCTTTGTACCTGATGTATTTACCTTCATCGATACTTTGCTGATGTGCTTTTAACAATGGTTCGAGGTAATTTTTATTGTGTACACTTTCCACGAGCAAAGAGTTCACCAGTTAGCTCAGCCTCCACTTTCAGAGATGACAAAAACCCATTTTGATTGATGTGAAGAATAGTGTTTAGTTAGTCTTGGGTCACTCTCACTTTGTAATCGTAGCCTTCACCTCCAATTCCAATCACCATCAATCTTTCTTATCAGAGAATAAAACTCTACGGTGTTTCGTTGAAAGTATTCCTCCCACATCTGTGTAAACATGTCAGTATGTAGTGTGTCCAACCAGTTGATTTTACCCAGTCAGGGAATTCCTGATCAATTTGCAACCTGCATTGCGACCCCTATTCAGATGAATGGAGCCATTGTGGATGTAAATCACCCAAAGGCTCTTTTCTCTTTAATAGAGGAGGGAGAAGGCAGGTAAACAACAAGTTTTAATTGGGGAAGAATTTTTTAAAACAGCAATGAATATTTTTTATTCTATGTAGATCAGATCTTTTATGGTGTCACTCTTGGTCTGTCAGAGGTTATGTTATTAAGGGGATGCTGGAAACCCTACAGAGTAATCAGTCATTGCTGGGTGGAAATTTCAGGGCTCAGAGACAGTTGTTATAATGGTGGCTCTTACAATTCAAATGTGGTTCCTGATGATCTCTCTGGGAAGCCTCTTTTCCTATTGTACCATGTCAATCATGAAACATTACACTTCAGACCTGAGCAAGCTATTGCCTGTGGGTCACATGCTGCCCACAGAAGCTTCCAATCTGGTCCACAGTTGTACCTGGGAAAGCATTCATGTAAGTCGAAGTTGGTCAGTGGTTGGAGGCTAGAGACAGGCTCATCTTGGACATTTGGACCGCAAAAGTAGAGGAGGTGTGTGCGCATGAGGCAGAAATGGGGACAGCACTAGAAGGCTTACTAAATACTGCAGGATTGAATTGCTTTTTGCTTTTACAAGCGCATAGAGTAAGTTCAAAGTTCAATTTATTTTACACGGAGGTTTTAATGCTCTCGTTGAAAAAAATTCAATCTTATATAGTTTTGTTCCTCTCACTCCCTCACTGAAGGAACTGATTGGTCAGATCGTGCCATGGGTGGTGGCTGTCCAGGACCTGAACCAAGAATCTTAAAGTCTGCACTGACATAATAATACACTGAAAAGTGTCTTTACCCACTGGAATAGTTATAAAATCTGTAATAACCCTCACAAGATCCATGGGGGCAGCCCAATTGATCTTATTGTAGGACTTGTGGAATACGAGCTCTCCCACTAGTTGGAGCTCGTAAATATTGCCTCATAAAAGCCGGCCCGCACTGGGGATCGGTGAGACCAATGGTCCCGATTGGGATCTACGGACATTAAGCCTCATTGCGGCCTTTACTTTTGTTGTTGAATTAAACTTCTTTTGGATTTACATAACTTGGGCTTCCTGAGCTTTTATAAAATCTACAATCTGATGCTTTTAAATCCTGCATCTGTACATACATCCTGTCAACGTTTTAGAATATAAATTCCTATAGCCACATTTGTAATTGCATCAGGGATGTAAGGTTATGAGGGGAGGTGAGAAAAACGTGGGCTGTTCTCCTTAGAGCCGAGAAGGGTAGATTTAATTGAGATGTTCACAAAATCACGTAGGGTATTGATTAGGTAAATAAGCAGAAACTGTTTCTGGCGGCATAAAGGTCAGTACCCAGAGGACACAGATTTAAGGTAATTGACAAAAGGGCCAAAGGGTAGCAGATATGTAGGCCCAATAAAAAGATGAGCTGCAATTCTGCTGGTGGACAAGGGATTGACATATCAAAGCATGAATGCTGCTATCTGCAGCGAGTCACAAGATATGTATGACTGAAGGTCTTCACAAGCACTCCCAGTTTAATACTTTGAGGTGGGCTCCACAGCCATCAGTTGCATTTGCGCTTCTGAAAATAAGAGTTGAAAAAAACATCCACTGTTCCTGCCAGAGGTACAGCTAAGGTTTAGATTTTTAGAAGAAGGATGATGAATGTAATAGAAAGTGAAGTGTGCGCGGTTTTAGGTTAGGGTTTCATGTTTTGAGAAAATTGAAGATCAGCAATGTGTTTCCTCACGGGTGTGGAACAGATTACAGACTTCTCTCTCCACAGATGCTGGTAAAATCTTCTAAAATACGACATAAGGTTATTGATCCCAGCTCGAGGAGTGAGATGAAGAGAGAGAGGATGCAGATCATCGTGTTCGCCACACAATTTGGCAACCATCTCGGAGATAGCCTTTCATTTCCTTTCTCTTTTCGTTACTGTTTTTCACTTGGCGATTCTTGCAACACCATATTGTGGATCTCAGCAAAGCAGCATTTTTATCGACAAGACAAAAGTTAAATACTGCGGATGCTGGGAATCTGGAATAAAAACAGAGTGCCAGGGATACTCAGTAAGTCAGGCATCTATGTAGACAGCAAAATAACACTGGACTTTGGTGCCATTGTAAAGAGGGGTGATCAACTGCAATGTTTAGATTAAACCAAGAGAGCATCAAAAAGATTATGGGGACATTTTCCACAGCCCCACGGCGTGTTTAGCAGCGGCAGGACGTTTCCCATCCCACCACTGTCAATGGGTTGTCATTTCGTTCCCACCCTCTGCCACTCTACCACCTGGGAACCTATAACAGGAGGGGGTCGCTGTTGACTGGACCAGAAGATCCCACCAGCAAATATAGCTGGAAAGCTTCAGCCAATATTCTTGGTTTGGTTATTGTGTGTATACATCTCTGATTTGTACCTTATCATAGACTGCCTACAGTGCAGGAGGCCATTTGGCCCATCGAGTCTGCGCCGACCCTCTGAAAGAGCACCTACCTAGGCCCACTCCCCTGTCCTATCCCTGTAACCCCACCCATCCTGCACATCTATTGACACTAAGGGAAAATTAAGCATGGCCAGTCCACCTAACCTGCACACCTTTGGGCTGTGGGAGGAAACCAGAGCACTCAAGGTTTGAATTGAACCTGGGTCCCTGGCACTATGAAGCAGCGGCGCTAACCATTGTGCCACCTTGCTGCCCATGATGATATAATTAGCATAATAAAATGTTTATGTTTATTTGTACCAAAATTTATTATAATTGTGTATTTCTTGAATATTTATGACCAGACTCCTCCCCTCCCCTCATTCCCCCACTCCCAGTTTCCACACCCAGATGTGACCTACTGACCAAAGCGTTTGCCCCCCCTTCCCCCCTCGTTCTCCCCCCCCCCCCCCCCCCCCCCCCCCACTTACATTGGGCATTTTATAGGCACGTCGCACCTATAATTTATTTTATTTTGACTTGCCAGCTGGCACAGGACCCTGAAATAAAATGCTGGGAAACACTCAGCAGGTCAGGCAGCATCTGTGGTGAGAGAAGACAGGATTCTGCTGTTGGCATTTAGAATCTTGTAGCACCCAAGAAGCAGAATTGAAAGATTGGGTGAGATCTACCGGCAGTTCACACCGGCGGGATATTCCAGTCCCACGCCGGCGCACGGGTTCCTCGCCAACAAGTGTTGCAGTCACCGGGAAATTCTTTGGCAACAACAGGGCCGGTAAATCCCACTGGTGGGCTGCCTCAGACGTGGCGGATTGGTGGGTAAATCCCACCCTTTGTCTTGAGCAGGCACCCCCCCCCCCCCCCCCCCTTTCATTCCCCTCCTAAAAATGTTTCAATTACAGCTTCTGTCCCAAGGATTTTGCAGGTGGCTGACTTGGCTTGTGCAGAAGCTTTCCAGAAATGTTCTGGTGCCAAGACCCCCACAAAATAAACAGCACTACAAAGTCACTGGAATTAGAATTTTAATCGGAATTCAAGAACCAGTCTCCAAGAGACCAGTGGAATCAGGAAGGCCATGTTATTAAAATAGAAAATAGTGGAGCACTGAAACAGCAAAATTTCAGCAGGCACTAAACTTGTTTCAACAGATTAAAAAGTAAGATGTTCCCCAAATTCTGGGTTTTTCAAGATGGTGAAGGGCTCATTCCACAATTATCAAGGAAAGGGGATGTCATAATGTTGGGTGCACACATTGTTAATGGAGTCCAAAAAAGGGGGGATGGTTTCAGATCAACTCCCCACAAGGGGCTAAAGCTGATAGCCGTAAGTCCAAGGCAAAGCCTTTTTCAAGATGGTAGGTCGGCATTGCAGGATCAACTCCTCAGTCAAGAGAGTAGGAAGTGGAGGTGCGAGGTAGGTGGGGCAGAATTCTAAAGGAAGACGAATGGTCCAGAATTGATTCACTCAATCAAAAGATTAAGAAATGGACACAGGACCATGACGTGACAGCTGAAGATTTTGAGGGGTAAGGCAAGCAGAATTCCTCAGGCCTAAGGAGAATGTAGGAATCCAACTAGATGGGACGGGAAGAGCAGAGAGCTTAAAAGGGACCTCATGAATGGAAAGGGAAAACATTGCTGTTCAAATAAAATTGACATTGTGCATTTGTGTAAAAGCTATGTGCAATAAGAAGCTAAAATATTAATTGTAAAATTAATTGTAAAAGTACTTGCTTGGATACAAGGTCATTTACTAGATGAATGATCCTCCTGTTTAAACCTGGTTTCCCCTTTATACTCCCTTTATTTTTTGTTGTTATTTTTGACTTTTATACCTTTTTTGCCTGGGCAATTGCTGGGACCTGTGCTTTTCAGGTGGACTACACCTTTCATTTGAAAAAAAACGGTAAAGATGTGCTATTTGGTCACGCCGCAGGAACCCCCGGTGAGATGTACTGCTTCGTTTGTGGTGACACATTTTGATGGACTTGGCTAGCAGCCGCCATTAAGTTGTTTTAAATCCCTTGGTATTACCTAACCCTCAATGCTGATTGGTGTTAGCTATTCCAGAATGTCCTGTAAATAAAGGCAGACCCCATTTTGGGAGTTAGTTTTAGTTTTGAACTAAAGAGCTGAATGAAACTCTTAAATGTCTCTGCCAGAAAGGGTGTAATTCTCTAATACCTCAACTGGGGCTCACTCCAAGTAAATGGAACAACCAGCTTTTCCTCTCTGTCTAGCTGGTGAGTGTTTAATGCCTGAAGACAGAGTTGGAGGAACTTTCTGGATTGCTCTTCCTGTAAGGTTACCAGATCAATCTCAGGCCTCGTGGAAGTTGCTTCTCTGATACACTGTTTATCTGAGACAAGCTGTTGGCCAGTCTGCTGAAGCTGGAAACAAACAAGAATTGAACAGGCTCGAAGTGCATCTTCCGTGTGAAGGCTCAGGTTAACACAAATTAAAGTGATTCCCTCAAGGGGATTCAACAGCCTGAGTCCGGCTTAAATGTTCCAGCCAGAGGATCCAAATCAACTGGTGGTTTCAGCACTCGGCATCCTGGGAAGATACCTAGCTACAACAATTTCAATATCAGCAACAAGGACACTCATCTCTCTATCTTCCATTTTAACCCATATCATTTTACCCCTTTGGCTTTCCCCTATGTATGTTTGTCTTGTGTGTGTTTGGGTAGAGGATGGAATGGCAAAGGGGCAGTGGAGAAAGTAATAGATTGGCTAGCTGATATTTTATGATAATCACCGTATGTCTTATCTCTATTGTTACATATAAAAAGTTTTTTTGTGTTTCACTTACAAATCTGATGCCTGCAAGTCATTGGAGCAGTCAAAGGTCAAAGATCTCAGAAACTACAAAGGAATTACTGGTTAATAGGACTCCGGGGCCTGTGTGGCCAGAACTGACTGCGCATTAGCCCGGGTGTCGTAAGAAAGGGGAACAAAACACATATTGGGAGGCCAGAGGCAGGAGCTGCTCAAAAACAGCAATTAGTCGACCATCGATTCATACAATCCAAAGACAGGTGTCAATCATGAATTAATGAGGGAGGCTTCACACGAGTATGATTACTGCCGCTCCGGTATTGCATTTAAAATGCTGTGAAGGAATGAGGATGTCGTCTGTATGGTCTGATACAGCAGGCCATAACTGGCTCATGTTGTGCAATGAATACCAAGTACTTTCCCTGACTCACTGATGAATATAAAGCAGCTGCCACCTTATCCCTATCAGCGCTATTCCATACAGTTGAATGTTTGGTTCTGTTAGGTCAATTTATTGTACAAGATCACTAACAGAAATAGAACTAATCGTGACTTCCAGAGGCTCTGCTGTCGTGCGAGTTCCGTTTACTACAGTTGCTCATGTGCGTGGTGCCTCCAGGAATAGGCTCATCCGAGCTGAATGGCTCCCACACTCAAGGATGTATGTGTCATATTCTGAGCACAGTCCATCTATGGTTACTATCACACAGCATTCGGGCACGGTAAAAGTTCAATCCGTTCCTCATTTTGATCTCTCTGCAGATCAAGGATCCAGAGAGGGAGTCCCTGGCAGGCACCCTTATAGGAGTCATGGTGTCGGCAATAATGCCAAACGTTTTCCTTCTGACATTTCAGCAGCACGGCACTGACTCCACAGGCTGAGAAAGTAGAGGAGAATTCATAGGGAATTTCTCAATCACATGCTGTCCCTTGGCGACATCATCTGAAAACACAGCATCAGTTTTCACACATATGCTGACACCCAGCTCTACCTCTCTACCGCCTCGCTTGACTCCTCCACTGTTGCTAAATTATCAGACTGCTTTTGTGACACACAGTACTGGATGAGCAGAGCTTTCCTCTTGTTAAGGATTTGGAAATCAAATTGTCTCACCTTCCCTTGGCGAACCCCAATTCCTAGCTATTGACACCATTCCTTTCCCTGTCAACCGTCTGAGGTTAGATCAGGCCATTCTCAGCAAGGGACTCATTACAGAGCCCTGAAGAACACCACTTTACCTAGATCCTATAGGCTTTTACGTTTCTAACCAGTCTGCCATTTGTGTCAAATGCCTCACAAAGATCTATATAGACCGCATTCCCTGCACTACCCTCATCAATCCTCCTTGT
Organism: Scyliorhinus canicula; assembly: GCF_902713615.1. Taxonomy (NCBI): domain Eukaryota; kingdom Metazoa; phylum Chordata; class Chondrichthyes; order Carcharhiniformes; family Scyliorhinidae; genus Scyliorhinus; species Scyliorhinus canicula. The sequence continues at coordinate 47,429,023 of NC_052161.1, forward strand.
TACTTCCTGAAAAAGTTCAATTAAGTTAGCAAGACATGACTTTCCCATAACATAAACAAGCTGACTTTCCCTGACAGGTGGGAAGACAAGTGGTGAATATGACACAAATAGTCCACAGAGAGAAATTGACAGGTGAGTGGACAAAAACTTGGCAGTTGGAATATAATTTAAGTAAATGTGAAGTTATGCACTTTGATAGGAAGATTAAAATGGAGAAAGACTGCAGAAAACTGCAACACAAAGGGATTTGCAGGTCTTTGTGCATAAATCACAAAATCCCCACATGTAAGTTCAGCAGATAATAGGGAAAGTATTTCAAAGGGAATGGAGTATACAAATTGGGAAATCTTGCTAAAACTGCACTAGAAACAAGCACGACCAGGCATTTTCAAAGTCGGGGTCGCGATCCACGGGTGGGTCACGTGCAGGTGTCGGGAGGGTCACGGAGCCGTCCATCGTGGCGTTCCCGATTGCACAAATTCACGCACAACAAACGCAGCAGCTGGCTTTCAACAATGCCGGCTGCAAGCGGCCTTCAAAAAGGCCACGACCATATAAAAACATTGCGGCCGCACTGCACATTTGCGCAATTGGGAGCACTGGGTGGACGGATGGACTTAAAGGAAATGAGAGAGAGAGAGAGTTAAAGAGGCAGAGTGGTTTAAGGACGATTTTCCAGAGTTTAGGACAATAGCAGTCAACAGTACAGCCGGCAATTGTGGAGCAAAGGAAATAATGCACAAGAGGCTAGAATTGGGAATACAACAAAAGGTTAAAAGTCAGCTACTGCGGCTGTTGCCCGCAAACGTGCGCAATCAGAGACACGAATATGTAATCTTCCTGCCTGAAGGGTGGCAGAGAGCAGGTCACTTCCCCGAACATCGTCATCACGTGCTTTGGGCGCGATTGGGATTCCTCCATTTTTGTCAGCAGCAAACAAGGTAAGAGAAAATGGTGGGTTGCAAAGGTCGGCCAGCATGGGTCACGAAGGTTGGCCGGCGTGGGCCGCCAAGGTCAGCTGCATCGGTCGCAAAGGTCAGCCGACGTGGGCTGTGAAGGCCAGCTCGCGTGGGCCGCGAAGGTCAGCTGCATGGGTCGCAAAGATCAGCCGGCATGGGCCGTAAAGGTTAGCCGGCGTGGGCCTCGAAGGTCGGCCGCCGTGAGCCATGAAGGCCGGCCACGTGGGCCGCAAAGGCCGGCCGCCGTGGGCCACGAAAATCGGCCGGCGTGGGCCGCAAAGATCGGCCGGCATGGGTCGCAAAGATCGGTCGGCATGGGTCGCAAAGGTTGGCCCGCATGGGTCGCAAAGGTTGGCCCGCATGGGTCGCGAAGGACGGCCGGCATGGATCGCAAAGGTCGGCCGGCGTGGGTTGCGAAGGTCGGCCGGCGTGGGTCGCGAAGGTCAGCCGGCGTGGGTCGTGAAGGTCAAACGGCATGGGTCGCGAAAGTCAGCCGGCGTGGGTCGTGAAGGTCGAACGGCATGGGTCGTGAAGGTTGGTCGGCGTGGGTCGCGAAGGTTGGTCGGCGTGGGTCGCGAAGGTTGGCCGGCATGGGTCCCGAAGTTTGGCCGGTTGGTAAAAATGGGTCCGCGGAAAAAAGTTTGAAAAACACTGAGCTAGACCACACTTGCAACAATGTGAACAGTTTGGTCCCCTTATTTAAGGAAAGATATACTGGCATTGGATACAGTCAGAGATTGTTCACAAGGTTGATCATGGGTATGAAGGAATTTTCTTACGAGGAGAGGTTGAGTAGATTGGGCCGATACTCATTGGAGTTTAGAAGAATGAGAGGTGTTCCTATTGAGAGATAGGATTTTTAGGGGGCTTGACAAGGTAGATGTTGAGAGGTTATTTTCCCTTGTGGGTGTCTAGGACCAGAGGGCACAATCTCAGAGTAAGGGGTCGCCTATTTAAGATAAAGGTGTGGAGGAATTTCTTCTTTCAGAGGGTAGCGAATCTGGAATTCTTTACTTCAAAGGCCGAAGAGTCTGGGTTGTTAGATACGTTCAAGACAGAGATTTTTAATCAGTAAAGGAATCAAGGGTTATGGGGACAAGGCAGGAAAGTGGAGTTAAGGATTATCATTTCAAATTAGCCATGATCTCATTCAATGGTGCAGCAGCCTATGTCTTATGGTCTTGCCATTCTGACAGTTTAACCTGGCTCTCAGAATTGATTCTAATCAATCAAAGGGGGATGCAGTGGCATAGTGGCATTGTCATTGGACTAATAACCCAGAGAGCCCGCATAATGCTCTTGGGACCTTGCTTCAAATCCCAGATTTGGATGATGGATCGTAGAAGTTGAAATCAATAAAAATCTGGAATGATAACCATGAAACCATTGACACTGTCACACAAGTGCCAGGCAGAGGCCATCTCCAATAAGTAAGATTCTAACCATCAACTCTTGACATTGAATAGTATCGCCATCGCTGAATCCACCATTATCAATATTCTAGAGGTTACCATTGACCATTAGAAGCACAAGGGTGGTACAAAAGGGGAACACACCACTCCAAGCCACTCAGCACCCTGACTTTGAAACATATTGCCATTCCTTCAACTGTCGTTGGGTCAAAATCCTGGAACTCCCTCCCTAACAGCACAGTGAATGTATCTACACCACAGGGACTGCAGTGCCTGTGCCCATAACTTTTGAATGCCCCCTACTGATCTGTCACTGATTTTCCTTCAAGTAGCTGTAAGCAGTCCACTTTCCCCAGATCACCTCTCAGCTTTGTAAAATGTTTCTTCGGCCAGTTTAGAACTCCTACCCAGTTTCTCTTTTCAACTTTTTCCATAATGATATTAAATCTAACTATTATGGTCACTATCTCCAAAATGGTCACCCGCTGTTACTCCATCCACTTGCTCAGATTCATCCCCTGAGACTAAATCTGTAATTCTGCTCCCTCTCATTGGGCTTGTTACATGCTGGCTGTTAAAGAATTTTGTTCCCTCTGTGCCCTTCACACTGTTTGTATCCCAGTTGCTATTATGGTAGTTGAAGCCGCCAGCTATTACTGCCCTATTGTTTTTATACTCTTCTACCTCCCTTTCACTATTTGGGGTCGACAGTACACTCCTAACAGTGTGGTTGGCCCTTTTAAAACTCTGAGCTAAAACCATTTGGCCTCATCCGATACTTCATTTATTAGGTTATCCCCCTCACAATTTAAATTGATTCTTTAACCAATAATGTCACACCCCCACGTTTTATAATCCCTTCTCTATCTTGTCTGACCATCCTATATCTAGGAATATTGTACTGCCATGTTTGCCCCTTTTAAGCCAAGTTTCCATTATAGCAATGATATCATGCTGCCATGTGCCCTCAGTTTATCAGCTTTGTTTGCAATACTCCCTGCCTTTAAATATATACTTTTTAACACTTCCAAATTCCTGCGCTGTACAGTTTTTAATCTTTGCTTCTTCTGTGTTATATAGTCACTCGCTAATTTACTGTCTCTCGCTCCCTGCTGTGAATTTGTCCTACCTTATCTGTTCTCAGCTTCCCATCCCCCTTCCAATCAAGTTTAATTAAACCCTTTCCAACAACGCAAACAAATCTGCAAGAACATTTATCCCAGTCCGATTCAAGGTTAAGACTCCTGCCTTGCACGGATTTATCCTTACCCAGAACTGGTCCCAATGCCCCTCCCTCCTGAACCATCTCACCAGCCACATATTCATCTGCCGTATTCTCCTATTTCTATAGTCACTGGCTTGTGGCCTTGGGAGTAATGCAAATATTTCTCTCTTGAAGGTCCTGCTCACTAATCTCTTTCCTAACTCTTTAAACTCAGCCTGCAAGACCTCATCAATTTTTCGACCTATATGATTGGTATCATGGCTTCTGCCTGTTCACCCTCCTCCACAAGGATGTTGTGCAGCCTCTCCATGACATCCTTGACCCTGACACCAGGGAGGCAACACACGATCCTGGAGTCACAGTTAAGGCCACAGAAACATCTGTTGATCCCATGACTATTAAATTCCATATCACTATTGCACTTCTATTACTCTTCTTCCTTTCCTCCTGTACAACTGAGCCACCCATGTTGCCACACAGATGGCTCTGGCTGCATTGCTGCTGAGGAACCATCAGCTTTAACCAGTATCCAAAACAGAAAACCAGTTAGCAAGCAGGATTGACTCAGGGCACTCCTGCTCTACCTGCCAGGTTCTCTTTCGCTGCCTGGTGGCCACACATTCCTGCCTGGACACACCAAAGTGACTCCAGCTGCCACTCAAATCTGACGCTCAAGCATCTGCAGCCAGTGACGTTTCCTGCATTTGTCTAGGACACATGGTGCATCCACAGCTTCCCACATTCTACAGGGTGTACATTCCACTGGGTCAAGCTGACATGCCATAGCGTGACTTTACAAACCATTTATTACACTTGGAATGGGTAAAATAACTTGCCAGTTACTCACCAATCAGCATCTTCCCCTATACTAAAGTAAGAGTCAATTACTAGAGGCTCAATAAAAGTTGAAAAAGAAAGTTAAAGGAGCACCTCCTTCCTCTCTTCACTGAACTCCCTCACTCACCAAACTTCCACTTTGCACTCTATGCACCCAAAGCAACACTCCAGTTCAGACAAATTCCGACATCGCTGTGCTCACTTGAGCTATATTGGTGCCCAGTTAAGCAATGCCTCAGTTTAAAATTCTTATCCTTGTTTTCAAATCTCTCCTCCTCTGTCTATAAACTCCTTCAGTCCCACAATTCTTGGAGTTATCTGCCTTTCACTTGTTTTAGTCTCTTAAGTATCCCTGGTTTTAATCACTCCATGTCTGGCTGTATAGACCCCCAAGCTCTGGAATTTTCTTTTAAAAGTTCTCCAACTTTTCTTTCTTCCTTGAAGGCATTTCGTAAAACCTACATCTTTGACCAAGTTTTTTGACCATCTGCCATAATATTGCTATATATGGTTCGGTGTCAAAGTTTGCTTTATAATGCTCATGCACTTTGGGACACTTGAATCCCTTAAAGGTGCTATATAAATGCAAGTTGTTGTATTGCTGCCAGTAAAGCAGTATTAGATGGGCATTCTTCCAGAAGGCTCAGAGATCCTGAGGTGAAGGTTTTAGGGATAGGCGTAATGTAATGCCCATCATAGGTAATACCCAAGTGAAATTAGCTTGAGCTTGCAAACCCAGACAGTCACGCATCGCAGCAGACAATTTTTCGCTCTGTTCAGTTAAAGGACATGCCTTTGATTTAGTCGACAAAGGAGAGATATGATGGACTGTGGTTACCCAGGCAACTAGTACAATTTATAGCGAAAATGTTAAAGTCACACAATTGAAGCGCTTTCCAGGAAAGACAGGCTCCAGCTGTGGCCTTATGGAAAATAGCACATGGTGCTGTGGTTACAGCCTGTAGGTGTGTTATTGAAGAAGTTTGAAGGTTAGTGTGTTCTGTTAACCTACTTGAATTTAAGGCACCAGAAATCAACGAGAAAAGTTAGCCACTTGTGTATTTACTGTTAATGATAGATCCATTCAATATATTGAATGTACAGGTCCACAGGTCACTAAAAGGGGCAACACAGGTGGAGAAGGTAGTCAAGAAGGCATACGGCATGCTGGCCTTCATTGGCCGGGGCATTGAGTATAAGAATTGGCAAGTCATGTTGCAGCTGTATAGAAACTTAGTTCGGCCACACTTGGAGTATAGTGTTCAATTCTGGTTGCCACACTACCAGAACGATGTGGAGGCTTTAGAAAGGGTGCAGAAGAGATTTACCAGGATGTTGCCTGGTATGGAAGGCATTAGCTATGAGGAGCGGTTGAATAAACTTGTTTGTTCTCAGTAGAACGACGGAGGTTGAGGGGCGACCTGATAGAGGTCTACAAAATTCTGAGGGGCATAGACAGAGTGGATAGTCAGAGGCTTTTTCCCAGGGTAGAGGGGTCAATTACTAGGGGGCATAGGTTTAAGGTGCGAGGGGCAAGTTTTTTGACACAGAGGGTAGTGGATGCCTGAAACTCGCTGCCGGAGGAGGTGGTGGAAGCAGGGACGATAGTGACATTTCAGGGGCATCTTGACAAATACATGAATAGGATGGGAACAGAGGGATATGGACCCAGGAAGTGTAGAAGATTTTAGTTTAGACGGGCAGCATGGTCGGCACAGGCTTGGAGGGTTGAAGGGCCTGTTCCTGTGCTGTAATTTTCTTTGTTCTTTATTATGAAAGTTTACTCATGCATTTCTCAACAAAATATTAAAATTGCAGCAAACAGGTTTTGCCAGTTTTACACTAATAGTTACTCTGAAAGGGTTAGAAGAAATAAAAACACTTCTAATTTCACCATAACTATTATAAACATCCAGATTGAGCCCTGCACAAGACATCTTCCACATCCCCACCCAACCAGGAGACTCCCGCATTCCCCCCAACCTGCACAAAGAACCCATCACAATATTCCCCACTTGCACAGGTTTCCCACCCCCTTTGACCTGACCCTTGACCTAATCCACTGGACCACCTCCCCTGATCAGCCCTGACCTGATCCCACCCCGCCAACCTGGCATGACCCCCAGTACTCTGACCTACCACCCCCCGCCCCATTTCCTGATGTCCAATCCCCCAGTGACCGAGTCCCCTTATGTCCAATCCCTCTGTAATGACGAATTCCCCTCCCATGTCTGTCCCCCCATGTCCAACCTCCTCAACCCCCAATATCTGACCCCCCACAATGTCGGACTTCCCACCCCCATATTATCTGACACCCCCTGCACCCACAATATCCGGCCTCCCACATCCCCCCTCCCCCCCCAACGATGTGCGACCCCCACAGCATCATAATGTCCAAACTCTCCACTCCCACGATGTCTAACCCACCATGTCTGACCACCTCAACCCTTCTCCCAATGTCCAAACCCCCACTCCCTTGTCTGAGAACTCCCCCAATGTCCAGCCCCCACCCCCAATGTCAGATCCACCACTCCCCTCCTGAAGTCCAACCCCTCTCCTCCAGCCCCAATGTCTCACCCCACCCCTAATATCTGACCCTCCCCCCACATTACATTCACATACCTTCAACGCTTACCTTCTCTCTGGCATGTTATTTTCCATGGGACATTTAACCACACCTGCTTGATGGCAGCTAGTGCTGTAAAAATGGCCTGGGGAAGGGGGAGGATGTCCTCCTTCATTCTGCTTATTTTACACTTTGCAGGTGGAACCGTGGACATGTCACGCTGCTTGAATCTCACCTGGCCCGAGTCAGGAAAGTCGGGGAAGGCAGGCATTTCAGAATTTTATCCCAAGTAAGTGGTTACGAAGTGTTAAGCAACTGCTGATTGCTACTCCACGGAAGCTATGGCCTAATATCTCTAAAACAGGTTATCAGACCATTATCTCACAGCTATTTGTGGCACCTTGTAGTGTGCAAATTAGCTGCTGTTTTGGCTATAATACAACAATTAATCCATTTTGACTGTACTTCATTGGTTGTAATTTGCTTTGACACATCTTGTAAATATTGTCCTGTAGTTAATTTGTAAATGAAAGGCATTCTTTCCTGTTTCTCTTGAACCTATGTCGCAGCTTTAACATTGGCAGACCAACTTTGCTGGGCCTCGGAAACCCAGCAGCTAAAGAGAGGTTAGGGCTGTTGCATGGAAAAGTGCTTTTCCAGCGCACGGCTTACTGGACCAGGGAGAGGAGTGCTGCCATTCAAGCCTGTCATCCTCCCTCCCAGCACACCCTGGAAACAATCTCCTGATGTCCTCCACGACAGAAGATCACATCCCCAGCCTTCCACAAGCCAGCCCACAGTCTTTCCTCTTCTCCCCATGATCTCTCTGGTTCCTCCCACAATCTTTGGGTGGCAAGGTGGTGCAGTGGTTAGCACTGCTGCCTCACGGCGGCGAGGACCCGGGTTCGATCCCAGCCCCAGGTCATTGTCCGTGTGCAGTTTGCACATTCTCCCCGTGTCTGCATAGGTTTCAACCCACACAACCCAGGGTAGGTGGATTGGCCATGCTAAATTGCCCCTTAATTGGAATAAAAGAATTGGCTATCCTAAATTTATTTTTTTTAAATGTTGTGCATTACTTACTCCCTGTACCCTGACCTCCTCAACGACCGATCCTGGTCTCTCCCTCCATTCGCTCTGGGTGCTGGATCCAGCCTGGTGCTATCAGTCTGACAGACAGCCAGATAACCTGCCTCACAATCTGGCTGCCTGCAGCTCGAACACAGGATCCAAAAATTGTAACCAGATGTTCCTCTATTAAATTCGGAAAGACCCGAGGGAATCCCATTCTTCCAGATTTCCCAACTGCATTCACTCAACCTAAGCCCCCAGTCTTTCAGAAATATCTGGACCATTGTCTTCAGAAGAGGCAGTGGGACCACAAAACAGCAGCCCAATGCAATAAGATCATCTCACTCCTCACTCGGTTACATCCAATTCCTTAACCATTCACAGAGTTGTCGACACAAAACTATATCTTTCCACCCAGTACTGCATGCACTCTGATAGGCTGAAAATAGACTGGCATCTTCCACACAAGTAAGGATCTGCACAGGAGGAATTATATTAGCGGAAGATAAATGTGGTCATTAATTGCAACATCATGCTGTTTATCCTGGTTCTGCAAACATTAAAAAGTAACCTCAGAACATGATCATCAGCCCTTACTGTTAATGTGCAGCCAGACTGAACGGATTATCTTTACCGCAGCTGGAAATAAAATATCTTCAACCATGGCTGCAAGTCACAGCCACCACGGGAGTAACTTTTTCACTTTGTGGAAGACACCAAATGATGTTAAATTGGCACAAATTAATAATGAGTAATAAAATAATGTCATATCACTAATGTGAATAACTTTTATTTACAGAGTGAAATACTGAGGAAGTGCTATAAACAGCAGCAGATGCTGCTATCCTCTTTTCCCAGTTTTCTTCCACCTTTAACACCAACCTCCATGGTGCTGGCAATAGAAAGGCTAATTTATCAAGATGTATTTTGTTAAGTTGGATTATGTAAGTAGACTACTTGTCATCTATCAATGGCAGTAATAATTTACACAGATCCACGCCGGGTACAAGCACAGTTAGAACAAGACAGAAGAGAAACAAATAAACATCCAACCCCAGAAAGAATAAAAAAGGAAAACTGCCCAATTTCTGTGAAACTTAATCAGTAACTTTGACCAACCCTCAAGGAAATATTCCACTGTTCCAGTAACTTAAACCCATAATCATCAAATTCATGGGGCAAAATTCTCCGCCCCCCACGACGGGTCGGAGAATAGCGGGAGGGCCTTCCCGACATTTTTCCCGCCCTCCCGCTATTCTCCCCCACCCCCCGCCTAACTCCCGACCCGAATCGCTGCCGCCGTTTTTTTACGGCCGGCAGCGATTCACAGCTGTTAGATGGGCCGAAGTCCCAGCCCTTTACGCCGTTTTTACGAATGGCAAACACACCTGGTCTGGCCGTTCGTAAAAACGGCGTCACAAACTCGCTTTTCATAACCATGGCACCGATTGGCACGGCAGTACCACGGTTATGCCAAGGGTGCCATGGGCCCGCGATTGGTGGGCACCGATCACGGGCAGCGGGCCCGATGCCCGCGCACTATTTGTCCTTCCGCCGCCCCGCAGTATCCATTCGCGGGGCGGCTGAGGAGCATCCCGGCCCGCGCATGCGTGGGTTTCGCGCAAATATGCGATGACGTCATCCGCGCATGCGCGGGTTGGAGTCTTCCAATCCGCGCATGCGCGGCTGACGTCATATGACTCGTCAGCCGGCGCTAACTCCGGCAAGCGGGCTTAACGAAATTCGTTAAGCCCGTGATGCCGGAGCTTGCGGCGTCGGGCTGCTAGCCCCGACCGGGGACCAGAATCGGTTCCCGGTCGGGAAGGGGCGCGCTGGCGTCAAACCCGCCTGGGTTTGACGCCAGCCTTACGATTTCTCCCGTTTTGGGAGAATCGCGCCCATGGGATCTGGCAACCGGTTCATACCCACAATTATTACAAGTCTGAAAAGAACATCCAGCATCAAAATATTATAGGTAGAAATTGTGAGACAAAGTAGTGCCGAAATCAGTCTTTTTGGTTGCCTACAATTAACATGCATCACTAAAAAAAATCTATCTGGTCATTATCTCATTGCTGTTTGTGGGAGCTTGCTGTGCATAAGTCAGCATTTCCTATATTTACAACATGGACTGCACTTCAAGAGTACTTTATTGGCTGTAAAGTGCTCTGGGATGTCCTGAGATCATCAGAGGTGCTTTCTAATTGCAAGTCTTTCTTTTTAACGGAGACAAGTCTGCTTGGAACAGATTTAAGTCAATGTCTCTCCATTTCAGCTGACAAGAAGATTTCAACATGAGGCAATCTCCCATTAATTGTTTAGGCTCGTACATTATTCCGCAGAGAGCAGAGGGAAGACATTTATACCATTCAAACAACAATCAAAGGTCCTTAACAGTTTATACCTAAGTACTTCTCAAAGTCCCATGGTGTTTTCACATATTGTGGCACGGCTAAGCATTAAGTATTAGATTCAGATGAAGCATTCGCAGAATGGGGGAATAACTGGATGAAGGAGCATGGGATTAAGAGTTTCCCAAGACAAAGATGAGGCATAGCCAGTTCAGCGAAAAAAATGTAAGCGGGAAGTACAATGTTTTGAAGAAGTAAATAATTCTCATTTTGCCACTTCCCTCCAGGAAGCTGTAACTGCAGAGAGTACCTGAGAATTATTCAGCTATGTGCAAGTTAATTCCACTGTTGTTGTAAAGTCTGGCACTCTCAATCAGTATGAGTAGATACAACATTGAACTCTTGAAGGAGATCTTTATTCTCATGCTTGGTGGAGGAGAACAAAGTACTGAAGAAATCTTGTCACTGTTGCAAATTTATGAATCAACCTCCATCATAGAAAGAAACCAAATGGACTGGTTATGTTCTCATTGCTGTTGGAAAGACCTTGTGGGCAATGTAGCTGCCACATTTCTTACATTATATTGCGCAAGACACAGAGGAAAATTGCCCTCATCTTCTTCAAACAACGACAAGGATCTTTTGCTTCCACCTTAACAGGCCTTGGTTGAACACTCTCTCAGTGCTGCACTGAATGGTCAGTGTACAGTATGTGCTCAAATCTCTAAAGTTGGACTTGAACCGACAGATATCTGGTCCTTGGTGAGAGCAATGCCACTGCGGCAAGGTGAAAATAAAGAGTCTCAAGTCTTACATGGGTTTCATATGTGACTTTGGATTCGAGCATGTGAGTCAATCTCAGGGTAGGCCAGATACCACATCCTGGTAGTGTTGAAAGAGTGGTGAACGTTTGGAATCCTTTGCCCCAGGAAGCTATAGAGGCAATGTCCTTGAACATTTTCAAGGCTGAGATCGGTAGATTATTAATCAGTAGGGGAATTAAGGTTAGGGAGAGAAGGCAGGAAGGTGGACTTAGTCAGTGTTTGATCTTAGTGTTTGGGCGGCACGGTAGCACAGTGGTTATCACAGTTGCTTCATAGCGCCAGGGTCCCAGTTCCATTCCCGGCTTGTGTCACCGTCTGTACGGAGTCTGCACTTTCTCCCTGTGTCTACATGGGTTTCCTCTTGGCAGTCCGGTTTCCTCCCACATGTCCCAAAAAAAACCGAAACGGGCTGTTAGGTAATTTGGACATTCTGAATTCTCACTCCGTGTCACCGAACAGGCGCCATAGTGTGGCGACGAGGGGCTTTTCACAGTAACTTCATTGCGGTGTTAATGTAAGTCTACTTGTGACAATAAAGATTATCAGCCATGACCGTATTAAATTGGGGAGCAGCCTCAAAGGGCTGAAGGGCCTACTCCTCTTCCTATTAGTTCTGGCACTTGGCCACATTCAGCAGAGGTTATTTGGATATGCTGCGGGGTAGAAATTAGCATGTGTTTTGCCCATATTGTGGATGCAAACAAAAAGCTTAATACCTAGGTGTGGAGTTTTGGACCTAATGTGCACCCTCAGCATGGCTGCAGTAGTCCTTGCTGTTTTTGGAAGGAAAGAAGGTTTCTTGCAAAGAAGGTTCCTGCCCCTGCTGTCCTTTTATTGAAATGTGTGAAAAACTAGCTGTGTAAGCTCAGATCGGTTTTTCACAGTTCCCTGGAGGCATCTGAAGAAATGTTAGTATTTTCTTTCAGCTTTTTTTCACTTCTGTAGAGAATGGAAGGCTCCTCCCAATTCAACCGTATAACTATGAGCCATTACAGACTGTACAGGGCCCCCTCGCATCTGCTTTTGAGTCCTAGAGCTTGTGATGCTCGCTGAGCTAATTTGAATCCTCAGTGTCTGTCCCCCTGTTGCCTCTTCGCCCACCAGTGGAATCAAACCTTCCTGTTTACCCGCCGGAGAGCACTATGGTTCACTGGTATTTCCTCTCAGCACAGCCCGCATTCAACATATTGCTATTGCTGCTAATCCCAGCTCTGGAGCAGATGCTGGGACACATGCTCACTTTTTCTCATTCCTAATCAGATGTTCCATGGAAATTAGATGGTGCAACTCTTGACAACCGGTGTTGTGAAGCAGTGGGGACTCCACTGATGGGTCCGGAAGTGAGTCTAAAACAGCGATGGGTGTGGTCCGAATCCATGAAGAGTTGTTGCACCAGCAATGCTAGGCTCCTCACAAACCCTTTCTTCCTCAATTATGCAGCATTTAGCGACCTGTGGTGAGCCACATATGGCTCTTGTATATGCTCACTGTTGTTCTATTATTACTATTGTCATCGACATCTACTATTGCATATACTTAATGTTGTTGCTGTTACAGTTGCTGGTGAATTGTTGTGTTGATGCTGCTGTTGGCTCCGCCCCTCTGAGGAGGTATATAAACCGGCCAATCTGAGACAGGCTCTCCGTGCGGGAGAAGCTACAGGTTGGCACACATCTAGTTGATTAAAGCCACTGTTCTTTGGTACAAACTGTCTCGACTGAATTGATGGTCATCATGACCAACTGCTAATCTTTTCCAAGTGTTTTCCTGGGAGAAGTAATAAGGATGCTCGCTGGTTGCAAGGCTTTAATGAGAGTTGGTTAGATTCAGGTGCTCTTGTGTTCCTTTTACCTGCTTCATGAGACATCCCTGCTGTACCAGCCCTGTTCTAACCACTTCCTGTCACATTGACTGTCACCGAGTCACAATTCAAAATTAGTCAAGATAGTCCAATGAACAGAAATCCAAGACCTCAACAACAGCATTCTGACATGCTGCCTTCATTGACCTTAGGGCCTCTACCACTAAAAGACACTATATGCCCTGAAAGTGTCACAAGCTACATTGCTGTCTGCTCTGCAGGCAGACATTCCTCCATGACAGCCGTGAATTCTGCCGTGAAGGGATTTTTCATGAACACAACTCTTGCAATTACCAGCATAGATGTCAAACTCTTTGTGACTTGCAACCCTTGTGACTTAGTTCATAGACACTGCAATGGAAGCACAAATTGTGCTGGCCCTCCGGATAGTTGGGTACCTACCTGAATGTATCTCACGCTGCAGTGTGCCTGTACATATTCAATGGGTTGTTTTTCACATGGGCGGGCTGTCCATTAATGATTAGGATGGCTCAGCACAAAACAATTTGTAGGTTATGAGGATGCAAGTATTCTTAAATAAGTGCTTGGCAATGAAAGTTGTTCATCTATTTCCAAATCTGTACCGAGATATTCTGGATACTCTTCACAACATTTTCTCTGTCAGAAATCAGTTTTCTCTTGTCAGAAATAAGCTTAATTAACTGGCCACATTTTTGTTTGAGGAAGAGTGCCCTACAGACTCAGATAGGACAGCCTCCCTTTCCTGCCCTTCACAAGTTTGGGAACTCCAGCACTTAAGTCATCAAAAATATCCTTCCTTTCCGAATAATGAAAGCAAAATACTGCAGATGCTGAAAATCCTGAAGTAAAAACAGAGTGGTAGAAATGCGTAGACACTTTGGCGGTATTTGCGATGAGAAATTCAAAATACCATTTCGAGTCAAATATGACTCTTCTTCCCAACTGAAGGAGACGAGAGATAGGATGGGCAGGTTTTTCTGTCCTGCCAGCTGGCCAATGGGGTTTCCCATTGTGGGCACCCACGCGCCATAGGGAAATCTGTGGGCGCGGGTGCGCTGCCGGTGAAACGGAGGATCTCGCTGACGGAGTATCCAGCCAGAATTTGTGCCATTGAAAGTGGGGAGGAAGAACAAAATGGAAGGTCATGGATAGGGTAGAGGCTAGGAGAGATTAAATGACAAAGGTGTCATGGAACAAAAGCAAAAGGGAATGGTTCTGGTTGTATTAAGAGACAAAAAATAAAGAGATTGCAAATGCTCAATTAATGAACGGTTCTCTCCGAAGGCAAACTATGAAAACAAGATTCAAACTGCCACATGACAAAAAAAACAGAATCAAACAGGGGATAAAGTGCATGGTGTGAAATTGTTGAACACAGGAGGCCGTAAAGTGCCTTGTGGTAAAATGAGGCATCATTGAGCTTCACTGGAACACTACATCGGGCAGATTACAAAAATGTGAGCGTGATAGCAAGGGGGTGGGTTAAAATGGAAGGCAACAGGAAATTCAGAGTCATACTCCCTCCCCAAATCTCCATTATGCAGAAAAAGAGTCGGAAAAACCCTTGATCTGTCCTCCTCTGAGCACACCTAGGTTTTTCCACTACTGCTCAAGTCATTTATGGGCCATTCTGCTCGATAATCGTTTCTGGTATGCTGTTAATTAGCTCACTGGCAATAAATTGCAGTTAACCCAAGCAGATAAAAGTGTGGTACGGAGGGTCAGAAAAAGGTCAGAATATTTTCCCAAAACTGAGTTCACTCAGTTTAAGCTCGCAAATATTTTCCATGATGCACAATTAAACCAAAATTTCAACTTCTTTGCATTATTTACTTCATTTCTTTTTGGATGTTAAAAATAATAGAAGGAACAATGACAATAGCATAAACATTCTTAAACCATTCATTCATAAGTAAACCTACTTGTGAGATATGGATCTTCAAACTGTACCCTATGTGGTTCACTCTTGATACTCAGGGTGAGATTTACCAGCTGTTCACGGCAGCGGGAAATTTCGCTCCCATGCCGGCGCACAAGTTTCCCGGCAACAAGGGGTGCTGTCACCGGAAAATTCCATTGACAAGGCGGGGCCGGTAGATCCCACTGGCAGGCCACCTCTGCCTCCGATAAACATGCAATGGCATGGTCTCGCACTTAATTAGTCAAACAGTTCCTATTCTCTGGTTATATGCTCTACTCAATTGTGGCATGCTGCACATAAAAATAACACTTTTCCTTTTGTGTTGTTGGCTGAGTATTCATGGTAAGATTTAAACCTAGCAACTTTACTGAACAAGGGAATCAAGTTAAGTTTTAACAACCCTCAGCATTGAGTGCCCTGATAGAAGTAGACACCAGGCAAGATTGAGCCAAAGGTGGCGGCGGCAGGTCCCGGGACAGGCCTCCCTCGGGCTTCCCGGCAACCTTTACGCTTCGCGGGATATACCCAAGACCCGCGAGGTGCTGGAATCAGAATTCCACCCAAAGGGGGCGTGACCAAACGATGTGCACCTAAGTTGGTTTTAAACCTCGTTCGGCAAGCTTACCCAGGATCTACCAGCCTCTCCAGTGAAGCTGCAGCCGGGCGCCTTTCAGTACTGCTTTGCACAAACGTGGACCAGACAGAATGGCACCCAGGGGGTCTCCTGGGCTATTGGAGGCCCCTGGGCGGCCAGGGATAGTGCAGGATGGTCCCCTGTCCCTCCACCTGGAACACGGCACATTGGCACTGCCAGCCTGGCACTGCCTAGGTGGCACTGCCCAGCTGGCAGAAGTACTGCCAAGTTGGCAGTGCAAGGGTGCCCAGGTGCCAGGTCTCTGACTTCAGCTCCTCAGTGCTGAAGAATATTCTAGGGTGAGAAACTCCCCAGGGTCCATAAAAGTGATTAAGGGTGGGGAGGATGGGATTTTCCGGCCACGCCTGCCCGGCGACCTGAAATTCCCACCTGAGGTCAATGGACCCTTATACGGTCCGAGTCCCGACCATGGCGAGAAACTCCCTGCAAAACCCGCCACAAATGGACTTAGAAATTCTTCCGTTAAATTCCACCCACCACAAATTGAGTAGGAAGAGAAAAGTCTGATTTCTTTAATTGTATAGAAGTTGAGTCATAATGTGGGTGATAAAAGCCTCAAGGAAGCAAAGTGAATATATCTTAAGTAGGAAAAAAATGTCGACATCTCCTATAACAATCTTTTGACCTTTCCAGTTAAATACCAAAGCTTTCATGAAATGGATGAAACACAAAACTTGCCGAATAAGATGCCAATTGATTCTGTGAATACTTTTCATGATGTTAGAACTAAGTTAATTAGTCCTGTGCATTAGTTGCTCCTCCTGATTCTGAAAAGTGTGTACATTATCTAATGGGTGCATTACTTTATGGACTTTGGATTGGTCTGACTTTCTTTTAAATTTTATTCCTTTATCGGTAAAGCCAACGCGTAGAATTGACAGGACAAGCCCTTAATCCATCTTCTTGCTTGCTTCAAGAATCAATTCAAATTGGATCCAATTCATGTCCCCACGAGACTGACATACTAGATCCAAGTTGACAAGGGCAGGCATTGCACCTGATCTCGGGCTTGATCTGATGCTTGATCTTTGCCAAAAGGCAGTTTGTAACATCAGGACGAAAGAATCTACATAATATCCACAGTCACGAGTGTGGATCCTCCTCAGAGATAGTCCAACAATGGCTATCAGAAGTAATGCTAAGAGGAAATTTCACGTTTTAATTTCTAAACGGCTAAAGTTTTCAATGGTAGTCAACATTTTTAATTTTGGGTCCAAGCCTGCAGGGCAGTTAGCTGTAACATTATGGACGTTTTAGACATTTAGTTTGCAACATCAGCACCAGCACTGTGAGCCAACGTCTTGGTTCCATGTCTTAGTACAAACCCTACCAGCACTTAAGCCTGCACGGCCATAAATTAGCCCACCAAATATTGGCAAATCCAAGGCCTGTATTTGATAAATACAGTGAGTTCCCAGTGCGAGGAAAAACGATGGCTTAATGTATAGAAATATTAATGCAATAAACTCCACCTTGCAGGAGCAGATAACTGTGCAGTATAACTTCCCCCTATTTGTATTAATCTAAAAGCAGTTACCTGTGCTAACACGAAATATGAAATTTAATGGTCACATATATTTGATATAATTCATTGGTCTCCTGTGACACTATTCACTGATACTCCAAGGACGGGTCAGAATTGGAGCTTTGAGCCAGGGAATGCAGACAGGCCAGAGTAGGGCAATTCAAGCTGGAGTAGAACAAGAAAGAAAGATTGCAAGAATAGGCTTGCATTTATATCGCGCCTTTCTCAATGGCAGGATGTCCCAGAGCACTTTACAGCCAATAAATTATATTAGCAGAACACCTGTACCTGTTGTAATACAGGACTCATAGATTGGGAAGGAGCAGGATCAATTTCCTGCTACCTGCAAACTAGAACCAGAAAATTCCAGGACTTAATCCTTTATGGAATGAGACCAAGAGGAATATGCTCCATAGTAATCTCCATCCTCATCTGTGTGTGCGTGTGTGTGGGGATTGGGTGGGGGGTGGGGGGGAAGCAAAGTTCAAAATACAAGGTTGAAATCTTGGAAAGCGCTCAAGCGTGCCAGATGAATGTTGCTCCTTGTCCCCACCTAACATTCCCCACAACATTACCACAATTCAGCTCGCCCCACAGGACATTCTGAAGTGGCTGAGTGCACTGGACACAAAGGCCTGACCGCACCTTGGCAGCCATGCTGAAGAACTCTGCACAATTGGCCAGTAAAATTATGACAAACTCTACCTTGTAAATCTGTGTCCAGTGGGAAACTGATTTATGCTGACTAAACTCAGGATACCTTGTTGCTGAAAAGCTCTGGAAGTCCACTTGCCATATGCCTCTTTCCTGAGTTTTACCGCTGATTCATTACTTATCTTGCCAACATATAAATTATAATGAGTCTATAAGTTGTCGAGTTTACACATAAATAGACCAGTGTGGTAATCTGGATGACATATTTTAATATGGATAAGTATGTAATAAATTTTATCCTTACTTGAAATATAACAATATTGGTCCTCATGTCTTAAAGTTAGGACTGTTCTTTAAAGTTAACCAATTTTTGGGCATATGTGTTTCATATGGAAGTTATAAATCAGTTAAAGCAGCTTAATAGTTCTTTTTAAACCATGTTAGATGGATAGTGCAGGTGATTACATTTCAGTGGGGGGCAAGGTTGTCCTATTGTATTTGAATATACAGGAAAAATAGATTTAAAAAATCAAGGTATCTCTGTTTAGCGCTCTAACTAATTAATTCTACTGAAGACATTTTTTCAAAAATGACTGACAGATATGAATTGAATCTCAGATTAAAGTATCCAGCTACAGCACTTGGAATGTGGACCCTGGTAACTGCATCGATAGCTCAGTCATCCAGGTACACTCTGGTAAATATGTTAACATTACTCTTCTAAAATATTACTGTTGGTTGTGTTAGAGGTGAAAATATTCACACGAAGGCCTGAGTATAAGTAAAAAAGGAGTTTATTATATCAGAATTCTGGGAGAAAAGGCCTGAGGCTCCGCAGCCTATTGACAGCACCCTTTTCTCACTTGAGCTAAGGCTCACATGGGTTAATATACAGATTCAAGTGGCGGAATTAGTTGTATTCTCAATTACATACAATCAATCAACTATATTCGCGTCACACTTCATTACATGCAGTCAATCAATTTTCCTAGCATCCCAGTTATCACATATATGGTTAAAGTGGGTGTTGTCTTACCCACCTCTAACTTCATACAGAAGTCATTCAAAACTAACATAATGATGTCCTGTCTACAGCTGGGGTCCTTGGGCTTATCAAGGACACATAGCATTTCTTGCTCTGTGAAGTTGTTATCAGCAGCTGTTGAAATACTCGCTAAGGTTCTCATGAGGTAGTTTACACAGTTTGTAACCTATTGTTCAAGGAAAGTGGCTAGTTCAGCCATTTTGTGTCTTTAGTATTGCTAAAATAGCTAACAGCCATTTTGTGTCCTTTCTGATATTAACAAGCATTGTGCATACACTATCTATTTCTACAAATTGCTACTTCTAAACAGGCATCTAAGCCAATGAGTACCTTTTGTCTCAAAAGAACTATTCAAAAGTAATATAGGAGCACAAATGTAGTTACAGGGCCACCTATCATTTATATCATAGCCCAGTGCCAGAAAATGCCCTCCAACACTTGCACTAAAAAAAAAAGTTAATATGAGCAGTTACTCATATCATCTTGGCTTTCTTGCAACATTTAATCTAGTGTCACTATAAACTCAAGTTATAATTGTTATTTGCCTTGGTTGGGTGACCTGTACGACTTCCTGCATTGGAGAAGATAAAATATGAGTTAAGGGGCTCTGAAGGGGGTTTTGAGAAAAGGTGGGGGATGTTTGTGACCGTGTTTGAGGAGCTGTTTGTCGCCGGGGGGGGTGGTGACAAAGGGGGAAAATGTGTACAGACTGTATCGTTGACTGCTGGGAAGTTTGTTTCCTGGAGTGTTTATGTCTTTTAACCTGTTTTGGTACATGTTTCTAATAAAATGTATCTTTTTAAAAAAAAGATAATTATTATTTGTTTGAAATTTGGCAAAAAAAACATTTAATTGTGTGCTTGTCAGTATAATGGAGAGCAGTTTTACCAAGGTCATATATGTTTCTGCTGTATTAAGTATACTGATCCCAGGTTTATGCTATAGTTAGAACCCATATCAATTTCTGTCAAGGTACTAGCCCTTGGGACGAGTACAGTGAAGGAAAGTGCTCTGTCTACAAATTTACCGAAACAAAAAAAATGCTTTCTGGGTTATGTACCACCGAGCACTAAATACAGCTCTTGCAGTAGTTCGCTTATGCAAGAATAATTTTGAACTATTAGATGTCACCTTTCTTGCCACAATTTGCAAATGACCTTCCCTTAAAAATGATTTTTCTGCCTCTCCGTTCTGAGTAGTTTAGAAAGTGCTCAATGTCTTACTGTCCAGAATGTTCTTTAAGTATACTCAGATCACAAGATTTTCAATGACCACTGTGCAGCTTCTAAATAAAAGCATAAGAAATAGAATCAAGAATAGACCATACGGCCCATCAATGGCTGCTCCACCAGTCGATGCTATCATGGCTGATCTTCTGCCTCAACTCCACTTGCCCGGCTACTCCCTTGCCTTTCCAAGAGATAAATCATTTGTCCAGCTCAAGCTTAAATATACTCAATAATGGAGCATCTACAATCCTCTGCAGAAGAGTATTCCAAAGATTCGCAACCCTTTGAGTGAAGAAATTTCTCCTCATCTCAGTCCTAACTAGATGCCCAGGATTATTTACCAATCATGTCTACAAAGCTGGTTGGTTAATTTGCACAATCACTTGGGAAGTCGATCAGGTTTCTTTAATTGATCTTTATTTCCTGATGAAAAGTAATTGATTCTGAACAAATATACTTTCTAAGTCCTGTACTACCAAATTCCATACACTTTGCTACCCGTACATTCGGTTCGGACACATATATTTCTTTGAAAAACAAGATAAACAAAGGGTGGAATAGTCCCATTTTGAGACTATGTGCTGTGGCAGGGGCAAAAAGGTGGTGTGTTTCCCACTGCAGAGGCTGGTGGGAAAACATGCCAAATATTCAGTCCCTGACCTCATTAAATATGCATCCGGGTGTCTTATGCCACATTCTGTGGCAGGGCAGACCTGGATGCGCATAGTCCGCCATGCTGTCCAATTGAAAAGGTGCCAAACGTTACTGTCCGACTATTGAAGAAAGAAGGTGGACCACCCAAAAGTGAAGATAGACTCCAAGACTGGAATATGGATCTCTGAGAGCAAAGATGGATCTCCAGGAATATTCTGAGGCAGGAAGATGGGTGCCCTCCAGGACAACGAATCTGGAAGATCCACCAGCAAATGCGCCCCGACCCACATGCTATGGCGTTCCAGGGTTTAGAGTTGCGGGCTGCCTCCATTGCGAACTCCGGAGGCAGTCCCAAACATTGTTCAAGCGAGTTCCATTGTACACTGCGTTGTTCCAAATGTGTTTCCCGCTGGCATTGCAGAGGTTCTGGTGTGGGGTGTGCGACAGGGAGGGGGGGGGGCTAAAAATGAGGCTCCTCAATATCAGCTTCTGGTTTATTTCCTGACCCGCTGTAGCAGGCACCAGCAGCAGATCTGCTGTAAATTCACACCGGCATCAAACTGATTTCTGGGCCTCCTGCCATATTCACCTCCCACATCCACCATCGAACACACTGGCGGGGGCTTGGGAGAATTCCACCCAAAGTATCTAAAATCAAAACACACTGCAAAGGAAAACTTGGTTATTTTAAATTTAATTTGCTAACTGTAACAATGTTATGGCATGAAGGCCTGATGCATTTGAAATTCCTCTATTCCAATATTTTAATGGAATTTCCACTTCTTCTAAAAGAACAAAGAAGGACTTGAGATGAGCAAATTAAGCATAACTTATTTAATCAACGTCATTTCTAATCAAATATGCTGTGTATAAGATTAAATGTCGTTCCACGGAGTGGTGTGCATGCGTGTTGTTTGGGTAGTTTGCATAAAGGGAAGACACTCCAGTGGTCTACCATTGGGTTTTCAGAGAACCATTGAACCTAAGAAGTTTACAGGTCAGGTGCTGGTTGAAGAATCCTGCTTCGGACAACGTGAAGTAGGCTTTGTAGTCTTCAGCAAATCTTTATTAACAACTCATAACTATATGCATATATACAGAGGATACAAGTGTGAGCTGACCCCATCTTCGGTCTTTGAACATCTCTGTCCATCTCTGGACTGACCCTGGCTCTGGGTCATGGGCCTTCTTACATGACTGCGTAGGCAATACTGGGCCAAGACCCACATTAACCCTGCATGTACCATACTCTACAGCTACAATGGTCGTTTAGCAACCCAAGTTTCGTCAGACATTCAAATTTCCCTACCCTCACCGCATGTTTAGACAGGACTGGAAAACTGGGTGCAGCATTTTACAACACTGCTACATTCATCCCCAGAGATGAGGAAATTCTGAAAGTGCATTAGGCCTCACTGAGGCTAATGTTCAGTTACACAGCTTATTGAGAGCAGCTTTGGAGAAGTGCTTGGTTCAGCTGAAGAAGGAAGGACCACAGTAGTGTGAACTATAAAGAGGGAGCAAAGAAATTGAACAGTGCCGGCTGCTATTTGTTATGCATCTCTAAGCAAAATAGATAGTTAAACAGGAGATTAAGTCATTTCCAGCTGCTACCAGCTACCCACAACTATATATTTCTGCTCCAACTTTTCACTGCTACCACCCCTCATTAACCAGAAAGACAATACAGTAGTCATAGGTCTTGTGATAATTTTTCAAATAAAACATTGGAATATAGCCCCAAAATCCCAACTTTGAATATAAATATTTGTTGCAGGTTCATTCCTTTTTCTGGTAAATGAATAACTGCATGAATATGGAGATAGATTTTTAACACTATACTCATAAATAAACAGAACTGGAAAAAAAATCTAAGCCTAGAGCATAATTTAATTGTCAAAGTTATTTGAAAGATCTGAAGCGAACCAAATTTTGCAATGGTTGCTTTAGCATAACGCTTCTTGAGAATTATTAATCAATGTGTAATCATAGTTGTTATCATGTCCATTTTCAATAGCAAGTGCTGTTCTGCTGAATTGTACTAATGGCTACAGTGCGATTTGGTCATGCGGTTTTATCTCGCAAAGATTTCCCATTGAGTTTTGTACATTTCTGCCGAATCTCAATAACCTTGTCCAGTGCAGCCAGGTTGCATCCACTGTTGATATGGCAGATGTTAAACTAAAAATGTTCACAGTTGCCACATCTGACCAGCTTTATTTCAGACACAATATGAATGTGGGCATAAGATATCTATTTTCATGGAAGCTACAGCAGTAATATTGCATCGATGTTCTCTCTTGAAAGAGTAAAAGCAATTCTCTTTTGGGTTGCCACATCCAACACATTTTGTATACTGATACATTGAATCACACAGATGCAGTTTCATACTGACACTGTATTGAATGTGCCACAGACAAACCTGCAAACAAGAGCAATCTCCTTGTTCAAAGATTAAACAAGCTTTAAGATGGTGCTCAGATGCATCTGAGCAGGAGTGAGAGGCAGCTCACTGTACACAGCCAGAAGTGATAAATGCTCTGCATTTCTAATAGGCTGTATTATAAAACTAAGCATGAAACCATTCAAGAGGTAGACCATAACGTAGCCATGGAAACAGAAATATCTCTGCCCTACATAACACAGACTTCATTGAATTTAAGGGCATGTAAAGTCTGAAGGTGCATATCAGTGCTATTACATGGGGATAATTTTGCAAGGTAAGTCTTGTAGGGCAAACCCCATTACTTAGGAGAGCAGGTCCTGCTACGAGTAGGCTACAAGAAAAAGGTTTAAAAATGACTAACCTTTACTGACCCTGATCTACCAGATTCATGCCAGATAGGCCAGACAGGGCAGCCTGTTGCACGTTTTACTTGAGTGTATTACGCGTTTTATTGGAGTGTATTAACACGCCTCCGTTTAAAGGCCGTGTGCTTAACACTACTACAGCTCTGTGTATGTAATTCTGCTCGGAGTCGCCAGGTGCCGTATTTAGACACCTCACAAGTATATCAAGGTCAGGTTCAAAGTAATAAATCTGTACACCGATTAGTAAGTTCAAATGATTGATATTTATTATAACCAATATAATAAATACACATGCATACGCTAAAGACTAATACTTATTTCTACTATTAAACGACTAAATACTTATCTAAGTAGGAACCAGCAAGGTCAGGGGACAAGGCCTTTGTTCCTTTCTGGACTGCACCTTCTGTTCACTAATAGTCGGCAAGAGTATAAGCAATGCCTGGGTCACGTAGCGAGCGTTGTTTTGGCACTTACTGAACGATGGCTGATGCTCAACGGCCGGTGATGAAAGACAGGATCTGGAGGCTGGGGTCGGAGTCAGGATGCAACAGAGTCTGGAAGCAACAGATCTGGGTCGGAGGCAACAGATCTGGGCCGGAGTCTGGAAGCAACAGACCGAATCATGTGCTTGACCTTCTTTTTATAGGTCCTAGAGGTCCGTGCCCCTTGGGGCGGGCTCTTTCACCTGCTAGGTATCGATTGGGCCTTCTCCCAATCGATATTTTCCAAACCCCCCAATCTGAGGGTCGCTTCTCGATGGGTGGGGCGGTCTCTATGGTTTCTTTGTGATGGATACTTATGGTGCCGTTTCGTCTGGGCATCCACTCAAAGTATCCATTCAAACCTAAATGTTTCTATTGTGTGTGCCTGGATCTGGATCACCTCATTACTATGTAAATCGTTGTTGCCATTTACACCTTTAGCTGAGATCCTGCACCTGGCCATAAACTGGTTTCTGTACATGCAGAATGCTAATTGTCCTTCTGCAAACTGCTTGTCCTTGCTAAGACTGTTTTCTCCCTGCAGCCTTAGCAGTTCTCCATTTTGCAGCCCAGTGTCCATCTTAGGTGGCTACAAGCCAAAACAGCTTTCCCGTAGAAGTCTGGGGTTAAAATAGCAGTGAAGCTCAATAACGAGATCAGGGCTTGCTCCACATATTTTTAACAAAACTGTCCTGTCTTCGAATTGTGCAAAAAAGAGCAGGGTAAAATGACATCGCACAGGAAAGCAGCACATTTAATGATAAGTCTCTGCCCTGATTTTGACTACTTACATGCTTGGCTTCAATGGGTGAGCAGGGTTAAAATTGGGCCCTTTGTGACTGAAGTCACTAAATGCAAGTATTAAAATGACAGTCTTTGACTACTAGCTTTGAAAAGGCAAAGAGCAGTGTTGTATTCTGCATTGGGCAAAAATGTCTGCAAAAACATCCAGATGCAAAGCATGAAGCAAGTTGTAGAGGAACTGAATTCCGGCTTCACTATCCAATGAACGTGGGTTCATGCTGAAAGAAGTTAACTGACCTAAATCAAAAGAAATAAGTTATATAGTGCAATAGCTACACAACTCACACCTAGAAGGTGACTCTTGTGTGCATAATCTCTATTCTGGACGTCTTCAGAAAGCCTCCGGTTTTCACTCCTGTAATTCTCTTCAACATCACTCCTTCTCACAGCATGCCCACTGTTAAACGTTTACAAGCTTTAGTGCCTCTTATCTGCAAGAAACACATTTTCTTCTCACCAACTCCCTTTTGATATCAGCTTCTTTAACACCATTTCTCAGTTTGCAGGAGCCTTAATTTTTCTCCTTACAGGAGCAAGCAGGCCACAGCAAAATGGCTGCCTTGCCAATTCAAGTGGAAAGGTCAATGAATCCTGATGGTTGAGGGATATAAAGAAGCAGGAGGGCAAGTTTCAGCATGGGATTATGACTCCATGGTTAATTCCAGAGTACTTCAAAGATCATCCTAATTAATGGACCGTCATATAATTTGTCCAATAACACCGTGTGACGTGGTTGCCTGTGCCAATTAGGTATGATCAATCACTGTCTTTTATGTGGCTTGACAGGATTTCCTCAGGCTTACAGAGTCAAAATGTCTCCATGCTTGACACACTTTTCTCGTGAACCACTAATGATGGCGTTGGAGACAATCAGGTTCATATGGCTTTTGCCCCTACAAATGTGTAACAATGTCAGCAGATGCTATTGCTGAGCAAACCAGACCCGAAGAATGGAATACGTCTCACTGATCACAAACCTCTCTTTTTCATATTGTGAAAATGAAGAGGAGGTTCTACTGCCCCAAAGGCATTGAACTCCAGTAGCAACTTTAGAATTCAAAATTAACAGATTTAGTAAAAGGAAAAAAACTTAAGCACACAAGATTAAAGTTACACAGTTAAAACAGTCTTAGAGAACAACCTAAAAAACAGACTTAGTTAAAAGTACACAAAACTACCTCCTTGGCAATGAACTTATAGATTTCTGACCATAAAAATCCAGTAATATTACCCAAGTCAAGGAATTCATGTCAATTTAATAAAGCTATACCACAGGACTTCTCTTCCACTCTGATGTGGAATTCCATAAAGGAGCTTCAGAAACACTGTTTTTTCAAAAACAAACAGTCTTCTGGCATACTAAGCCAATTCAAAACCTTCACAGCAGCTCACACACAAATGAGCTCGTCTTCAGGACTTGCCTTCACACTCAGTTCACTATCCCTCCTTCAATGTCTTTTTCCCCTTTCATCTCAGGTTCCATTGTCCTCAAACACCTCTTTGAACTTAACCACAGAAATCCTTCATGTTTTCTACTTTTAGGGGCATGGCCCGTGCCGGAGTGGTTGGCGCCATGCTGGCTGGCACCAAAACTGGTGCCAACGGCCTTTGACGCCCGCCGCCCAGCGTCGGGGCTGGCCGAAAGGCGCATGCGCGGTAGGGGGTTCTCTTCCACCTCCAGAAGAAAAAGAGTGCCCCCACGGCACAGGTCCACCCACCAATTGGTGGGCCCCAATCGCGGGCCAGGCCACCATGGGGGCACCCCCGGGATCCAATCGCCCCGCCCCCCCCCCCCCCCAGGACCCCGGGGGCCCGCTCGCGCCGCCAATCCCGCCGCCACCAGAGGTGGTTGAAATCACGTCGGCGGGATTGGCCGCTCAGCGGCAGGACTTAGGCCTATCGCGGGCCGGAGAATCGCCACAGGGGGCACGCCGATCGGTGCGGCGAGATTCCCACCCCCTCCAATTCCCGGGTGGCGGAGAATTCCGGCCACTGCGGAGGCGGGATTTACCCCGGCCCTGGGAGATTCTCCAACCCTGCGGGGGGTCGGTGAATTTCGCCCCCTGTCTCTAGTAACCTTCCCTGATTAATTAAACACACACACATACACACAGACACACACACAAGCACACACACACACAATCCCAAAAACGGAACCAAAATACATCTCTCATCACAACAAACTTTAGTGCAAAAGCAGGTGGGAATGGAGAGCAGGGTTAGCGACTCTACTGGTAAAAGTTAAGGGTCACTCTGGCATCGGGGCCAGGGTTGTGAGAGCGGCTTCATAGAGAGATGGGGTACAGCACATGTGGGACAGATAAGAGCCTTCAGTACTGTCTAAAGTATTACCAACTTCTGAGAAAATATAAACAGCATTTTCCTTATCAGCTGCTGATAAAAGATTTACTCCCTCACATACTGAATTTACATTCAAAATCTGTGCAAGAGATATATTGGTGCAACTTCACTGCCTGTCTGGTTATGGTGTGGCTATTTATAGTGCAGGGAACAATAAACACATCAAACTTAAGTTTATACTTTCAGCTTGCACCCTCCTCAGTACCTTATGAATTTTAAGCAGAAAGCTGGTCGAAAATATCAATTTTAAGAAGTTTTTCAAAGAATGTAAGGGAGATGGAACTATTTATGAGAAGACTGCAGAGTAAATTATCATGGCAGCTAAAACTCTGCCTCCAATGGTGAAACTAAAGGAGAGAACATAAGAGCAATTAGAATAGGAGCAGGTCATTGAGATTCTTCAGTATGCTCTACCATTCAATAAAATCCTGGCTGATTGGCAACCCATCTCTATTTACTCATTCTTTGCTCCATAGCTCTTGTATCCTGACCTAAAACAAAAAATCAATCACCAATTGTTCTGAAATGCAAAGCCTTTTTAATAGAGATTATTACAGATTTCGGAGACATTCTATGAGGAAAAAGTGCTTCCTGATTTCCCTGAAGGGCCTCCACTCTAATTTTATTCCCTTCCCGTGTTATGGATTCTCTCATCTGAGGAAACAGCAGTGCATTGACCCTATCAAGTCCTTTCAATTGTTTAAGCACCGTGATCAGATCTCCTTTCGATCTTTTATATTCAAAGAAATATAAGCCAAGTTTAATTTAGCCCTGTAAGAGATATATGGGTGCAACTTCAATGCCTGTCTGGTTGTGGTGTGGCTATTTCTAGCAGAAAGGACAATAAACACATCAAACCCAAGTTTATTCTTTCAGCCTGCACCTTCCTCAACAGTACCAATCCCAAGGGAAGGAAAATTCAGATGGGCTACAAGGCTGGGGAAGATTACCCACTGAGGCCATGGAGAGGTTTAAAGACAAATATGAAGATTTGAAATTGTGCATGGTACACGATAGGGAGCCCGATGGCCAAGCAGAGTTCAATGCAGGAGATGACGAGGCCTGCACAATTTTCCTTAGATATGGAGGGTGCCAGTGGGAAGGCCAGAAAACATAGGGCTGGAGTGCTTGAGGTTGGAGGAGATGTAGGGGGCGGAATTTTTTCTCCAAAATTTTTGTTTTGCCCCAACGGTAAACTGGTGAGATTCTCGGTGGGTGGGTTGGTGCGAATCAGTTCGCAATTTACCGACACGTAGAAATTTGTTTGGAGCCTGGGAGATTCTCACTGAATTCACCCACAGTTAGAATTTTTCTTGGGGATCTAAAGACACCAGCAAGGCCAGCTTCAAAAGGGCGCCTCGATCTCCAGGCAACCTTACATACTGCCCCCCGACACTAGTTGGTACTAGCACTCTCCTCCCAAGTGAGCAACATCCTGCTATGGGTCGCCAAAGGGCCTGCCGTTCAGGAGCCCTCCTCCCGCCATGCCACCACTTCAGGCCCCTGCTCTGACACTGTTAACCTGGCACTCTGACCTGCCAACTTGGTTGTGTCAACTTGGCAGTGCCAACCTGGGGCAATGCCAGCCATTTCCCCGGCCACCTGGGGGCTTCAATGGCCATCACAACTGGACGTTTGTGGAGACTAGGAATGATTCGAGCCGGATTCCCTCTGTGCCTGACGGTCAAAGAGTTGCAGGAGCCGGGTGAATGACACTTGCTGGGCATGAGTCAGATTATGTGGAGGAGCAGAGGCTGGGAGAATCCCAAAAGGATTTATTGCTGGTTCTAACGATGCTATGGCCCTTTGCCCGCAATTCCCCGGCTGTGACGCAATTTGGTGGGAAAGAAAGAGGCGTGAATGGATACTTAAGGGTTTTATAATTATGACCCAGACCCATGAGAGGACAATTAATAGGAAATTGAAGGGGTAGGAAATATGATGGGACTGAAAGGGTAGAGGGGAACATATGTGTGAGCATATGGGAAAAGGAGCTACTCAAGGTCAGATTGTCTGCACAACCACCACATCAAATGCAGCATGCTGCCTTCAGTGACTCCTGTCCTTGCCATGCATACCATGCCAACCATGAAGAGAAGACAAGGAGCAAACAGTAACAAGATGGCATGAGAGACAGGGAAGCGATGCCATTAAAAAGTTATGAGTTTCCCAACAACAAATCCAAATGCATGCTGTGCCAGGAGAATCCTTCATTGAAACCAGGTGAGCCCTGAGCAGACTCAGTGGAATGGGGATACAAGGCAGAAAATGCGGAGGATTAGCAAGGGCTGGCTGCCGGGTATGACTGAGAGACAGTGAGGCTGGTAGGAAATTCAGATTGCCTAACCTAGACACAGCTAGAGAGAAGTGCAGACATTACTCTTTATAATGCGGATACAGTGCCCTGCGACTTCAAAGAAAACTTTTTTGCTGGTATAATTTTTTATTTAGCACACATCTGACCTACCTAATAATCCTGTCCCTCCGTAACAACAGGAGAAGCAGACATGATGGCCTGGCCATCACATCCACCCCTGAGGCAGCTTGTGAAATTGGGTCAGGTTGCAAACTTTCAACACTTTTATTTTTAACTTCTTCTCGAACTTTTGTCCTTGACTGGCAGCAGTATAACATAACTGAGCAGAATATTAAAAGAAAATAGTTGTGAAATGCTTCCAATAATACATGTTATTCAGTAAAATGCAACACAACTGGAATCTTTCTGTAGCGTTTCCATTGGCTTTTATGACAATAAAATGGCTATATTAAGGATCTTAGGAGGTGTGTTCATTATTGGAAAAAGATAAATCATAACACAGCACTGGCCAGAGTCAAAAGAATGAGCTAAAATATCTTCAGTAAGTTCAGCTAAAAAGAACAAAGTACTGCCTGTGAAAGCACTAGAGCAATGGATGCAATGGATAACATATGCATGATAATGCATTCATCCAATGATCCCTTAAATAGATTTTGAACAACCTACTTTGGCTTTGTGAGATTAACTGCACATAGAAAATCCACTGCTAATGTGCTAACCCTGAGAAATAGCATAAAAATATAAAACGGTAAACCTCTTTACAGAGTTAAGCATTGTGGTTGAATGTTGCTCTTTACTC
This sequence comes from Scyliorhinus canicula, assembly GCF_902713615.1. Taxonomy (NCBI): domain Eukaryota; kingdom Metazoa; phylum Chordata; class Chondrichthyes; order Carcharhiniformes; family Scyliorhinidae; genus Scyliorhinus; species Scyliorhinus canicula. Next base: position 47,459,371 of record NC_052161.1, read on the forward strand.
TGGTTAACATTGCACAGACGTGAATCAATACAAAATTATCAATTTGATACTGTCAATTTTCAGAAACAAAAATGAAGGCATAAACTTGCATTCATAGCAACTGAGACACGTTGAGCAACTCATCAAGAGTATGTTCAATCAGTCTGATTTTACTAAAGAAAGACAGACAGATGCGGGAGAGGAGAGAAAGGGAGATAGTGCATGGAACTTCACCTAAACAAACAGATCTACTTTTACTTACTATGTATTAAATAGCTACTTGGTTAAATTGCATAAGTATCACTCAAGTGGAAATTAATTACAGTCCTATGTAGTCTGTGTTCTGTTGAGCTGCCAGCAGCTAAGGTCTACAAAATGTTTAATAATTAAAGTAGTGTATCCCGGCCCTGGGTCACTGTCAGTGTGTAGTTTGCACATTCTCCCCATGCCTGCGTCGGTTTCACCCCCACAACCCAGAGATGTGCGGGTTAGGTGGATTGGCCATGGTAAATTACCCATTAATTGGAAAAAAAAAAATTGGGTATTCTAAATTTATATTTAAAAAAATTAAAGTATCATCCTGGCTGCAATTCTTTCACTTAGCAAAAAGTGGAAACTTCAGGTAACAGCATTTGGCCAAGCATTATTTTTTACATTTAAGTAGGGCATCATCTGTGTTATTGTTGGAACTTTGCAGCTGAAACTTGAACAGTGCAGTCATATTTCCATGTCTAGGTTTTCAGCTTGTCATAGTGCTGCAGCACTGTGTGCGAAGGAAAGCTTATTAAGCTTCACCACAATGTCACTTTCCTTCTTGCTTCTTCGGAGATAGCAGCAAGGAAAACATCATAACTATACTTTTTCTAACATTTCATAACATTTGAAACAAGTGTATTCTAAATTCTTAATTAGCAACTACAAGGATGCAATGTAGAAAAGAGGTAAAGGGAATCAGGCTATTAGATTGACCCCTTCCGACCAGTCACTATAGAATTTAAACAATCATGAGCTCTACTCGTTAATTAAGGGGAGAAATTGCAGCTCATTCCTGATTCAGGCAGGAGTAGCACAATGCAACTCATGTTGCAGAACAAAAGGGTCAAATCTTCACTTTTACACAAATCATCTAATCTATACGGACCCCTACTTGGACACGGAGTCATCTAAAGAAGCACTGACACAATTGATAGAGATTTCAAGGGGTGCAGACACCATTTAAAGGGCTATAATCGTGCCTTCAAGGCAAATGAAGAGGCTTAGAGCTGCCATATTCTTGGATGCTTTTCTCCCCACGTTCACAGCTACTGGGTGCGATTCTCCCCCAAAATTTCTAAGTTAATTTGTGGCGGGTTTTTCAGGGAGTTCCTCACCGCTATTCAATGACACTTAGTCACTATTTTACACCCTGCGAGTTTCTCACTGATTTAGCCCACACTTAGAATTTTTTTTAGCACTGGGTACCGAACTTAGAGATCGGGCCGACAATTTGAAAGGGTGCCCCAATCTCCAAGTGAGCTTGTGGGCCCCATGCCCCCACCCATGGGCAATGTCACCCCCCACACATATGGGCACTACCCCACATCCCCCAAGTGAGGACACTCCTCTGTGGGGTCCCTTCAGGCCCTCACAAGCCACCTTACAGCACACCTTCCTTCCAGGACCCCTTCAACCTCCCAGATGTCCTTACTTACATGTCCTGCGCACACACCCCCTCCAGGCTCCTTTCATAGGCATTGCCTTTCTCGGGCCCTGACCCTTGGCAGTGCCACCCTCGCACTCGGACACCCCTACACTGCCACCCTGGCCCTCAGGCAGTGGTCCAACCAGCTTGGCAGTGCCACTAAGGCACCTTGGCAGTGTCTAGGTGGCAGTGCCAAGGTGCCAGCTAGGCAGTGCCACAGTGCCTGCTTTCCAAGGGGAGGACCAAGGAGTAGTCCTGCACTGACCCTGCCCATCTAGGGGTCTCCAATGGCATTGGACCCCCTGGTGCTGTTCCACCTGGTCCCCCTTTGCGTGGACCAGTGCTGAACAGCACCCGGCTGTAGCCTCGTCGGGGAGGCCAGTGGATAACGGGCAAGTTTGTCTAAGACGGTTTTAAATCGCCTTCGGCGGGCGCCGTTTGGTCATACCCCTTGTGGGCAAGATGCAGACTCCTGACGCCTCGTGGGATTTGGACGAATCCCGTGAGGCGTGAAGATTACCGGGAAACCTACGAGAGGCCTCTCACGGCATTCACCGGCTGCACCATACTCGAAGCAGAGGGCAAAGCACCCGGTAGTTCACGTCCACTATGATTGAAGATCTGCTGGATAAATGAGGGTAAGGAAGATGACCATTGCTGGCAGTGAAGGACAATCTGGCCAATAGGCATGATGGAAATTCAACACACTTAGGTTGAGGGAGGAGATTAACAGCAGAATTTTACATTCCCCAGGAAGAAGTCAGGCAGTGGGTGTAAAATTGTGCATACTGATATTGGTTCCTTTTCCAGAGCCTAACCATATGCCCCTACATGCGGCGAGGCAGTTGTTTGTTGGGTCACCCATCCATGAGGCCTTATTTAGCTAATTAATGATTACTTAAATGCCTCTTCCCGTTCCCCTCCCCCGCCACAATGTTCCCGGTGTTGGTCAGTGAATAGCGCCAAATGGGAAACCCAGCAGCCTTCCCTGTTCGGACTGGTGGCAGGTAATGGACATGGTATATCGGTATCTCCTTTACTGGCTGTCTGGGCTCATCGGAGACAGTCTCCGCTTTTCCTTCACTAGTGGTCTGTCCACCCAGCTCCCCTCATCTGGCCCCACTGAAACTGCCCCCACCCATGGACATACTTTCTCATCCACTCACCATTGGGCTGCCATGGCCACTTTCTGCTGTGAAAAAGAGGAAGTCAAATTACTTAGCTGCTTTTGATGTGGTGAGAAGCTGTCAATCATAGCAAGAGTGGTTAAAGACATTGTGGTTAGCATCAAAGCAGGTTAATGGAGATGCATTCAAGCATGAAGGGAAAGATAGTTCAACAATCCACCAACCAGCTGTGACTTGAGTAATACCACTGTCAATCACTACTGCAATGTATTCATATGCGAAATTGATGGAATATTTGCATTTCAGAGGCTGTTAAGGGATTTTAAGCCCTTTGATGTATACTTAGCTTTGGTCAAAGCCTCTTACACTTGAAACAGCTGCTTCTTTATAAACTTCTGTTTGAGGCAGCAGATGTTCAGAAAGTGCAAGTGAAAATGCAGTGATTTTTTTTCACTCTAATGCCTGTACTGCTCTTCAGCTATCAGGCAGGGGGTCTCTGAAGGGGGGTGCATCTGTTTGGGGGGGTGGGTTCTCTGATGGGTGACAGGATTTGCATTGGAGAGGGGAGGGCACCTTCCAATAGACATTCGGGGGCACCACCATTATGCAGTAACCCCTTGACCCATCATGGGTTAACCGCATCAGGGCCAAGCTTGAAAATGCTTGCACTAAATCAAGCCGGCATGAATCCCAGCTGAGAGGGCTGGAGCATTATGGTTGGCCGGGGGGACTGGATAATTGGTCTTCCAGCCTGTTCATCAGATGGAAATGACCCATTTACGTCTTTCTGCCGGCACGTGGTGTGAGGCTCGCTGCCTCTGCCAGCGGGATCTGGAGCATCGGAACGGCGCCGACCCCGTTTTTTATCCAATGCTCCATTCTCCGCCAGCTCAGGAAGCCTGCACCGCGGAGGGCAACGGAGAATCCACGCCTATGTTACTTGTTATCAGTCGCAAATCTAACTGACACTATTGTCACATTTGTGATTGAAAAAGTAAGCCCACTAAAGATTTCAACAAAAATAGCCATGTTTTTCAAGTTCATTTGACAAGCTGGTGTTGAGGGTAAACTGGAGTTCTGTGAACAAGGAGCAGCTCTGACGTGTTCGGAACAAACTAAAACTCATGACGCTTCACAGCAGCACAATCAGAAACAAACTGAAATTGAGCCATAAGATGATTGGTGACAAGAAATCAGTTAAGGTTTAAGCAGCATCTTAAAGGAGGGAGAGGTGAAAAGTGCAGAAGAAGAAATCAGTTAAGGTTTAAGCAGCATCTTAAAGGAGGGAGAGGTGAAAAGTGCAGAAGAAGAAATCAGTTAAGGTTTAAGCAGCATCTTAAAGGAGGGAGAGGTGAAAAGTGCCGAAGTTTGTGGAAAATAAGTCCAGAATCAAGCCGAATTCATTCATCCCCCCCCCCCCCCCCCCCCATGACACGGCAAAGGAAGTGGATGCTCCACAGGAAGCCAAGGTCGGATGGGGGTGCGGAGATCGTGGATGGTTACATGGCTGGAGGAGATCACAACGATAGGAACGAGCCCTTGGTGGAATCTGAACACAAGGAATTTAAAATTGAGCACCCCCCCCCCCCCTCCCCCTGCTCCCCGCAATGCTCCAACCCTCTCAGCTGGGATTCATGCCAGCTTGATGTGGTGCAAGCATTTTCAAGCTTGGCCCTGATGCGGTAGGCCCTGCAGTGGGTCAAGGGGTTACTGCATAATGGAGGTGCCCCCCAAAGTCCATTAGTGAACCAATGTGTGTCAACAGTCACAGTGGTGGCAAGGAAGTGAACAAGCTGGGAAAGAGTCGCTGAGTTTTGGGTGCGCTCAAATTATGGAATGTAGGTGTTGGAATTTTCTTCTTGTAAGTATAAAGCATGGATTTGAGTTTCAGAAGCAGATGGTTTGAGGCTGGAGTGGAGATGGGAGATATTAAGGAAGTCCAGGAGAAAACAGGAGTTTAGAAGCTCATTTTTGTATCAGTCTCTTCTTCAGACTTCCAACTTCTCAACACTTAAGCCTACCAGCAGTTATTCTGACAATTTACACTCTCCCTTAAAATGCATGGATCATGATTGATGCCTGCGAAGTGGACATTGACTCGCATGATCTGTGTTGCTGGTCACTGTCTCTCTGAGCATGCACTTTGTAGCAAGGTTATGTGTTTCACTTTGAGTGTGATTAATCATTCTCTATGTGCAAAATTCACGATGGAGTTTCCCTTATGAATTTTCTGTTCTGCACAGATCAGTGACCTGCTTGATGCACCAGGACACTGCAAATTAACTGCTGTTGCCGATGTCCCTCTGGGTACTTTGAAACGCGCCTAAGGAATAAAATTGTGGAACTGTACTGGTGTTGGCGAGAGATACTGTCCCTGTACTGTACTGGAGGACAACTGTAGTTCAGGATGCAGCTTCCTGCACAACTATCATGGTCTCCAGGGTGAAGTGGGGCTTGCAGAGGCTGTTTTATCTCAGATATTCCCAAACAGGTGTGTGATCAAGGTCAAACGACATCTGCTACAATCAAACCCACCTTGGGTTATTCTTATTATCCTTTTTCCAACTTCAAATAATACAAAAAAGGAACAGTGCCCTATGTTCCAATTCTGAATTGTAACAATCAAAAAAGTTGTGATTAAAAATCCAAGGTCAGAAGGTTCCAAAGAAGGTTTTAAGCAAACGCTTAAAAACCCAGGTGTCAGCTGATATCCATCCGGGCACACAGGGAGAGGAGCGAGAGGAGTGAGAGGGATAGACTGGTGGGAAAGATGCTGGAGGTAGACAGGAGGTACGCAGAGGCACCAGAGGAGGGACTGTTGGGGGAGAGGCGCAGCCTGCAGGCTAAATTTGATTTGCTGACCACTAGAAAGGCGGAGGCACAGTGGAGGAAGGCACAAGGGGCAGTGTACGAACATGGTGAAAAGGCGAGTAGGATGCTGGCTCATCAGCTCCGCAAGCGGGATGCGGCTAAGGAAATTGCTGGAGTGAGAGACAAGAGTGGGAATGTGGTGCGGAAGAGGGTAGAGGTGAATGAGGTCTTCAAGGACTTTTACGGGGAACTGTACCAGTCGGAGCCAACGGGGGAAGAGGAGGGGAATGGAGAGGTTCTTCGACGGGCTTTCTTTCTGAAGGTGCAGGAGGAGCAGGTGGAGGGGTTGGGTGCGCTGATTGAGCTGGAGGGGATCGGGCAGATGCAGTCAGGGAAGGCACCGGGGCCGGATGGGTTCCCGGTGGAATTTTATAAAAAGTTTGTGGACACTTAAATGAAGCGTGGGAAGGGGGACTTTGCCCGCGACGATGTCGCGGGCGCTGATCTTGTTAATCTTAAAGAGGGACAAGGACCCCCAGCAGTGCGGTTCATACAGGCCCATATCTCTCCTCAACGTAGATGCCAAGGTGCTGGCAAAAATCCTGGCCACCAGGATAGAGGACTGTGTGCCAGGGGTTGTACATGAGGACCAGACAGGGTTTGTGAAGGGAAGGCAGCTGAACACGAATGTGCGGAGATTGTTGACTGTCATCATGATGCCAGTGATTGAGGGGGAGGCAAAGATAGTGGTGGCGCTGGATGCGGAGATGGCCTTCGATAGAGTGGAGTGGGGGTACATATGGGAGGTGTTGGGGAGGTTTGGATTTGGTGAAGGGTTTATTAGATGGGTCTGGCTGCTTTATGAGGCCCCGATGGCATGCGTGGCCACGAATGGGAGGAGGTCGGAGTACTTCCGGCTTTACCGAGGGACCAGGCAGGGTTGCCCCCTGTCCCCCTTGTTGTTTGCATTGGCAATCGCGCCGTTGGCGATGGCGTTGAGGGATTCAGAGAGGTGGAGAGGTTTGGTGCGAGGTGGGGAGGAACATAGGGTGTCGTTGTATGCCGATGACCTGTTACTGTATGTGGCGGACCCGGTGGGAGGGATGCCGGGGGTGGTGGAGCTGCTAGCTGAGTTTGGGACATTTTCAGGTTATAAACTAAATTTAGGTAAGAGTGAGGTGTTTGTGGTGCACCCTGGAGACCAGGAGGAAGTAATTGGTAGGCTCCCGCTTAGGCGGGCAGGGGAGAGTTTTAGGTACCTGGGGGTGCAGGTGGCCAGGGACTGGGGGACTCTTCACAAACATAATTTCACCAGGCTTGTACATCAGAGTACAAGAGGTGGGACATGCTGCCATTGTCGTTGGCGGGGAAGGTGCAGTCCGTCAAAATGACGGTGCTTCCGAGGTTCTTGTTCCTCTTTCAGTGCCTGCCCATCTTCATCCCCAGGGCCTTCTTTAGGAGAGTGACTAGCAGTATCTTGAGCTTTGTGTGGGCACATGGGACTCCGAGAGTGAAGAGGGTTTTCCTGGAGCGAGGGAGGGATAGAGGCGGGCTGGCGCTGCCCAACCTTTTGGGGTACTATTGGGCGGCCAATGTGTCAATGGTGCGTAAATGGGTGATGGAGGGGGGAGAGGCAGCGTGGAAAAGAATGGAGATGGCGTCATGTAGAGGTACGAGCCTGGGTGCCATGGTAATGGTGCCGTTACCACTCTCCCCTAAGAGTTATACCACGTCCCGGTGGCGGAGGCGACCCTAAGATTCTGGGAACAGTGGAGACGGCATAGGGGGGAAACAGGGGGCTCGATGGAGGCTCCATTGGGTGGCAATCATCGGTTCATCCCGGGGAACAAGGATGGGGGATTTAGGGGGTGGCAAAGGGTGGGCATCAGTAAATTGAGGGACCTGTTTATTGGCGGGAGGTTTGCGGGCCTGGGGGAACTGGAAGATAAATTTGGCCTTCCCCAAGGGAACATGTTCAGATACTTGCAGGTAAAGGCGTTTACTAGGCGACAGGTAGAGGGATTCCCTTTGCTGCCCTCGCGGGGGACGATGGACAGAGTGCTTTCGGGGGTGTGGGTCGGAGAGGGGAAGGTGTCTGACATCTATAAGGTAATGCAGGAGGTGGAGGAGTCGTCAGTGGAGGAGCTGAAGGCTAAATGGGAGGGGGAACTTGGGGAGCAGATAGAGGACGGGACTTGGGCGGATGCCTTGGAGAGAGTCAACTCTTCCTCTTCATGTGCGAGGCTTAGTCTCATCCAATTTAAGGTGCTGCACCGGGCCCACGTGTCCGGGACTAGGATGAGTAGGTTCTTTGGGGGTGAGGACAGGTGCACCTGATGTTCGGGGAGTCCAGCGAATCATGGCCATATGTTCTGGGCATGCCCAGCACTGGAAGAATTCTGGAAGGGGGTAGCGGGGACGGTGTCGAGGGTGGTTGGATCCAGGGTCAAACCAGGGTGGGGACTCGTGATTTTCGGAGTTGCGGCGGAGCCGGGAGCGCAGGAGGCGAAAGGGGCCGGTGTCCTGGCCTTTGCGTCCCTAGTAGCCCGGAGGAGGATCTTGCTGCAGTGGAAGGATGCGAGGAGGCCCCCAAGTGTGGAGACCTGGGTCAATGACATGGCGGGATTTATAAAGTTGGAAAGGGTCATATTTGCCCTGAGAGGATCAGTACAAGGGTTCTATAAATGGTGGCAGCCTTTTCTGGACTTCCGGGCTCAAAGATAGGTATCTTGGTCAATAGCAGCAGCAACCCGGGGGGGGGGGGGTGTTCCTTATTATAGTTTATATTTTCTTTTTTCGCTACGGTTATGTAACTTAACATTGTGTTAATTTAAGTTGTTGTTAATATGTTGGGTTGTTCATTGAGGAGGGGCGAAGGTTCATGATTGTTGTCATTATTGTTATTGTTGGTATTTTAGTATGGTCTGATGTTGTTGTATAAATTCAAAATTTTTCAATAAAAATTATTTTTTTTAAAAACCCAGCTGTCAGAAATCCATCATTAAAAATGTACTTCAAGTAAATGGTCATGGGATGATTCCAGCTTTGAACGATTTCCCGGTGACTGTCTGGAATTCCCCTGGCCTTTAACGTCCATTCCATTTCTTTCTGGGTGAACTTGGGCACATTGTGATCCCCACAAGAGAAGGAGAGATTCACACTGATACGCACTAGAGTTTAATTAACAGTCTTGCACATTAACTACAAAATAGGCCAGCAGTAATAATCATATCCAATTTCCTGCTCACCACTCGCACGTTCCATGCTAGCACCCACCAGTCAAATGCAATGAAAAATACATGTGATTATTTTTTTTATCACAGCTTCTGAAAGGTTGATGATTCTCCCAAGAATTCTTATCTCCTGCAACCTTCCTGTTTATTCATGGCAAGATACTAGTTGGCAAAGAATGGGCCTTTTCTTTTATGGAAAAACTGAAATAATAATTGGACTTATAAATGTAGCACAAAGCGGACAATGAGAAAATGAATGATGCTCCTTTTCTGTTAATGCATTTCTTGTTAATAGATTTAGACCTATTCTGGGTTTGGTCCAAATTGGATCATTACCGTGAACTTTACGTTATGGGCGCGATTCAACAGCGGCATAGATTACAAAAGCTGGCAGGCCATGTTGGAGTTGTATAGAACTTTGGTGAGGCCACAGCTGGAGTACTGTGTGCCATTCTGGTTGCCACATTATAGGAAGGATGTAATTGCACTGGAGGGGTTACAGAGAAGATTCACCAGAATGTTGCCTGGGATGCAAAATTTAAGTTATAAAGAGAGGTTTGATAGGCTTGGGTTGTTTTCTCTGGAGCAGAGAAGGCTGAGGAGTGATCTGATTGAGGTGTGCAAGATTATCAGGGGCATGGGCAGGGTTAATCGGGAGCAGCTGTTCCCCTTATTTGAAAGGTCAGTTACGAGGGGACACAAGTTCAAAGTGAGGGGTGGGAGGTTTAGGGGACATTTGAGAAAAAATATTTTTACTTCAAGTGGGATGACGATCTGGAATGCTCTGCCCGGGAGGGTGGTAGAACTCACATCCTTTAAAAAGTACCTGGATGAGTACTTGGCACATCATAACACTCAAGGCTATGGGCCAGGTACTGGCAAGTGGGATTAGGAGGGCAAGTCAAGGCCTTTCATCTGTCAGTACAGACTCGATGGGCCAAAGGGCCTCTTCTGCACTGTAGCATTCTGTGAACAGAAGACAAAATTGGGCTGCTGATGGTTAGAAGAATGGTCTGAGAGCTCAAGTTGTAAGTAAAGGTCCATTTGTTGCAGGGAAGCCATGTGCATTTGTCCCATTGGCCAAGAGTTAGAAATATTTGAGTAGAAGTTATTAGCTGTGTTGACACCAGTGCAAAGCCTGAACTGAATGTTGCAAAAGTTAGCTGCAAAATCTGTGCAGAAATAGGGGAGCATCACCACGGATCTTTGCAAATTCCAGGGTTAGGGTTATTCATCACGCAGGAAGGATTCCCATCAGACTACCACATCTCATTGTTTTGCTTGTTGACATAAACATGCCAAAACAAACTCATGCATAAATTATCTCCTCCCACAAACACTGCCAGCAAAGCGTTCTATGGATTAATATATAGGTGTGAATGTAAGCTCATAAAAATATCTGTTTGAATGATACTTAGCACTACATGTTGTCCAGACAGAATAACATTGATGGAAAAGTGGAATACCTATTTCATTCCCCATTGTTATCCAACTTTATGTGGAATTGCATGACTTGGTTACCTAACGTGTGAAAATCAAGTTTGTGAAAATATATTTGTATACCTAATGAATATTATCTATTATCCCCTATTCATCTCAGGGCACTTGCTAAGGGGGCCTTTTTGGTGGAAAAAAGTTATGAGTTAATAGTAGGGCACTTGCGAAGAAGCTAGTGCCTGCCAAGGCCATCGTCAGTCGATGGGTAATTATCATAGGCTGGGGACTACTTAAGAATCCAAAAGTGACCAAATTGTCATTGGCTGGAGGATTTCTGTCAGAATGACTAAGCACCGAATGTAATTGTCATTGGCTCAGGGGTTTCCACAAGGAATCGTCTTCAGTATTAGAATCAAGTATTAGGGCGAAAGCAATTGTCCTAAGTGAGAGAGAGAGGGATGCACTCATGTCGCTGTGAAATATGCAGCTACAGCAGTTAAGGTCAATTGGGAAATTAGAGATGAAGTCTGCAAAGAGGTTTTGCATGTATATTAGAGTTGACCAAGTTAAAATCTCAAACAATGTCGTGAGTCCAGCGACCTTGGTTCAAGTAACCAAGAAGAAAAGAAGACTCCAGAAGTCTTGATATCCATGGGAAAGTCAATGCCTCGACGAATGGGAAGTTAAGTGTTAATATCTGTTGTCAATAAACCTTGTTAGATGCGGCAGCATTGTGGCACAGTAGTTAGCACTGCTGCCTCATGGCACCGAGGTCCAAGGTTCGATCCCGGCTCTGGGTCACTGTCCGTGTGGAGTTTGCACATTCTCCCCGTGTTTGCATGGGTTTCGCCCCCACAACCCTAAGATGTGCAGGCTAGGTGGATTGGCCATGCTATTTGCTCCTCAATTGGAAAAAATTAATTGGATACTCGAATAAAAATAAACCTTGTTAGTTTGCATTCTAAATTGGTCATTGTCCCTTTTGCCAACATTGATGTTCTCCGACAAGAAATTTCTAACTCTGGGGGTTTAGAATAGAATTTAAGTCCCAACACAATGCATCATCACACAGGAAGGATTCCCATTAGACCACCACATCTCGTATTGTTTTGCTTGTTGACATAAAAATGCCAAAACAAACTCATGCATAAATTATCTCCTCCCACAAACACTGCCAGCAAAGCGTTCTATGGAGTAATATATAGGTGTGAATGTAAACTCATAAAAATATCTGTTCGAATGATACTTAGCACTACATGTTGGCCAAACAGAATACACATTGAAGAAAAATTGGAATACCGATTTTATTCCCCATTGTTATCCTACCTTTATGTGGAATTGCATGACTTGGTTACCTAACGTGTGAAACTCAAGTTTATGAAAATATGTTTGCATACCTAATGCAACGTAGATGGTGAACAACTCGCCTTAGCCAAGGTGAATTCAAGCGACTGACAAAATATGCACAACATTAACATAAATTTAAATACTTCACACATTCAACATAAAACCTATCTGAACTTGAAAGACATAGAATGGATATTTCCATGCAAAATGTATACCCTACCTGTTTTCTGTAACCTTAAATCATTGCTTTCCTAGATTACAAAAGCACATCTTTGGCATAAAGCACATTGGTACGTCCTGAGGCTGGGGAAGGCCCTGTATAAATGCCAGTCTTTTTTCTGTGGTAAAGTAAGATGCTCACAAGTGCCACAAACAGTACTAAAAGAAACCTGTTTGTTTTGCACATTAGGTAATGTCAATATTGAATTGTTATGAAACGTAGTTTTATAAATTTTATGAATAAAGTTAATTTTGGAGAGAAAGCCTTATTTGTTCACAGCTGCCATATAGCATATTCCGTGAATGGGTCCCTTGTTGTTCACATTATCAAATCATCTTCTTTCAAGAAATATCATTCAAAGTGTATGGATCTATTTTACTGGCAGTAGTAATGCCTCGAAAGTAGACAAAGGTAGAGGTTGTAACCAATCGCAAACAGAAAACTAGTAAAACCTGTAAAGTCTGTTCAAATCTTTGGGTTTAGGTTACAGTATGGTATTAGAGTGGGAGATACGTAAACCATCCTCAATTCATTGCAGCAGTCATGTTTCCCTCATCTATTTCTCAAAAAACTAATCATCACTCATCACAAAAGATAAAATTACATAGTTATATGAAGTTACATAGTTCATGAAGACGCTGCTGCTGGACTAGATGAGGGAATTTATACCTATCAAACCGACAATGGAAACGCTACAGTACCATGCAACAGAAAAAGACCTTTCATATAGTGATCATGATCTAAATTGAATTAAATTGAATCTTCTCATTAACTAGAGTGCACTTGTCTTTGAACTTCCCCTGTCACTATAATGTGCAATGCGTTAAATATTGAAACATTGCTGAATATAGATGTTTGTTACCTTACACTTAGGGAATTAATCTTTCATGTTTGATACATAATGTAGCATTCACTTCATATGGTAAAATAATCATAGGCACCAGCAAACCAGTGTAACAATAACAGCTTCTTCCTCTTCAATGGCTGCCTGTGAGCTTGAGCATCAAGCTCTACTGTTCCTAATTTCTTGTGCAATCAATTTCAAAGACTGCTCGATATTCATCACAACCAGTCTCTCTGACAATTAGAAAATTTTGCTTAACATTCTGGCATCAACATTTTGCTTAACATTCTGGCACATCATTAAATTAGCATGTAGCCTGCAGTATAAATACCTTTCCAAAGCTCCCTTTTCCAATTGCACGGAGTATTTGAAAATGGTCAAAAGTCACTGCAAAAAAAAAAGAGAAAACATTTGTGTGTTAATAAAGTCATATTTACAACAGTATTTATTGTCATATCAGATTTCTTGAAATACAAATCTCTCAATATGCTATTGGAGACTGAAATTTACTAGTGCAAATGAGAAATTAAGACCAACGGTATTGGAAGTGTTAATAAATATAAAATCTATCTATAATATATATGTATCTTATACATATAGACAACATCATCTTTGCCCACTTATTAGTTGTCGGCTGAATATGTCTTTACATATTCAAATTGAGCTAGTGCCAGTGAGGCACTCAGCTTCCAGTAGAGTGGGTTTTTACTGTAACAGATTAATGGTATCACTTTCTTCCACCACCTCATTTTACATTTCCTGAACATCTGCACTGTGTTTGCTGGCACCATGTATTCAATAAATTAATTAGATGATAACCACAGGAAATATGAGGCAACTATGGGGTTGTTTCCATGGGATGAAAGAGCCTAAGGGAGCTTTAAGATGTGTTAATACAGTTGTAGTACAATAGCAAATGATTATAATTTAAATGGTGATTTTTACGGCAAGTAAACTTACTAAAATGTTGGTAGCAACAGGATGAAAGAGCAGTTTTTCAGCTCCAGTAATGGTGTACATCACACACAGGGGGCTGGATCTCCGGTGGGCCCAGAAGAAGTTGGGAATTTGGTACGGGAAGGATGCAGCGCCGCTAAACCCAATTGCATGCCATCATGAATATGATGCCCGGCCACATGGAGGGGGCTGCTCTGTTGGGAGACCCGTGTCACCTGCTCCCCATGCAGGAGAAGTCACCATATTTAACAAGCGCAAAGCCCTGTTTGAAAGCTGAAATTCTGCATGCGGTCTTTCCAAGGGAGGGCTGCAATTGGACTAGTTAACATTCTCAGTGTACGATCCCAGTTGATGTTATAACTGGATGGGAAGATCACAGAATGGAACCCTGACTCAAAAGACCAGGGGCTGGATTCTCCGCACCCCGATGCCAAAATCACGTTCGGTGACGGGGTGGAGAATCCAATTTCCCCGCATGAAATCGGGACCGGATCCAGTTCCACGATTCTCCGCCCTCCGAAAAGCGGCGTGCTCTGAAAGCACAACGCGCCGATCATCCACCACCTTGGGCCATTGCCTGAGGCCCGCCCCGCTATTCTCTGTCCCCGACCAGCCGAATTCCCGACGGCGTGGACCACTCATGGTCCCACCGTCCGTGATAGCCACGCGGCATCTGCGGGGAAAGCCGATCGGAGAGTATGGGGGGCCTCATTTGGGACCGAGGCTATGTGTGCAGGTGGTTAGGGCCAGGCGAGCGGTCGATGCGAGGAATTATTTTGGGCGTCCACGTCCACGGGTTGAGTTCACAGAGGCCGCCGCCGTTAGCATGAATCTGTGGCCTTTTGACGCAGTTTTCACATCGGCATGGGGACTTAGTCCCAAAAATGGAGAATCCAGCCTCATAACTTAAGACCATAACTTATTTATTTCTTTATAAAATGTGGAGGAACAGAGTCACAGGACGACAAATCTTTTTAACAACACGAAAAAAACATATATTGAACATGAAATCATTAGACGATGATACAATACACCTTTATTCCCCCTTAGCTAAACAATTACACACAGGTTTTAGGATTAACAAGGATTATAAAATACATCTCAAGCTACAATGGTCTCATTAACACAAAATTCCTTTTATAGACGCAAGATGACTGTAGGCAAATACACTTTCCACTCTGAACCCCAAGTGAGTGATGTGCATGCCTCCTCAGAGTCCTCCCAGACGATTGTCACGTGAAAGTTTCCAGACTCCAATCCCCAAAACACACTGTAAAATCATCTCTCATAATTATGCTTTTCCTTAGCAGTTTGCATCCTGAAATCCAGGCCAGGTTCTCCAAAGGACACTTTTATACAAAGCCTTCACTCCACTTTTAACAGTGAATCCAGTCCAAGGATTTTATACCAATCCCTTTAGGATTTCTTTGTCTTGACTGCTATGTAGATTGCTCTCAATTGCTTTTAATCTCGAATCCCAGACTGTATTAAAAGGGCATCAGACTTCCAATTTACCTTTGAAGGCTGTTGTCCCTCTCTATATCTGGTTACTACAATTGTCTCTTTAACTCAGGATACTTTGCTTACTCTTCCTTGAATACTTTTGAACAATACCTTGGTCTTTGTTCACACAACTCCAGCCACCTTAAACATTCTTTCTGTCCCAATTCCCTGGTTATCTGGACTATAACATGTAACTTCGGATGCCTGCCTTTTTGTAGATCCCATCCTGTCCAGTTTTTCTTCTGGCAGAGTTGCGAGATGTTCACTTCCTGAGGTCCTGTTTCCAACAGCAATCAAATTAGCTAAACAAAAACTTTAAAGTTTTCTCCATTAGGGCTGGTTTAGCACACTGGGATAATTCACTGGCTTTTAGAGCAGACCAAGGCAGGCCAGCAGCATGGTTCAATTCCCATACCAGCCTCCCCAAACAGGCAGTGGAATGTGGCGTCTAGGGGCTTTTCACAGTAACTCCATTTGAAGCTTACACATAGAACAGTACAGCACAGAACAGGCCCTTCGGCCCTCAATGTTGTGCCGAGCCATGATCACCCTACTCAAACCCACGTATCTACCCTATACCCGTAACCCAACAACCCCCCCTTAACCTTACTTTTATTAGGACACTACGGGCAATTTAGCATGGCCAATCCACCTAACCCGCACATCTTTGGACTGTGGGAGGAAACCGGAGCACCCGGAGGAAACCCACGCACACAGGGGGAGGACGTGCAGACTCCACACAGACAGTGACCCAGCCGGGAATCGAACCTGGGACCCTGGACCTGTGAAGCATTTATGCTAACCACCATGCTACCCTGCTGCCCCAAATTCATGTCATCAGTTGTGATCTATCCATCAACCAACTCGCCATTTTTAATTTTTTTTATTTATTTTTTTTAAATTGAGAGTACCCAATTCTTTCCCCCCCCCCTAATTAAGGGGCAATTTAGCATGGTCAATCCACCTACTCTGCACATCTTTGGGTTGTGGGGGTGAGAACCACACAGACACGGGGAGAATGTGCAAACTGCACATAGACACTGATCCGGAGCCAGGATCCTACCCGGGTTCTTGGCACTGTGAGGCAGCAGTGCTAACCACTGTGCCACCGTGCTGTCCTGCTAAATGTGTTGAGGTTGCTGGGGGATGGCTCCCTGGACCAGGGGGAGTAGCAAGGACATATTCGTGGACTCGGAGTGTCCCCCTCGGGATCAGGGTGGCTTGGCTCACACCACCATTGGTGCAGTATGTGATTTAAACGCACCCACTGGTGCTACTTAAAGTCTCCTGGCTGTTCACACCTTTTCTTTGCTGTTTTTTTTTTAAATTTAGAGTTCCCAATTATTTTTTCCAATTAAGGGGCAATTTAGCATGGCCAATCCACCTACCCTGCACATCTTTTGGGTTGTGGGGGTGAACCCCACAGACACAGGGAGAATGTGCAAACTCCACACAGACAGTGACCCAGAGCCGGGATTCGAACCCGGGTCCTCAGCGCCGTAGGCAGCAATGCTAACCACTGTGCCACCATGCTGTCTTTAAATTCGGAGTGAAAAACTGTTTCGCTTTCTCAGGAAGTGAGGCAGAATTTCCAATTTGCTATTGCGGTGGCAGGGAATCGAACCGAAGTCAACAGCTTGGAAGACAACTAAGCTCACCACTATACCACCATCGCTCACTACTTGTGACAATAAGCGATTATCATTTAATTTTCATTACAACATCCCACTTGTTAAGGAAAAACTTATTTTTATTTGCTCTTCATTCTGCAGCCATTTACAAGCGCAATAGAAACACTGTTAGGACTTAACAAACACCAGACATACAAGCACCTTTGTCCAGCATGAATCTAATGATATGATTTATCCTTCCAGGCACAGAAACATCAAATTAAACCCACTTAAAACTATACCTTATTTCTAATATTTACCAATACAAATAAAAATTCTTTAAAATTATCTTTGTTTTCTTAATAACAGATGTGTGAATATTGCAAGCGAAAACCTTTGAGAGTAGAAGAAATCACCGTCTTCGGACAAGTGCTATTAGTGTCATCAACAGATTCAGCTTTGTTCAGAGAAGTCACAATCCATACGCACACCCTACCGTTCAGTCAGAGTTAACTTCACAACCTCTTCCAGGCTATTTGGGAAGACAGAGGGAATGTATTTTGAGCTGATGGCTGCAAAAAGCCATCTCAAATAACCAGAGTAGCCAGAAGGTGGGGGGGAAGTGAGTGACCATGTGCTCCTCTGAAGGATTAGGTCAAGTGTCAAAAGATGATGAATGACCTCCTCCGCTCCCCTCCTCACGGGCGCGTTTGAATTTCATATGGTCATCAAGTGCGTGAAAGGTGGGTGAGAAAAGTAGGCGTACCAAATGGTTGAGGGCTGGGACATGCATTGAAGTGTAAAATGTTCTGCCTCACCATTTTCCATTGTCACATAGGCTGCTTGCACGTGTGGGTGCATCACTGGAATCGGCATCTTCCTCGGCTTCTTGGCCAGCACAGGACTCCAAGGATAGCTAGGAAACCTGGATGGCTCATGGGACCAGGGGACAATCCAGCAGTAAGGGATGTTCCTCGACATCACTGGAAAACACTTTTTTGCTTTTCTTATTTTTGCAGGGCAAAAGGGCCCACAACGCCTGGGGAGAAAACCAGGACCAGGGTTGGAGATCTGTCGGCGAGCAGACACAGAAATAGAAGCCCTGAGCTGTCAGTGGAGCAGGGCAATCTGTACATATCTAACACTGAGGTTCCACTGGCAGATGTGAAGAATGAGAAGGAATTGGGCTTGCCCATTGACATAATATACACATCAGTATATGATGGTGCAGAGTCACACATTGACTGATACACTGCAAGACCAATCAACACAGACAACAAAGCAGCCAATCACCAGTTGGGGCACGGTCACTATAAAGCCAGAGGGCACTAGTTTCCCGCTCATTCGGGATTCAGCCTCTGAGACAGACAGAGCCCGCAGTCAGTAGCACAAACATCCACCATGCGCTAGCAATATAGGCTGGTCAGGTTAGGCATAGATCTTCAATCAATCTAACATAGTGTCGACCGACAGTGCAAGTATGTTTAACAGCTCATAGTTAAACAAAATAGAGTTGTACTATTACAAGTGTTGGTAGCCTGTCTATGTTACTGCTAAGGTAAACGCAGTCTCCACAGATCCAGAGTACCCAACATATCACCCATTTTCCCTGGCTACCATGGCAGCCGGCTGCAGCCCTGGGTGGTGGTGGTCCTTTACATCATCACTCCAGTAATTGCTTCTATAATTCATTTGCAGGTGCAGTGCAGTGCTTCGGGACCAACCCCCATATGTTCCACCTTACACCTCCTTGGAGCATGACAGGTTGCATGTTTCTGAGGCACAGTGTCATATTTGACCGCTGCACCCAACAGAAGTGTAGATACCTTGGTGGAGGGCCGATCGCACAGCCGCTCAGCGGTCATGATCTGGTGAGCACTGCACAGTCACGCAGATGATGGAGGCAGTAATATACCCCAGCCGACAAAGAGCCTCTGATGAAGCTCATACTGAACCTGTTGTATTTGGAGAGGCAAGCAGGGGAGTATCTGGCAGAGCTGCTGGTGATTTTGAGCAGGCTTCGATGGGCGACGAAGGAGATGACTATTGTAATGTCTCAGTTAGGAGAGTACATCACTTCTGCAGAAACAGTGAAGACCATCATGGAGAGACAGACCCAGGAGATCTCACACTGGATGCCTATTATCAGGACGACCCTGCAGCCGACCACTGCGAGCCAATGAGATGCAGCGAATGCCATCTTGCACTCAGAGGTTGGGCAAGGTGCAACCCGACACACTTGAGGATTGGAATTTTCCATTTTTAATGCAGAGTGTCACAGTGGGAGGGAAAATCAGCGTTGAAGCCTTTGGGCCCAATGACGGCTTTCTCAGCTGTATTGTTAGGGACAATGAAAAAAATACCCCAAGGGACAGGCCCCGAAATGTCACGCTGGTGAGCGGGCGCTGACTGCGCATGCTCCATCAGCATCTTCGTTTTGTATGGATCAGGGCACCCCTTTTTAATGTCAACCTGATACAAAAATGAAACTGAACTCTCCAAACTCCCTATCGCAGTCCCACCACACACAAAATGCCACCACACCCAGAACTTTCCTCTGGCACTGCCCAGCCATTACCCTTTCCCCCACGCCTGATGTATTCACTTGAGCTCCGCCAGTGGGTCTGCCCACCAGGTACATGCCGCCATGGGAGGCCAGTCGTAAATGATGTTGGTCTGTCCTCATGCCGACATGAATGAATAATGTAACGTAGAGGGCCTGATAATTAGTTGCAAACCTATTGTAATGGGGTTCCTGACATTGAATGTCGGGCTTCCCGTTATGTCACTGGTAGGGAGGGGGCGGGGGGGGGGGGGGGGGGACACAATTACGTCATCCCTTTACATTGGTGTGAAATCTGATTTGGATCTCTCACGGGATTTTCCGCTCCTGGTGCCGATCCCGCTCGACAAAGACGGAAGTGGAAAATACCATCACGTTCCTTGTTGTGCCATGATTGGCACTGAACCTCTCTTCTATCACATTGTATGCGTTTCCAACAGGCCTCATCAGCCGTATGCAACGAGGGTAACCCTATCACCGAAGATCCACCATTGATATGTGGCCTTGGCACAAACAAATGCAGCACCTGCAAGTGTCAAAGCATATGAGCATCATGGCAGCTGCCAGGATAGCACCACACATGTTTGAGGTGCCTCTTGTGGTCACTGAGTACCTATGCATTGAGCAAATAGAATCAATCCCTGTTACTAAATTGTGGTGGTACCTTCATGCAACATTGCTGCAGTCTATTACAACTTGAATACACAGAAAGGCAGTAATGGCCAAAATCCCATTGCCCTCTTGACCTAGTTGTTTTATGAGTTCTTCAGGCCTTTTGTGCAGTGCATTTGTCACTTCCTTGATGCAGTGGTGTACAGTTCATAGAATCATAGAATTTACAGTGCGGAAGGAGGCTATTCAGCCCATCGAGCCTGCACTGGCCCTTGCTCAGGAGGTGACCTGGAGTGTCACCTGGAAGGAAAAGAAAGGGGAGCTGACTGGATAAAGTAAGTGCTTTGTGGAGCAGAAGGAACTAGTGTGCTTTCTCCAGGCCCAACAAGGTACCCAGTAAACAGACCCATGCCCCATATTTGGTCTCCTCTCGCACCGCCCCACCCCCCCTCCCGCACTACCAACAAACACCATTGGACACATTGCCAAATGAGGCCCCCCAGGTGACCCTCCCACCACCCATGATCTAGACACACACATCAAGTTGGGACTCTCTCTCACGTGCGCTCCCCTCCCCCAGTCTCTCATATCCTCTCAATGCACCAAGTTGCTCTGATAGGCTTTGGCCTGTGAAGCACGTTTCCCACCCAAACGACCTCCAACTCCATCAACTACACTGCCTGAGGTTGGGAATTGCAGTACACTGCAGTAAACCCATTCATCCAGGTTTCCTGACTTCACAATCGCTCCATCCCACACAGATCTCGCCTCCAGGCTAAACGGAGTCTTTTATGGAATTAGCCTGTTCATGGTTCAATGGTTTAAACTGTACGGTTTCTGTTCAATTAAGTTACTGGCCAAGGAATTTTCACAGAGCATCATTGTAAAAGGTTCCACTTGTAGTTATTTATTTTTCCATGTGACTATGTACTGCATAGAGTTCAGGTTAATGTAAGTGATAAATTTTTGAAAGTAGCAACAATGATTGACCAAATAACTTTATCTCAAGTTATACTTTCTCAAGTTGTAATGTTAAATCCTGGGAGAAATCAAACTTTTCATGTCTATATTAACTAGCACTCAAAATCATTATAATTACTAATTGTGCGATGTGTCCACAGACTATGTTCCCTATTGGCTGTCCCAGCAGTATGTTGATCTATTGAAATGATGTCTTGTATGCCTATGACAGCTGAATAAACTAAACGTGCTACGTCCTGAATGTGGTTAAAACAATTACCAAGTCTAATAACCCCACCAGTTCCATTGCCCTACAGGCAAAATCAATATTGCCATAAAAAACATTTGAAGCACTTTGGGAAAGTAATCTTGCTTAGTGTCTGCTTTGACGATCTTTTGACCTTGTAAATTTTTGAATCTTGAAATCTGGTAAATTGACATTTGCTAGGTAGGTAAATTTGGTTTTGAAGCGGATTTTGAAGCAGTTGCTGCCTTCAAGAAGGTTTTGAAGCAGTTGCTGCCATTCGTCCTTCAGACCAACTGCAAAGAATAGTTTGCACTGCGTTGGTTCACTTGATTAGCTCCAAATCTTCAACTTTTTCGAGCTTATTTTGCAGTAATAATAATAATAATAATAATAGCTTATTGTCACAAGTAGGCTTCAATGAAGTTAATGTGAAAAGTCCCTCGTCGGCATATTCCGCCGCCTGTTCGGGGAGGCCAGTACTGGAATTGAACCCGCTCTGCTGGCATTGTTCCGCATTACAAGCCAGCTGTTTAGCCCACTGTGCTAAACCAGCCCCTGGATGTAGCCAGCACAATATGGGTAACCATATTGAGTTCCAACTTTATACAATATTAGCATAAAGTATATGAAGCATATTCTGAATACAAAAAATAATATCTCACAGCCCCAATGCTTTGTAAGAATGGAAATATTTGGAACAAAATTCTTCTGGTCCCCCCACTGTCCATGAGATTTCCCATTGCATCCAGCCCACGTCGCCGGGAAACCTGGGGCGAGGGTGCACCATCGGCAGATATGGAACATCTCACCCTTGGGCTGCACTTGACTATAGCACAGCACAAACACCCTGACAGCAGAGGTGATTGGTCCTGTCAATTCCCGAGAGTTCAGCCCCTATCCCTGACAAACTGTAATTAAACAGTAAAGCACTCTGCAGCATCCCAAACACGAAAGAGTCTCAAATTAAATCTAGCATTATTCTTTGCTCTTGTGATAAATGTTTCAACCAATGGCAAAAAGTCAATGGACAAACGGTGTGCTCAGTTGGATTGTATATTATGGTGTTGTGGTAGTGACCATTTATGTATATACTGTATATATGTGTGTTATGGTAAGGCCCCTGTACTACAGGTACGGGGGTAGATCCCTGCCTGCTGGCTCCGCCCAGTAGGCGGAGTATAAATATGTGTGCTCCCCGTACAGCAGCCATTTCGTCAGCTGCTGTAGGAGGCCACACATCTCTGTGTAATAAAGTCTTGATTACATTCTACTCTCGTCTTTTCGTGATTGATAGTGCATCAGGCATCGCCTTTCACTCTGTGCAAAAAGATTTATTTAATCAAATGGTAATGCCACACCAATCTCATTTTAAGCTGCTGCCTTTTACTTCTGTGTATGTGACAAGTCACATTTCTTCCTCATATCTTCTGGAATGGACCACCGCCAGATTCAACAAGTTTATTTTACTAGCCTAGAATGAGTATGCATTACTTTGAATTCTGGGTAAAATGCCAGGACAATAAGCGCAGAAGAAAACATACACGTACATTCCACTCAGCCACTCTCTTAAATGTTAAATTCTCTTAAATTTTTCACAAACGTAATTGGAGTGGCAGTTTCACTGGAAGATTTGAGCCAGATTTTAACATTCATTTTCTGAAATAAATTTACTTACCACAGGAGTAGAAAGGAGGACAAACACTCTTACGAAAAGCTTAAACTAGCTTATTTAGCCA
Source organism: Scyliorhinus canicula (assembly GCF_902713615.1). Taxonomy (NCBI): domain Eukaryota; kingdom Metazoa; phylum Chordata; class Chondrichthyes; order Carcharhiniformes; family Scyliorhinidae; genus Scyliorhinus; species Scyliorhinus canicula. Next base: position 47,482,238 of record NC_052161.1, read on the forward strand.
GACCAGTCTGTCACATTCTCCTCTACATCCCTCCATTTCCCCCATTGACCCCTGGCTCGCATCCCATCTTCTGCTGCAACCTTCTGTCAGCTCATGTTCCATCTGTCGCTGCCTAGCCTTATTCATCACCTCTTGTATTTCCGCAACTGTGCTATATATACATACATATCTTAAACTGACAATCAATTATGGGTACTACCCTTTAAAAAACTTAGTTTATGCTGTTTACTGTGTAATATGCCTCTTCCACTGGCTGGAATTAGAACTTATGTGAAGGCCATTTGAAATCTAAATTGTTTCCCTCTTTGATCAGCTTTCCATGGGCAATCTTCATTGTACTTTTTTCTTGCCTAGTATTTGGAACATTTTCTGCCTTGATGGCAGACTAGCGCAGAGCGCATCGTGGACCTCTGCTGCAGCTTGGCTGCCTAACAAGCTGTCGTCGCTCCCAGAAACCCAGAGGTTTGTGGTGCAGAAAAAGGCCTTTCTGCCCATTAACTGTGTGAAAATAATTTGCAGGTTTGTACTCCGATCTGCTAAATCTTCCACGGATCGGGCACCACACATTTCAGTTGGATGTCTGGCCGCTTCCCTGCGTCGTGAGGAATCTTGACCTCTGAAGTCCTGCCTCCTCTATTCTCAAGGCAGTGGCAGGCCCCGTCATGGCTGCTGTCTGCCTTTGGGGGTTGTGCTCAGCAGGCAGATCCCGCAGACACCAAGCGCACTGCTAGTCCAAATAGGGCATCTGCATATGAAGCCAACATCCCATGCGCAACGCAGGCATAGGGTCAAGACTTGGAAATTATCCAGGCATCAGGTTCCTGGATTGAAAATTCAGCTCACTGAAGATAACTCCTTCCAAATCAGGGTTAATTATAAATCCTTAAAGCAATAAGTGAGTTACAAAAATGCAAGTATTTTGCGTATCCCTATCAGTTGCTCCTCCCTGAAAGCATAGAACTGTTACGGCGCAGAAAGAGGCCACTTGGCCCACTGCGACTGTGTTAGTCAAGAAAACCAACCACCCAGCCGAATCCCACTTTCCAGCATTTGGCCCATAGCCCTGCAGGTTCAGACACTTCAGGTGCAGATCCAGACACCTTTTAAATGAGTTGTGGTTTGCTGCCTATACTAGGCAGCATGGCAGAACAGTGGTTATCACAGTTGCTTCACAGCTCCAGGTTTGATTCCCAGCTTGGGTCACTGTCTGTGCCGAGTCTGCATGTGGGATTCCTCCAGGTGCTCCGGTTCCCTCCCACAGTTCAAAGATGTGCGGGTTAGGTGGATTGGCTATTCAAAATTGCCCTTAGTGTCCAAAAAGGTTAGGTGGGGTTACTGGGATAGGGTGGAGGTGTGAGCTTAGGTAGGGTGCTCTTTCCAAGGACCGGTGCAGACTCGATGGGCCGAATGGCCTCCTTCTGCACTGTACATTCGATGATACCTTTTCAGGCAATGAGTTCCAGACCACTGCAACCGTCTGGGTGAAAATGCTTTCTTCATCTCCCGTTTAATCCTTCTGCCAATCACTTTAAACCTATGCCTCCTCGTCACTGACTTTCTGCTAAATTAAATAAGCCCTACCCATCCACTCTATCCAGGCCCCTCACAACTTTGTACATCTCAATCAAATCTCTCCTCGGTCCGAAGGGGAACAATTCCAGCCTCTCCAATCTTTCCTCAAAAATTAAAAGTTCCAGTTGGCAACAGTTGTGCAAATCTCCTCTGTACCCTCTCCAATGCAACAACATCCTTTCTGTAATGAGGTGACCAGAGCTGCACACAGTACTCAAGCTCTGGCCTGCATAATGTTTTCTATAGTTCCAGCATAACCTCCCTGCTCTTATATTCTATGCCTCAGCTAGTAAAGGAAAGGATTCCATATGTCTTGTTAAGCACCTTACCAACCTGTCCTGTTACTTTCAGGGATCTGTGGACATTCACTCCACATGAACGTTGATAATACAACCTTAAAATCCTTATGCTTAGCCTACTCATGATGCACAGTATTATCAAAATATATGCAAGATGAAAGAAATTGAATTTTTATCCTGTGAAACGTGCACCTCTTGCTTCAAAGTGGTAACCCGGGATGGGCTTCTAAGCACTTCAATGGAGTGAACCATCTGCTCCTTTGTGAACAGTCTCTACAAAGAACATAAAAACTAGGTGTTGGAGTGGATGATTCATGCCCTCGTTATCCCGCTCTGCCACTCAGTATAATCGTGGCTGATCACCTCTTGGCCTCAACTCCATTTTCCTGCCCATTCTCCATAACCCTTCAACCCATTGCCAACTAAAAATCTGTCTATCTCCTCCTTAAATGTCCCGGCATCCACCGCACTCTGGGGTAGTGAATTCTACAGATTCACGACCCTTTGAGGGAAGTAATTTCTCCTCATCTCTGTTTTAAATCTGCAACCCCTTTTCCTAATACTATGACCTCTTGTTCCAGTTTGCCCCACAAGACTAAGCGTCTATTTTGTCAATACCTTTTATCATCTTATATACCTCAATTAGATCGATTTCCTATCATTCTTCTAAACTCAAGAGAGTATAGACTTAAACTGCTCAATCTCTCTTCATAAGACAAACCACTCATTTCCGGAATCAACCTAGTGAACCTCCTCTGAACTGTCTCCAATGCAACTACATTCCTCCTCAAATAAGGGGACCAAAACTGTGCACAGTACTTCAGGTGCGGTCTCACCAATGCCTTGTACAGTTACAGCAACATTTCCCTACTTTCAACTCTATTCCTTTAGGTACAAATGCCAAAATTCCATTTGCCTTCCTTATTACCTACTATACCTGCATACTCGTTTTCTGCAATTAATGCACGAGGACACGAAGATCTTAGAAAACCTTGATGAATAGTCAATTTAAAGGTACATTTGAAGGAGAAAATATATTGTAAATGCAAATTCTACAACTGGCCTGTCAAACAAGAGTGTTGTTTGCAAGTGGGGTGTGAATGTTGCCATGGTGGGTGTTCTGGCACCTCTGACTTTACTGCTGGATGCATGTGGCCCTTTGTTCCATAATTGCTATGCAATGTAAATTATAGTTGAGCATTAGTGTTATTATCAGAGAGAAAGACATGGTGTTTTCTTTGGCGCTTATGTGCATTTCTTACAAAGTTGCATTCCAAGCTTGGAGTGTAGCAATCTGGGGGTCAGTATTGTGAAAGCTAGGGGGCACTGTAATGGATTTTCTGTCTATTAAGATCAACAGACAGAAAATTCTAGGAGGGTTGTTAATTTTAAAGCTGGCGTACCTTCCATCACCTGAACTGACAGACATTATGGTGTGTATCCCGTGTATTCGGCAGAAAACAAATTCTTTGTGGTCAAGGTTAATTGTTAAATCTACTAATACATGCAGCAGAGAATATAGAATCAGTTTCATCTCCTAGGAAGCTGTGTCTGACGGACAGAAACTATTATCATTGAAGCAATGATGGAAAAATACACAAATAGTAACACTGATGGCCTGCACGCTTGGAAGTAAGCTCCATGCACTCAAAAAGGCATTTGCAGCATACCTTCCACTTTCTGATAAAGGAATCCTGCTGTTTCTACACACTCCTTGCTGCTCAAGAAAAGCACGGGTGTAAAAGCTCAGGAGGCCCCAGAAGATAAGTTTTAAAAAAAATAAAAATTTATAGTACCCAATTCATTTTTTCCAATTAGGGGGCAATCAATTTTTAGCGTGCCCAACACACCTACCCTGCACATCTTTGGGTTGTGGAGGCGAAATCCACGCAAACACGGGAAGAATATGCAAACTCCACACGGGCAGGGACCCAGAGCCGGGATTGAACCTGGGACCTCGGTGCCGTGAGGCAGCAACACCAACCATTGCACCACCGTGCTGTCCTCCAAGAAGATAAGTTAAACAGCAATCAATAAACCAACACTAAGTAAACACACACAGCTTACAGTTCAAAGGTCCCAACCAGGGCAACGGTTCACGCCGGTCCCAGTCCGTGCTGGCTTTTATTAGGCGGATTTCCAAGCACAAGTTGGACGGGCCCCGCCCACTCGCGACGGAACTTGTATTCCATGAGTCCCATGGGGAGATCAATTGAGGTGTCCCCGTATGTCCTGTGAGGGTTTTATATCCCTCTCCCACCAAAGACCGAAGGTTCCCCTGCAACAGATTGCAGTGGGGGCCTCTAGCGCCGTTTCGGCCATGGTTGTGCTTCTAGCAGTTGTGTGTTGCCGGGTCAGGACAGGGAGGGCCTTTTTCACACAGAATGCATCTCTGATTGCCAAGTCCTCTCAGGGTGCCGAGTACAGTTAGGTGTCCATAATGGATGCAGAGTCGTCCGCCATCCTGCAGGCCTGGGCATCCGTCCCTGGTAGGAAGTGTTTTGTGGCTGAAGGACAGCAGACAGTGTGGTCGAGGTAGTGATTCATCCAACATAGATTCCTCTGGGGCAGACTCCCTGCTCTTGAGGTGGTCCCCGTGCGTTAGCATGGTCCAATCTCTAGTCCTCACCATGCATAAAACTGGTCCTACTCTCTCCACCATCGTTCCTGGGACCCACTGGTCACCATCCCCGAAATTCCAAACGTGAGCAGCGTCCTCTGGTTTAAAACCTCTGTCGCTCATTCACTGATCATGTTCTGGAGGTCCTGCTTCCTGATGTACCATCAATTGGACTCGAGTCGTGAAGAAGTTCCAAATATCAGGCTTTAATCAACTAGTTGTGTGCCCGGCATTCGACTTACAGAGACAGGCCGACTGCCGGGTCTTACGGGTTCTTATACCCCGCCTCGTAGGTGGGACTACTTGCCTCTCATCCAATGGGTGAGCAGTGACATGACTAGCCTCAACCAATCAGCAGAGGCACATGACCGACCTGAGCCAATGGGGAGCGAGTGCTCTGCACCAATGGCAGATAGGTACCGTAAACCTCCTAGTCATACCACCACATTCACCCCTTGTGGAGAAAGAAGCCGGGGTGGGGGGGGGGGCAGGAGTAAGAAGAGGGGGGGGCTGTTGAACTGGTGGTATGACTAGAGAGAACAAGGTGTACCGAGGTAAATGGTGGCTGCCCACTGGCTCGCGACGACTGTGCAGATATAATGAACAGCAATGAACAGTACACAAATAGAAAAACGAAGAAAAACCAGTCCGAACAACCAGCACTTGGGATCGCCAGGGACTGTTGCTGGCCTCGATGACTCCTTCCTTTAGTAGCCTCTGGACCTCGGACTTGAGGTCCTGGGCACTGTATCGTCTGCTACTAGTGGCAACAGGTTTGCAATCCGGGGTGAGGTTCGCAAACAAGGAAGGGTGGTCCACTTTGAGGGACGCGAGGCTGCAGACCGTAAGGGGGGGAATAGGGCCGCCGAATTTAAAGGTCAAGCTCTGCAGGTTGCACTGGAAATCCAGTCCTAAGAGTGCCGATACGCAGAGGCTGGGGAGGACGAAGAGTTTGTAATTTTTAAAAACCCTCCCCTGGACCGTGAGGTCCGCTACGCAGTACCCGGTGATATGGACGGAGTGCAAACCTGAGGCTAGAGCTATCTTATGCTTGACCGGGTGAACGGGGAGCGCGCAGCGTCTTACCGTATCGGGGTGGAAAAAACTCTCTGTGCTCCTGGAGTCTAGTAGGCAGCTCGTTTCGTGTCCATTGAGAAGGATCTGTGTCGTCGCCGTGGAGAGCGTGCGTGGTCACGACTGGTCGAGAGTCACTGCAGCGAGTCATGGCAGGAGGTCTGGGTCATCTTCGCTTGCGGAGTAGTCGCTGGTGGGGTCCTCTGTGTTGGTCCAAAATGGCGGCGCCCTTCAGCCCCACGTGGAGTCGGGGCCCCAAGATGGCGGCGCCCAGGACCCACACGTGGCATCCGGGACCCACAATGGTGGCGCCCGTGGGTCACTCGTGGTGGCTAGAGGCAGGGGCAAAGAGATCCGTGGGTCGCTCGTGGTGGCCGGGAGCGGGGGCAGAGAGGCCTGTGTGCCGTGTGGGGCTCTGGGGAAGTGCAGGGGGGCGATCCGCGGTCGCTCAGCGGAACAGCAGCGACCGACTTTGATTGGCAGACCACTGAATAATGACCTTTCTTACCGCAGCTCTTACATACTGCGGAGCAGGCCGGACAGCGCGGGCGGGGGTGCTTGGCCAGGCCACAGAAGTAATAGCGGGGCCCCGTGAGCTTATCGGGGCGTCTCCCGCAGTGCAGACCTGGGGGGTGGGGTCAGAGTCGGCGGGGAACAGGGGGGTTGCGTACCACATTGCTCAAGTGGTTGCCGCGCGGCCGGGGGCATATGCACGGGCGTTCGGTCGGCAACCTCTAGAGAGGATGCGAGGGTCCATGCCTCAGCGAGGCTTAAAGTGTATTTTTCTAATAACCGCTGGTCTATTGAAGAAGGTTGCATGCCTGCAACGAAGGCATCCCGGATTAACAGTTCCGTATGTTCTGTCGCAGTAACTTGCGGGCAGGCGTAATTTCTCCCCAAGACGACGAGGGCCCGATAAAATTCATCAAGGGACTCACCGGGGAACTGTTGCCTTGTAGCTAGGAGATGCCGTGCGTAGAACAGGCGTGAACAGGCCTGAGAAAATGTCCTTTCAGAAGATCCATGGCCGCGTCATAGTCTTGCTCATCCTCAATCATCGAGTAGATGGCGGTGCCCACGCACGAGTGGAGGATGTGGAGTTTCTGCTCCATGGTGGGTTGGCTGCCTGTGGTGGAGAGGTAGCTGTTGAAGCATGCCAGCCAATGTTTAAAAGTTGCTGACGCGTTTGTAGCATGCGGGCTGATGCGGAGGCAGTCTGGTTTGAACCGAAGTTCCATTTCAAAATTCTAGTTGATTACATTGATGTACCATCAATTGGACTTGAGTCGTGAAGAAGTTCCAAATAATCAACTAGTTGTGTGCCCGGCAGTCGACTTACAGAGAAAGGCCGACTGCCAAGTCCTACAGGTTCTGATACCCCGCCTCGTAGGCGGGACTACTTGCCTCTCAGTCAATGGGTGAGCAATCACATGACTAGCCTCAACCAATCAGTAGAGAGGCACATGACCGACCTGAGCCAATGGGCAGCGAGTGCTCTGCACCAATGGCAGATAGGTACCGTAAACCTCCTAGTCATACCACCACACTTCCTTTCCACCTTCCCGCAAGGCTTGGGAACACTAAACTCAGGCGCGTCCAGAGGTGTCGACACATCAGTATTTCAGCCAGCGTTATGCTGATTGTGATGTGTGGCATCATACAGTAATTGAACAAAAGTCATGTGAGCTTTGTGTCGATGACCCTGCAGTCTGTTTCTTCAGACCTTGTTTAAACGTCTAGACAGTCTGCTCAGCTACACCATTGGAGGATGGGTAGTATGGGGTGGTTTGGACATGCTTCACCCCATTGACATGCATGGAATTCCGCAATGGTAAAGGGGTTACCATTGTCCAATCCAAGCACCTCTGGGATACCATGGGTGTTGCGGGATTGGTGCAATACTCAACAATGATTTGTGAAGTGGTGGAAGATATTCGGTGCATGTCCATCCACTTTGAGTAGGCATCTATAAGGAACAGAAACATTGACCCCCATGAAGGGCCCAGCAAAGTTGGCATGCAAGCGCACCCAGGGGTGTCCAGGCCACTCCCAAGGATTTCGCGTTCGAGACCTGGCCACATTACAAGCATCTCCATTTTGGGAACGTTCAGATGTCCTCTATACAAATCTTATAAGATAGTGTGCTGGCCTGGCTGCAGGATGAGTCTGCAGGCTCCCCACAAGAGGATGCTGTTCTTCTCACTGAGCTCCTGCTGTTTTGCCAGATAGGCCCATAAATCGCTTGGGGCTTTCCATTGTTTCCTGCAGGAAGCTGCTCAAGGTTTTCAGCAAAGCCTGAAATTCAGCCTTCCCTAAATTCTGGGCCAGAACCATCATCGAATGATGGATCCACATTTGTCATATGTGGGGTCTTAACTAGAAGCTGAAAATACAAGCAGGTGTAGGTCATCTCATTTATATTATGTGATGTGTTGCGATTGGTTTTACATCACGAAGCATCTACACCCTCCTGCTGTTAATTGTATAAATTAAGGTTAAGTGTTTACAGGTGGGAGGCACTCATTGGATAATTACCTATGCAAAAATGAAGAGACACTTTTTGTTTTTTGTTACGTTGTCCCTCTAAGGGTGGTTCATTAGGTAATTGGGTGAATTGTTTTCAGTTTGCTGAAAAGAGTATAAAGAGTCACTTATTGACACTGGTAGTAGGTTGTAGAGTTAGGAGGTTAGGAACTGTACATTCGTAATGTCTCACTTTGTGAATAAATCTAAAACTAAGATTGTCTTATCATAGAATTTACAGTGCAGAAGAAGGCCATTTGGCCTATCGAGTCTGCACCAGCCCTTGGAAAGAGCATCCTACCTAAGCCCACATCTCCATCCTATCTGTACACCTCCACCCTATCCCTGCAACCCCACCTAAACTTCTGGTGTCTTCTTTCACCAACTGGCCATCAGATGTTTAGCACCTGCCACTGTTCCAGTGACAAGTGATTTTATAATGGGGGAAATAAGGAAATGGCAGGGAAATTAAACAAATACTTTGGCCCAGTGTTTGAACACAACAGAGAGGCTCCCTGTCATGACCAAAGATGTGCAGGTTAGGTGAATTGGCGTTGCTAAATTGCCTCTTGGTGCCCAAATGTTAGGTGGGTTATGGGGGTAAGGTGAGGGGTTAGGCCTAGGTGGGGTGCTCTTTTGGAGGATCTGTACAGACGCGATGGGCCAATTGGCCTCCTTCTCTACTGAAGGAGTTGTATGATTCAATGACAAAAATAGCAGAAATGTTCAAGAATCTTCAAGTTCCGCCTCCAAATACGACACTTCCAATTTTGCGGGGGCAAGACATGAATCAGGGCAAGGTTCATGCATGCGTGGTTTATGAAGGCAACTGGACATTTAAATCACCAACTACCTCAACTGAAGAGAGATTTTGCTCAGGCAAGAGCTGGTTTGAACTTGGTAAATTATGATGGATAACCAGGGGTACTTCTTGGGAGAGGCAAGATATTCCTTTGGATGTGGTCCGAGGGCACATTTGTGAGAGGGACCATGGGAGTGGGCACAGGGTATGGGTTAACAGAGAGTGTATGATGGGTGATGGGGGTGGACTCCTCATACCATTTATCCCCCCACATCCCATAACCCTTTATAGTCCCTTTGCCAATTTAGTGGAAGCTTATGTCCCCCTCCATGCGAACTCACCTAGTATGATGTGTAAACCCCAGGAGTCATAGGGGTATGAGGCACCATGGTCGTGAGTAAAGGTGCATGTGTTGGAATATGGGATATGTGGAGCCATCATGAGGTTTGTGAAGGGCATGAGGTGGAATATGTTGGCATGGGAGTGTGGGGGATTGAGGGTTAGAGAGCTGATTTTTGTTTTAATCATTTTGTGTATTAAATTTGTACGAATTCTGGAGCACAGAGCAATTCTGCCGAGCCTGCCTTCACACCTGGCTGCCCCCACACTGGTTCCGGGGGTGGCGGGCCTGGCTTCTAATCCAGCCGCACTGGAATAAAAATCAGAACTGCAGGCTGGCATTTTTAAAAGTCAGGTGCACAGATCCAGGAATTCCCCCATCCCTGTGCACCCGGTCCAGGAACACAAATCTGGGCCCTTGTGTTTGTCTTCGTGGAGGAAGATACAAAAAACCTACCAGGAATAGAGACCTAGCATGAACGATGAACTGAAGAAATTAGTATGAGTAAAAAAAAGTAGTACCAGATAAATTAATGGGACTGAAAGTTGACAATTACCCTGGACCTGATTATCTACATCCCAGAGTGATGCAAGAGGTGGTTGTAGAGATAATGGATGTGTTGGTGGTCACATTCCAAAATTCTCGAGATTCTGGAACAGTTCCTGCAGGTTGGAAAGTACGAAATGTAACCCGACTATTTAAGAAAGGAGGGAGAGGGAAAATAGGGGCTGTAGACCCGTTAGCCTGTCATCAGGAGCAGGAAAAATGTTAGAGTATTATAAAGAATGTGAAAATCAGACGCACAGAAAATACTTTTGATAAGGTTCCACATAGGTTCGTAAGCAAACTTGCAGCAAATGGGGTCGGGGGTAATACATTGCATGAATTGAGAATTGGTTGACAGACAGGAAACAGGTTGGCAGGCTGTGACTAGTGGGATACTGCAAGGGTCAGTGCTGGGGCCCCAGCTAGTCATAATTCATGGGCGTGATCTACGGGCCACGCTGAGCCAGAAAACCAGCACGCCATGGCACAATGTGGCCGGTAAATGATGGGAAACCCCACTCCTGGGATCTAATGTGATCTCGCAAGACATCACAATGTGAAGCCCTCCCATTGTGAGCAGGATCATCTTTTGGAAAATCTGCATATTAGAGTGAGACAGCTAGTTTAATATGCAGTTCCCGGAGGTAACCAAGGTGTTGGGATCTGACCCCTTCGCCTTGGAGACCTCATGGGCAAGCGCCGTTCAGTGCCAGTCTCCACAAGCGGGGACCAGATGGAACGGCACTCGTGAGGGTCTCCCAGGAGATTGGAGGCCCCCAGGTGCATGCTATCTGGGCATGGTGGTACCCTGGCACTGCCAAGGTGCCCAGGTAGCACTGCCAACTGGCAGGGGCACTGCCTGGGTGACAGACTGGCACTGCCAGGGTGCCAGGCTGGCATTTTTGGTGCAGCAGTGATCAGGTGGGAGGGTACCCTGAGTGGGTGAGGAGGGTGAAGGAAGATGAAGGGGGGGAGCCAGGGAGACCCTTGCAATGACTTGGGGCTGGGGAGGGGGAGGGGGGGTTAGGGGTCACGTCGGAGGCTCGAGCGGGGCTCCTCAGTTCAAGGATGGGGACTAAGTGTGGCCTCGGACGTGCGTTCCACGCTGAGTCCCCATATCTAACCAGAGTCAGATTAGATAGTGTGCTCCTCGGCACTGCATGTGCCAGGAAACACGCGGCTAAACATACCCGCTATGGGACATGGTTCCCATTTGGTTAAATCGCTCCCCATATCAATGATTCAGATATGGGGAACAAATGTGATATTTCCAAGTTTGCTGTTCACAGAAAACTAGGTAGAAATGCGAGTTGTGAGGAGGATGCAAAGAGGTTTCAAGGGGACTTAGACAGGCTAAGTGAGTAGGCAAGGTCAAGGCAGATGGACAATAATGTGGAGAAATGTGAAGAATGTGAAGAAATGTGAAGAGAGATTGGGACGTGTTAATGTCCAAAGGGACCTGGGTGTGATTGTTTATGAGTCATTGAAAGCTAGCATGCAGATGGAGCAAACAATTAGGAAGGCCAATGGTATGTTGACCATCATTGTGAAAAGGGTTTGAGTACAGGAGTAACAAAGTCTTGCTGTAAATGTATACAGCCTTGGTGAGATCACGCCTGGATTGTTATTTATAGTTTGGTCTCCTTATCAAAGGAAGATATACTTGCCATATAGGAGTGCAGCAGGTTCACCAACCTAATCCCTGGGATGGTAGAATGTCCTGTCAGGAGGGATTAAGGAGACTGGCCCTGTATTCTCTAGTTTAGAAGAAAGAGAGATGACCTCATTGAAACATACAAAATGTTTATAGGACACAACAGGGTGTATGCAGGATGGTGTTTCTCCTGGCTGAGGGGTTTAGAATCAATGGATACAGTCTCAGAATAAGAGGTTGGCCATTTTTGACTGTGAAGAGGGAGGATTTCTTCACTCAGAAACTGGTGAATTTATTGAATTCTCTACCCCAGAGGGCGGTGGTGGCCATGTCACAGCATAGTCAAGACAGAGATCAATAGATTTTAGTTATTAAAGTTATCAAGGGATGTGGGGATAGTGTTGGAAAATGACGTTGATGTAGGAGATCAGGCATGATCTAGCTGAATAGCAGAGGAGGCTCGAGGGGCTGAATGGTCTACTCACGCTCCTATTTCCTACATTCCTCTGTTCCTAACACCACGTCCTGAGCACACTCGCCATATGCAGCATTCTCATTCAAAGACAAACTGGAGCAATTTTTTTAGAAATGCGTAAATTGCTGCTTAAATGAGTCCATTAGCAAGCCATAAAATTGTTTAACATCTACTCTCTTCATTAACATGGGTCACATCTTTTCACTCCGAGGAGTTGGCAACCATTCCATTTCTGTTGATGCACAGCTTATTGCAGTTTAACTCGCACACAATTGTGATCACTTTAATAGACAGAATAATCTCCCCCTCCACCTTAAAATTTCAACCTCTGATGCAATCTGGTGTTCGAGTTAATTTTTCCCCACACAGTACGTATATCTATAAATCAGTGAAACAGAATAAAATCATAACATACTTAATAAGTTACAAAATATTTCAACATTAATTGAATAAATATAGTAGTTGTCATCAATAATTAATCAGCAGGCCTTACATATTGCATACCAACTTAATCTTAATTTAATATAAAGCCTGATTTGAACCTGGTGATGAGCACAAGGAGGCCCAGGAAAGATTTTTATTTTTATATGTGAAGGTTTCCTCATGGGCTGAGGAACAGTTCTGCTCTTCCAAATGTTTGATTTAGTATTCGGGGTCTAAATGTTTTTTTTATAGAGTTTGCCCATTACCCTGAGAATGCTATCAAAGACTGCTATTTGCAAAAACTATTCTTGTTTATTTATAGATCTATATACATCTTAGTACTGTACATGAGGATGTACATCTGCCTCCCACCAGATCAGTTTCTTAGTCATGTGACATTACTTCATAGTTACATCAGTATCAGGTGCTCCTGATTGTTTTAAATGTGTCTACAGGATGTGGGTGTCGCTGGTTAGGCCAGCATTTATTGCCCATCCCTAGTTTCCCTTCAGAAGGTGGTGGTGAGTTGCCTTCTTGAACCGCTGCATCTTAAGGTGTAGGTGCACCCACTATGCTGTTAGGGACGGAGTTCCAGAATTTTGCCCCAGCGACAGTGAAGGAACAGCACTATTTCCAAGTCAGGGTGGTGAGTGACTTGGAGGGGAACTTCCAGGTGGTGGGGTTTCCATGTATCTGTTGCTCTTGCCTTTCTCGATGGTAGTAGTCATGAGTTTAGAAGGTTCTGTCTGAGGAACCTTGGTGAGTTACTGCAGTGCATCTTGTAGATGGTACACATGGCTGCCACTGTTTGTCAGTGATGAAGGGTTTGAATGTTTGTGGAAGAGGGAGCAATCAAGCGGGCTGCTTTGTCCTTGGTGGTGTCGAGCTTCTAGAGTGTTGTTGGAGCTCTGCTCATCTAGGCATGTGGTGACTATTCCATTACACTCCTGACTCATGCTTTGTACATGGTGGGCAGTCTTTGGGAGGTCAGGAGGCGAGTTATTCACCCTAGGATTTCTTGCCTTTGACCTGCCCTGGTAGCCACAATATTAATATGGCTAGTCCAGTTCAGTTTCTGATCAATCTAGGATGTTAATTGTGGGAGATTCAGTGATGGTAATGCCATTGAATGTCAAGAGGCGGTGGTTAGATCCTCTCCTGTAGATGGTCATTACCTGGCACTTATATGACAAAAATGTAACTTGCCACTTCTCAGCCCAAGCCTGGATATTGTCCAGGTCTTGCTGCATTTGGACATGGACTACTTCATTATCTTAGGAGTCGCGAACGATGCTGAACATTGTGCAGTCATCCACAAACATCCTCTGATGTTAACCCTTTACTCCACGTCTCCCCACCCTACTCCAAGTTTTCATCCCAACTATTTACATTCTCCTCATTCTCCTACATCTCCCCCAAAGCCTCAAACATCACAGAGTTAAACTCTATGGTGCCATGACCAATGTCCCTGATCTGCTGCTGATTTCATTTCAAGGTTGAGGATGAAATACACTCTTTCGGTGTTCGATCGGGGTGTCTTCCACTTGGGTGGTTGTAGAGTTTCTGCTTGTTTCTGGTCCCTTGTCTCCATTCAGATCCAAATAGTATGTCCAGGATTCCATTTGTTTCCTTCCCAAGGTTCTTTGGTTCCTTCTGATATTTCCCTTGTCTGTCTCAATTCTATAATATCTCGGTGTGAAGCTCTTTCTATTGCGTTGCCTTCTTTCTACTCATCTCGTATCAATAGTCTCTCCCCCGGGGTGTAGCACTTTCAAATCTCATGCTCTATGCCTCAAGTTGAAATTAAGAGCTTGACTGTGTCTTTATTGCTCCACAAGCATTCTAATTTTCTCACTACCATCTGAGGTAATGTTAGGCTGTAGAGTTTGTTGTAGAGCTGGAAGCTGTGTTTGCAGCTCTTTTCCATCAATAGTCCTCAATGGCAAGAAGCAGTTTTTTTAACAGCGAGTTTCTGTTGTTTAGAAGAGCTAAGTTGATGTCTGTTCTTTTTGATCAATTCCTTGATTGTTCAAACTCCTCTTCTGCTTCTCCATTCAATGGAGGATATCTAGGCGAACTAGGCATATGCTTGAAACCATATTCCTGTGCAAAGTTATGAAACAGCTCACGAGCAAACTGAGGACCATTGTCTGATGCCACAATGGCCCGGATACCATGTGTTGCAAAGATTCTTCCTTGTGATGTAAAGTTTGCCTCCGCCATGATGTTGGCAGTCGACTCAGTTCAAACCATCTGGAGTAGTAATCAATAACAATGATAAAAGCTTTGCCTTGGAACTCAAATAAACCCATTCCCGGGCACTGGCATGATCTTGCAGGAGGTTTTGAGGGTGCCTATGATTCGTTGTGCTGTTGGTAATTCACTTCACCCATAAGGCAATTTGTGATTAACTTCTCAATGGAGTGACTGGCGCCTGGTCACCAGATTGACTGCTGGGCTTTTTCTCGGCATTTTACTATCCCAAGTGATCTTCATGGATTTTCTGGAGAATGTCAAGTTGAAGAGTTTTAGGGATGTGTAAACTGTCATTAAAAATTAGGCAATCATTAATGATTGAGAGATGTTTTCTCTGTTCAAAGTATTGATGAAGAATTGGATTATTCAGTGTGAATTCTGGCCATCCTTTCTGGCAATACTCCTTTAATTTGCTGCACTCATCATTCTGTTGTTGTGCTGGCTTAATTTCTTGTAATCTCTTCCTAGTGTCTGGTAAGTGTTTGTTAATGAGTGAAGTATATACTTCCACGTTAAATAGAAAATACAGAAAGATTTGAGCTATAACACTCCATTAAAATCCCATTAAACAGTTAGAGAAAAGCTCGAGTCGTTTTTTTTGGCAGCTACATGAACCCCAAGATAGGACAATTTCTCCCTCCAAATAACTACAAGCTATCTGTTCTCATATGTATCAAATACTGGGAGGTTCATAGAGTGGGCCGATTAATTCTTGGGCTCATCACAACTAGAATGGTGAATGCTGACATTATATGCTTTGAATCACTGGCGAATTGTAGCAATAACACGGAATAATGTGGCAATATCAGTAGAAGCTTTCAAAATTACAATCAATAGTTAATGGTTCATTTACAAAACTGGCTCTTAAATCTATTTTAACCTTATTGGGAAAGGTTTTTATTGATTGTTATTTCAGATTTTCCTACTAACAATCAACCCCTGAAATATTTCTCAACCCCCCCTCCCACCCCCGCAGAGTGTTTTGCAGCAGAAGAGACGGCCTACCATTGGCCAGTGTGACATCTTATGGTCCCACAAATGTCAATGGCTTTTTCCATGGCTGGCTCCCAACAAACTACTAATATGTATGAAAAGATCAACTCCAAAAATTACTAGGATTTGACCTGATGTCACCGCAATGATCTGTCCTGTGTAAATTTTCTTTGCAATTTACCAACAGAATTAACTGTCTGCCATCAGGCCCTGGATGTATTAAAAATGTTGAGTGTTGTTGGAGCTGCACTCATCCAGGCAAGCGGAGAGTATTTCGTCACACTCCTGACTTGTGCCTTGTAGATGGTGGGCAGGCTTTGGGGAGTCAGGAGATGAGTTACAGTCTGCAGAATTCCCAGCCTCTGACTTGCTCTTGCAGCCACAGTATTTGTATGGCTGTTCAAGTTCAATTTCTGGTGAATGATAACACCCAGAATGTGAGTAGTGGGAGATTCAGTGATGGTAATGCCATTGAATGTGACGGGGCAGATGGTTAGATGGTCTCCAGAGATGGGTGGCACGATAGCACAGTGGTTAGCACTGTTGCTTTACAGCGCCAGGGTCCCAGGTTTGACTCCCAAATTGGGACACTGTCTGTGCGGAGTCTGCACGTTCTCCCCGTGTCTGCATGGGTTTCCTCCGGGTGCTCCGGTTTCCTCGCACAAGTCTCGAAAGACTTAGGTAATTTGGACATTCTGAATTCTCCCTCAGTGTACCCGAACAGGCGCCAGAGTGTGGCGACTAGGGGATTTTCACTGTAACTTCATTGCAGTGTTAACGTAAGCCTACTTGTGACAATAACGATTATAATTATTATTATGAAGGAAAGATCATTGAGGAAGCAGTTGAAGATGGTTGGGCCAAGGACACTATCCTGAGGAATTTCTGCAGCGATATCCCACAACCATCTTTGTTTGTGGTAGGCATGACCAATGGAGAGTTTTCCTGCTTCCCACTGACCAGTTTTGCTCATTGATGCCCCACTTAGACAAAGGCTGCCTTGGTATCAAGGATAGTCACTCTCATCTCACCTCTAGAGTTCAACTCTTTTGTCCATGTTTGAACCAAAGCCGTAATGAGTCAGTAGCTGCGTGGCTCTGGTGGAACCCAAACTGAGCATCAGTGAGCAAGTTACTGAGTAAGTGTTGCTTGACAGCACTGTTGGTGACACTTTCCATCACCTTGCTCATGGGGCAGTAACTGGTTGGATTGGATTTGTGCTTTTTGTGGACAGGACTTACCTGAGCAACGTCCCATTTTGCCGAGTAAATGTCAGTATTGTAGCTATGTCAGAATAGCTTGGCTAGAGGCACGGCTAGTAAGTCCTCATTACCATTGCCGGAATATTATCAGATCCCATAGCCTTTGCCAATCCTTGATACTCAAATTAGACCTATGTTTGGTTGATTTTAGAAGATGAAGGGGTGATCTGATTGGACGATTCAACAGAGAAAGACAGGCCACCCATCTCTGGAGACCATCTAACCATCTGCCCCGTCACATTCAATGGCATTACCATCACTGAATCTCCCACTACTCACATTCTGGGTGTTATCATTCACCAGAAATTGAACTTGAACAGCCATACATTTCCACTGGTTGGAGATTCTAAAACTAGGGGACATAATCTAAAGGTTAGACCAGACTGTTCAGGAGAGATGTTAGGAAGCAGTTCTTCGCTCAAAGGGTGGTAGAGGTTTGGAATTCTCTCCCACAAACAGCAGTTGAAGCCGGAACAGTTGTTAAATTTAAATCTGAGACAGAGAGATTTGTGTGAAACAAAGTTATTAAGGTATATGGGCAAAAGGCAGTTTTATGGTTATGGATCAGCCATGATCTGGTTGAAAGGTGGGACAGGCTCAAGGGGCTGAATGGCCTACTCCACTTCATATGATATCACACGGTGTGACTCAGATTTTCTGAAGCCTGGCATCTATGTTGCTGGGGTCCTCAGTAGGAGACCGAGATGGATTATCCACAACAATTCTGATTGAAGCTGGCTGTGGATGCCTGGTCTTTGGGAGAAGAGTTAAAGGAGTTTTCTTCACCCCTGTGAATGTCAGATTTCCAGTAAGACCATTTGGCTCACATTGCCACGAGCATCTGTGTGATTTGATGAGAAATTCATAGAAGTTGTTTCATAGGGTTGCAGCTGTTATTTAGTTTCAGAGTATGGTGTGTCAAACCATAGTTTTCTATTGGTTTGCACTGACTGAGCACATACTGAGAATCTTAGAGGACAAGATAGATTTTGTAATTTGTGTTATCCTTACAAATCTGTGTATATCCGTAAAGATATAGCTGGGGCCATGGAGTACTGTATTCTTATTATTTTTTCTTGTTTAATAAATGTTTTAATCTTTTATTAGAAGTTAATCAGCAGACCTGTGACTCTTTTCATACATGTCTCTAAAGAAAAAAATAAAGTTAGGCTCTATCAAGGCCAGTTCCACTCTGGGATCTGACTTGTCCAATAGTACCATCAGCTGGGATCGTAATACCTATATGCTACACATCTGCAACAAGTGTGGTGCACAGTAAAAAGGGTTATAAGTAGTATATTGATTGCGACAATTAATTAATGCCAATCTCTTCTTTTGCTTGATGAACTAGATGCCAATTAGGTAATGTTTGATCGGTGTTGATTTTAGGTTGATTGTTGCAGGAAAAGACTTAAAATATGAAATCTTGTCCAATTACTTCCATCAGTCACTCGGAAATTGACCCTTTTTTAAAAGTTACCAGTCTCTACAGGAATCATAACATTGCATCCAGATTTTGTGTGTTACTTGGGAGCTAGACTGAAAATAATCAACCCTTTAAAGTTCAGTTCAAAACATGGGGCCTGATTTTGAATTAAGTAACAAATCCCAGAACACTCACCATCGACCTCAAAGTAATTCTCACAAGTGGCAAGGACTTCAGTTTTATCCCTGTGCAGAGATAATGTAACTAATTGTAATGTTCTTTACTAGGCATTCCCAATGTGGTGCATCAGTGATTTTATAAGGCTGTCCAAGCAGAAAATCACTTTAAAGGATTTGTACAGACCCCGTTAAAAAGGAAACTAAAAGCAAGGTGACAAAATCACTTTTAATATTTTTTTGATATAGTTAATTGAAGTCTTGAATGTGCACATGGGGTGCAGGTACAAGCTCAAATATTCGGTGAGATATTGTTAAAAATGGATTGAACAGCAGTCCACAATTAAAATATTATTTTTTCATAGCCAGTTTTGTTGCTCATCAAGTTTTATTAATCATATCACTATGTGACAAGCAACTTGAAATCCTCACTGATTTCAAATGTATTGAATGGGTGGTATTTATTTTACTGATATGTATTCTTGAAAAATATCTATATGATAGAATTCTAAATTCACAACACTGATTATTGTCTTAACAACTGCTAAATTGGGCGGCACAGTGCCACAGTGGATAGCACTCACAATGCCAGGGCTGTGGTTCAATTCTGGCCTTTGACGACTGTCTGTGTGGAGTCTGCACGTTCTCCCCGTGTCTGCATGGGTTTCCTCCGGGTGCTCCGGTTTTCTCCCACAGTGGTTGGCAGGCTAAAAATTAGTCCCCGAGTGTCCAAAGATGTGCAGGTTAAGTGGGGTTATGGGATAGGGCGGGGCAAGTGAGACTGGGAAGGGTGCTCTTTCAGAAGGTCGGTGCAGACTTAATGGGCCGAATGGCCTCCATATGCACGTTAGGAAATCTGTGATGATTATCTACGACACCGATGGATAATATCTTTATTCATAACTAAACAATTAAAACCGATCATTTACTAATCAATTAGATTTCAAAATACTATGTGACAGGATTTATTTTTCCTCACAATTCTTATAACCAGTTTACAAGACAAAACCATTTTTACACTGGTTTAAATGTGGAGTCTACCATTTGTCTTGGGACTCCAGTCCTGAGTAATGCCAGTACCAGAGCAGAATTGTGAAATACAGAAATAGAAAGAGGTCTTCAACACGCAAAATATATTTTACAGAAATCTTTTAGAAACATTAAACAGCCAGGCTCTGGTTGACGCTTTATGGCAATGTTCCATTAGAACAGCTCGTCTGAACTAATAATGCTGATTGTGTTACTGAAAGTGCGATCTATCCAATAACAACTGTGCTGTGAAGGTGCTTACATATTCCTGTGCCAATATGACAGAAACATGCCTTCTAATTGTTAAGAATTGGAGAAAATTAAAACTAAAAAAAACAAAGTAAAACAGGGAGTTGATTAGAGGCAGACATCTGG
The DNA here is from genome assembly GCF_902713615.1 of Scyliorhinus canicula. Lineage (NCBI taxonomy): Eukaryota > Metazoa > Chordata > Chondrichthyes > Carcharhiniformes > Scyliorhinidae > Scyliorhinus > Scyliorhinus canicula. The sequence goes on from NC_052161.1 coordinate 47,502,083, forward strand.
AGAAATGATGAGATGTGAATTCAGAGGAAAACAAGTATTGTCCATATGTCATTCAAGAAAACAATGGGCTGTAGAGGTGGTAATTTCAAAGTGGAGAGATAAGGAAATGACGTACCTGCCAAAAAGCCAACTCCACAGCGTTAATAGCATCAAAGGGTGAGCACAGTAAGAAGTCTTACAACACCAGGCTGAATTCACCTGAGGAAGGAGCATTGCTCCGAAAGCTAGTGTTTGAAACAAACATGTTGGACTTTAACCTGGTGTTGTAAGACTTCTTAATGTGCTCACCCCAGTCCAACTGCGGCATCTCCACATCAAAGGGAGAGAAACGGTATAACTGTAGAACCCGAACTAAGGAGAGAGACAGAGACTGACAGACAGACACAAACAGACATCCAGACAGACAACATCAGAACGGCATCAAGGTGCAGATTGTCTCCCGATAGAAGCAGCCATTTCCACCTTCGCTAAACCTGAAGACTATTTTCCAGACTTGGCCACTTTAATCTGCTTGTTGTAATTATTTGCTGTGTTTAACTCAAAGTTACTTCATGTTGGATGTTGTTTAGGAAAAGGGATGTCTCAGAGCTCAGATAACAAAGGTTTGGGAACAAAGGATCGTTTCATGTAAAATTATGTGTGTACAATCATCAGTTCACTTAAATGCCATAGTGTATAATAATCCTTTTTGTTACTTTGTGTTTTTTTTTAAGTTCATAGATATTATTTATTAATTGTTCACATAGTGACTAGCCTGTTCTTCGCTGGGTTGTACATCGTTCCTCACCTTAGACCAAAAAACGGCATCGACCTCGATGAACCACTACGGTTAGGTGGACTGGCCATGCTAAATTGCCCCTTAAGTGTCTAAAAAAGTGCAGGTTAGGTAGGGTTATGGGGATAGGGCGGGGGAGTGGGCCTCTTTTGGAGGGTCAGCGCAGACTCGATGGGTCGAATGGCCTCCTTCTGCATTGTCGGGATTCTGTGGATTCTTCTATTCTTTGTTCCAAGTTACCCTTCTGGGTTTTGGGATACCCTCACATTTAACATCAGCGTGGCTCACAACACAATCTCAACATGGCAGGTACAGGCTGAGCTATTATAGCAAGTGTATAAGAATATTTTACCACATACTTCAAATATGTCTCCATCTCTTAAAACATGAAATATGCTTTTTTTAAAGCTTTCACATTTTTTGTACAATAACATGCTTAACATCAAGGACTAAAAATAGCATGACTGTGCTGCATGATGGCTGTCTTATTGCATTGGCAGGTCGTTTATTGTTATTTTGAATTACTGGCTACATCAAACGTTGGGCAGCATGAGGTAGAGGATAAAACTCAAGTAAGCAATAATCTATACAATGTGAAGGAGGGTATTATTTTTAATATTTTGGCGGTTTATTGTGTTTTATCTTTGAAGCAGGCTTGTGGAGGTTGTGTGTGAGTGTCTGTGTGTGAACATAATTTAATCAAGCTGGGGACTGGGTGTCTACAAAGCTGACAATATGAAAGGAGTCTCGGTGTGAAAGTCAGGCACTTGAAGTAATAATGGCCAACCTGAATTTCCGTAAGTAAAATCTGACGTGTAGAAATATGCATTAGGCGATAAAGAAGGCTTGCTGTGTTCAGTCGTTAAATTTCAAAGGGAAGTGATAAGAGTTTACATCTTGGAAAAGATCGTTAATGAAAAGGCACGGTTGTTCAATTTTATTTGCCCCAAAAGTGGTGGCAATACCGAAAACATGAGGGCAGCACGGTAGGATAGTGGTTAGCACAGTTGCTTCACAGCTCCAGGGTCCCAGGTTCGATTCCGGCTGGATCACTGTCTGTGTGGAGTCTGCACACACTCCCAGTGTGTGCGTGGGTTTCCTCCAGGTGCTCCGGTTTCCTCCCACAGTCCAAAGATGTGCAGGTTAGGTGGATTGGCCATGCTAAATTGCCCTTAGCGTCCAAAATTGCCCTTAGTGTTGGTTGAGTAGGGTTACTGGATTATGGGGATAGGGTGGTGTGGGCTTGGGTAGGGTGCTATTTCCAAGAGCCGGTGCAGACTCGATGGGCCAAATGGCCTCCTTCTGCACTGTACATTCTATGATTTATATGATTCTATTTTTACATTCTGGAAAAGATAAGGATAATGGGAAAAGATGAAAGAGAAAAAAAATTGAAGGATGTGACAGCAGTGTTGGGAGTTGCCATGTAAGACCCCATGGACTGTGCTCTGTGCTGGGACAGAACTGCGAAGATTCAAAGTGAAGCAGCTTCCAACCAACCCAGCAAAGTGTCTGATTTTTCAGAAAGCAGGGTTTTGTTTTGAAGTTTGAAGTTCCACAGCAGAGTGAAAGAAAGGTGTTATAACCTGCCTGCTTACCATTGGCTGGGGACTAATGGCAATCCCACAATCCTTTGGGAGTATGAACGTCCCCAATGAGGGGGGCAGAGAAATCATTAGCAGATTCCCTGCATAAATAAAGCTGGCCTGTTTGGAACCAGCTAGAGAGGAGTGAGCAGCAAGGGAGTTGCTGCTGTTGTACATATATGTTATTGTAAATAAATGTTATTGCTTTCTATCCTTCCACTCGTGCTGGATTCTTCATGGCCCTCACAAAACTGGCGACAAGGGTTAAAGTGGATAGCTGTCTACACTGCTGAAGCCACCTCCCTGGATTTTTGTTGGATACAGGTTGGAAGTTGTTTTTTATTACACCGTGCCTCTGTATGGACGTTTGGATGTTTTTGTTGCTGCGCTGGAAAGCTGGAACCAGTACGCACAACGGATGTGTTACTATTTCCGGGCAAACAACATCATCGAAAATGGGGGGCAGGTGGTCATTTTGCTCACTGCCTGCGGCCCGCATACGTTTGGGGTTATTAGGAGCCTCATGTACCCAGCTGCGCCGGACACCAAAACGTTTGATGAACTTGTGAACTTAGTGGGGCAACATTTTAACCCAACCCTGTCGACAATAGTCCAGTGTTACCTGTTTAATACCGCTGAGAGGACCCCAGGAGAATTCCTTGTAGAGTTTCTATCCAGGCTACGCAGGATTGCAGAGTACTGTGACTATGGTGAGACCTTGTCAGAAATGTTACGCTACGTTTTGGTTTGCGGTATTAACAACGCGGCCACCAGAGAAAGTAGTTAGCTGAGCCAACATTGACTTTTCAACAGGCCATTCAAATCGTATTGTCCCGAGAGAGCTCAGAACTGGGAGTGCAGGAGCTACAGGGAATGGAGGTGCATGCCTTGAGGCTCAACCCCTTCCGTCCAAAAGCGTCCCCCGCACCCCTGTGGTACCTTGGGCGAGGCGATATCCGGATCGACACCAGTGGCCATCGGACATTCCTCCCCGAAGGGAGCCTTCTCCAGAACCAATGGATGAGGAGCCATGTCCGTGTCGGACTTGTGGGCGCCAACCCCATTGCGGACGCCGGTCCTGGGGGCGCCAGAGGCGCCGACGTTCCAACAGAAACTGGGGCCAGCCCAGGGGCCGAACCTTCCATTTGGATGAACCTGCGGCAACTACTCCTGAGGACGTGGAGATGGAGGATGCATTGTGTGGCAGCTCCCCGTGTGGCCCCCATTAAGGTGACAGTACGGGGTCAATGGTCACCCGCTTGAGATGGAGTTGGACACTGGCGCAGCGGTCTCCGTGATCGCCCAGAGGACATTCGACCACATCAAGCAGGGTAAACAGACCTTACATTAACTGACACATCGGCCAGGTTGGGAACATACACGGGGGAACCATTGGATATTGCAGGAACTACGATGACCCCTGTTGTTTACGGATGCCAGGAGGCGCGCTTATCGTGGTGCACGGCCACGGGTCCAGCCTTTTGGGTGGGACTGGTTGCGCCATTTGCAGCTGCAGTGGCAGCACATCCTCCAAACAGATTCTCAAGTGTTGACTGAGGTGCTAGGACGATACTCAGATGTATTCCAGCCCGGTTTGGAGAAAATAAAAGGGGCCGTAGCCCGGATCAAAGTCGAACCAGGAGCCATGCCGCGCTATTTCCGGGCGCGCCTGGTGCCTTACACCTTGCTCAAGAAGGTAGAAGGGAAGCTCACTCGTTTGGAGACCTTGGTATTATTAGGCCCATCCGTTTCGCTGACTGTCAGCACCAATTGTACCTCTAATGAAGCCAGATGCCACAGTTCGCTTGTGAGGCGACTATAAACTTAGTGAATGCGGCTTCGCGGATCGACCGATAACCAATGCCTCGCATAGAAGGTTTCTACGCGAAGATTGCAGGCGGACTCGTTCACAAAATTAGATAGGAGTCATGCCTACCGACAGTTGGAGCTGGACCCTTCCTCCCAGCCATATGTAACTATCAATACACATCAGGGCCTGTATGAATATACACAGTTGCCCTTTGGGGTATCCTCTGCCTGCGCTATTTTTCAACGCGTCATGGAGGGCATCTTGAGAGTTTTACCATGTGTCGCTGTCTACTTAGATGACATTTTGATTACAGGGACATTGGAGCAGGAACATTTGGAAAATTTGGAGGCTGTCCTTAGACGCTTTTCAGAGGCTGGAGTCCGTTTACCATCGCACAAAGTGCATCTTTCAGGCGAAGGAAGTAGTCTACTTGGGTGGACGGCGAAGGTGTGCACCCCGTTGCAGAGAAAGTGCGCGCAATTCAACAGGCCCCTGCCCCGACTGACACCGCATCTTCATTCTTTTCTCGGCCTCAAACTATTACGGGAGGTTCCTCTCCAATCTGGCAACGGTGCTGGCCCTGTTGCACCTTCTGCTAAAGAAGAATCACATCTGGGTTTGGGGTCAGCCGCAAGAAACCACTTTCTGGCGGGTAAAACAACAATTGTTGTCGTCTGGGTTACTAACCCTATATGATCCTGGAAAGCCTTTGCTCATCACATGTGATGCATCCCCGTATGGTATTGGGGCGTCCTGTCCCTCAAGATGGAGAACGGGGCCGAGCGGCCAATAGCTTTCGCCTCCCGCACATTGACTGCAGCGGAAAAGAAGTACGCGCAGATCGAGAAGGAGGGCCTGGCGGTGGTCTTTGTGGTGAAACGCTTCCACCAGTATGTGTATGGCCACCACTTTACTATGGTGACTGATCATAAGCCTCTGCTGGGACTTTTCAGAGAGGATAAGTCCATACCGCCCATTGCTTCCGCACGGATCCAGCACTGGGCTTTGTTGCGCGCTGCCTACGAGTATTCTCTGGAGCATAAACCAGGAACCCAGATAGCGAATGCCGACGCACTGAGCCGATTGCCTTTATCAACCGGCCCCATGTCGACCCCCACGACAGGTGAGGGTATTACAACGCTAAATTTTATGGACTCCTTGCCTGTCACGGCATCACAGATCCGTGAGTGGACCCAGACGGAGCCAATCCTGTCAAAGGTTCGGCACACAGTCCTGTATGGTGGGCAGCATAGACAGCTCCCATGCGAGTTGTGGGCATTTTCCTCCAAGCTGTCAGAATTTAGCATGGAAGACGGTATCCTCTTGTGTGGGACGTGTGTGATTGTTCCGGAAAAAGGACAGGAGCTGATACTGAGAGACTTGCACAATGGGCATCCGGGTGTGACCAAAATGAAAATGTTGGCCCGGAGTTATGTTTGGTGGCCAGGCCTCGATACCGACATTGAGAAGGTGGCCCAAAACTGCTCCTTTTGCCAGGAGCATCAGAAGCTTCCATCAGCCGTGCCCCTCCATCACTGGGAATGGCCAGGGCGGCCTTGGGTCGCTTGCATGCCGATTTTGCCGGCCTTTTTAAAGGATCCATCTTCCTTCTATTAATCGATGCCCAGTCTAAATAGTTAGAGGTGCATGAGATGGTAGGCACAATGTCCTGCTCAACAATCGAGAAGATGTTTGTCTTTCAGTAAGCCCGGCCTCCCCGAGGTGCTGGTCACGGACAACGGCACTCCGTTCACAAGTGAGGAGTTTGTGAGGTTCATGAAGATGAACGGAATATGCCGTATCCGCACCACTCCATACCACCTGGCTTCTAATGGGTTGGCAGAGTGCGCAGTGCAGACATTCAAACAAGGCCTAAAGAAGCAGTCTTCTGGGTCTATGGACACGAGACTGGCTTGTTTTTTGTTTGCATATAGGACCACTCCACATGCGGTGACTGGGGTAGCTCCCGCGGAACTCCTAATGGGCCAGAGACTTTGCACCCGCCTTAGCATGGTTTTCCCGGAAATTGGCGCAAAGGTACGCCGCACTCAAGAACGGCAGGGACATGGTTTTTCTCGGCATTGGCCGATCGGCAGTTTGCGCCCGGTGAAAAGAAATGAAAATCTCTTACTGTCACAAGTAGGCTTCAAATCAACTTGCTGTGAAAAGCCCCTAGTCGCCATATTCCGGCGCCTGTTCGGGGAGGCTGGTACGGGAATTGAACCGTGCTGCTAGCCTGCCTTGGTCTGCTTTCAAAGCCAGCGATTTAGCCCTGTGCTAAACCAGTGCTGACCCAGTGTTTGTTAAAAATTTTGCTGGTTGTGCCCAGTGGGGCGTAATCTTTCGCCAAACGGGCCCTAGCTCTTACCAGGTGAAAGCCCAGGGTCGTCTCCAGCGCAAGCATATAGACCACGTTCGGTCCAGAAGGCCATCTCTTCCAAAGATTCCCCGCCTCCGGAGCTCATTTCTACAGCCACAGAGACCAGACACAGTGGAGAGTATTCCTCACCATCTTCCTCTTGTGCAGAACTCAAAGCCTGCGCAGGTCGTTGCAGAACCGCGTGGAGATAGAGATGCCGAGATGACGGAGGCAGCGGACTCCGACTCCGAGATGGAGACACAGGACGCCTCAGAGGGTGAGTCCTCAGGCCCACAGGCCATGGATGTATAACCATCACGCCGTTCATCACGGAAGCGCCGTTCTCCGCCTCCATTACACGCCGCCCAATCCAGCGCCTCGTGCAAATGGTGTCCGGCCTGTGGCAAAACAAGGCCGACGCCCTCCTTTGTCAGGGTATTTACTGCACTGTAATTCTGTAACTACACATTTTAACCTTTTTCGTTGACTCCAAGTCTGACACTTAAAGACAAAGCTGCCATTTGATTGCTACCCCTTCCACAAACATTCAATCCCTCCATCACCGATGAACAGTGGCAGCCATGTGGATCAACTGTAAGATGCACTGCAATAACTCACCAAGGTTCCTTTGGCATCACCTTACAAACCCACGTCCACTACCATCTAGAAGGACAAGAGCAGCAGATACCTGGGAGCCCCACCACCTGGAGGTTTCCCTCCAAATCACTCACCACTCCGACTTGGAAACAGATCACCATTCCTCCGCTGTCGAAGAGTCAAAATCTTGAAACCCCCTCCCTAACAGCACTGTGGGCATACCTACACATCAGGGACTGCAGCTGTTCACCGCCACCTTTTGAAGGGCGACTAGGGATGGGCAAGAAATGCTGGCTGAGCCGGTGAAGTCCACATACCATAAAGTGATTTTTTTTTAATGATATCAATCATAAAAACATTTGTGTATAGAAAACCGTTGACATTTACATATCATTATGCAGGTTAGATAATAGGGTGATGACTCACTGCATCAAATTGGTCACCTATATTAGCCATGATCTGTGGAAGCGAAGAAGGAAGTTTCTATGTCTCCAATACTTTGCCAAAAGTACATTAGTAGGCCATGCTACTCATGCTTTGACCTACTTAGACAACAACAATGAAGCAAGGCTATAAATATACCAACATCGAAATATAAAAAAAGAAACCCAGCTTTATGTGTTCAGTCATTTCAATCAACTTGCGGAAGACATGGTTTTATAACCTCGCAGCATTTACAATTCAGAGAAAATGATGCTCATTGTAGCTCACCTTATTCTGAAAATGCTAAGTTGTTTATTTCACTAAAACCTATAATACCTCATCTCCTGCAAAATTATAGCTGCTATTAGAAGCTAGAGGACAATTAGCCGCTTTGCCTTCCCCAGCTACTGATCGAATCATAGAAGTACAGGAAAGGAGGACATAAAGAAGCTAAATCCCAAAACACTTGTGGTACGTGTCATCATAATGTGCCTTACACCTAGTCTTTTTTTAAAAAGGGTATTTTATTCCAAACACGTAACATCAACAAAATACACAGTCCATGATATCACGCTCCACAATTTGTACAATTTTCCCCTTTTATTACCCCCCCCTGCCCATCGTGACAAACAACTCCTCAAATAGCGTCATGAGTAGCCCCCACCCCACCTCAAAGCCCTCCTCCGCCCCTCTCAATTCAAACTTAATCTTTTCCAACGAGAGAAAGTCATACAGAGCCCCAGCCAAGCCACCACCCCCGGCAGCGTTTCTGACCTCCGATTTAACAGCATTCATCACTGAGCAATCAGAGAGGCGAAGGCCACAACATCAGCCCCCTTCCCCTGCAGAAGCTCCAGCACTTCCGATACCCCAAAAATCGCCACCATAGGATCCAGCCGGATCTCCACCCCCACTATCTTGGATAGCGTCCCAAACACCCTCTCCCAACAGCTCTCCAGCTTCTCACAGTCCCAGAACATGTGAGCATGATTCGCCAGCCCCTGCCCACATTTCCCACCCCCATCGGCCATCCCTGGAAGAGTCATGTGTGCCCTGTGCACCATCTTCAACTGAATCAAGTTCATCCTCGTGCAGGAGGAAGTTGAGTTCACTTGCCACATCACCTCACACCACAGCCCCAACCCATTTCCCTCCCCAGCTCTTCCTTCCATTTACTGATACCACCTGTGCCCCACCCTTCTCCCTCCAACCACTCAAATATCTCCAGTTCTGCCATCCTCCAAGACGTCAGGAAGCAGCAGTTGCTCCAACAATGCGTACTCTGGTAGCTTGGGGAGTGTCCTCCACTCCTCTCGTGCAAAATCCTGCACCTGGATTTGCCTAAATCTCACTGCCCCTCGGTAACTCAAACTTCTCCCGCAGATCATCCAGTCCAACAAACCTTCCCTTTGACCCGCTCCAGCCCAACCTACCTCCACTTCTCATACATCCCATCCATCTCATCCGGCTTGAACCTGTGATTCTCATACAATGTTGTCAGCAGCGACATTCTTTCCAACTTAAAATGCCTTCACAACTGGTTCCATACCCCGATCGTCGATTGCACCACCGAGCTCCCCATATACTTCCCTGGAGCTTCTTCACCTGCTCCGTGCCAATGTCCTGGTAAATCTGGACTAGATTACCCTCCCAATAACAGACTTGCTTCACCCTGGCCCACCTCAGGATTAGAATTAGAATTAGAACAGTACAGCACAGAACAGGCCCTTCGGCCCTCAATGTTGTGCCAAGCAATGATCACCCTACTCAACCCCACGTATCCACCCTATACCCGTAACTCAACAACTCCCCCCCTTAACCTTGCTTTTTTAAGGAAACTACGGGCAATGTAGCATGGCCAATCCACCTAACCCGCACATCTTTGGACTGTGGGAAGAAACCGGAGCACCCAGAGGAAACCCACGCACACACGGGGAGGACGTGCAGACTCCGCACAGACAGTGACCCAGCCGGGAACCGAACCTGGGACCCTGGAGCTGTGAAGCATTTATGCTAACCACCATGCTACCGTGCTGCCCTTATCTTATCCTTGTTTGCAAACTTGTGCAACCGTACAATCAACGCCCATGGTGGCTCCCCTGCTCTCAGCTTCTGCCTCAAGGACATTTGTCCCTCTCCACCTCTGGGGCCTTGTCCAGCACCTTCTCCTTCACCAACCCGGCCAGCATCCTCGAACATACTTCATGTCGCTTGTTCCTTCCACACCCTCTGACGTTCCTTCCACACCCTCTGGCAGACCTGCAATCTGCAGGTTGTGCCATCTGGACCCGTTCTCCTGCTCCTCCACCTTCACCTGCAGTGACTTGCATAGATCCCCCAGGATCCCCACTTCCGCCTCCAAAGATCGCTCTAGTCCAGTGGTTCTCAACCGGGGTCCACATGGACCCTGGGGGTCCATGTAACATTACTGGGGGTCCACGGTGATATTTTAGTGGTCCATAGAGCAATTCTACTTCAGAACAATTGTTATTACTGAGAATCAAGTAGAAGAAAAAAATGTTTGTTTTCATGATGAATATTCACCTTTCTCTCTCTCTCTCTCTCTCTCACTGACAAAGGTCAAAGAGAGATTATAATCTATCTAATTTACCTTGAGGGCTGAAGGGGTTCAGAACCAAAAAGGTGCATTTGCTGTGTTTATTTTTGTGGTACTGTATTCAGAGAAAAAAAATTCCATACCGGTTGATGACAAATGGGTTTATTGTGCTTTAATGACAGTTGTTGTTGAAGATTGCCCGGGCTATTGTCCCCTAGGAACAGCCCGGAGGACCTTTAATGACAGAAGCAGCTTATTAAATACCCACGGTTGACCTGACGCTTATGCCACGTTTCTCCTTGACAAGTTTAATGAATGATTTAACACAGTAATCACGAGAAACTGTGTATATTTGATATGAATTGGTTATTTTTAGAGTAATTTAATTCAATTTAGTCAGTAAAAAGTTTTTTTCATTACTTTTCATATTAGAATAAGTTTGGCAACGTACAAAAATACCGCTAATCCGTTTCCAACCCTCACGATAAGGTAGATGGACTTCAGGATTAGTTTACCGCGCATATAAGAAGCTTTTTTTTCTGTGGAATGGCTATGGGGGTCCACAAAAAACAAATTAAGAGGAAAAGGGGTCCATGGGTTAAAAAAGGTTGAGAACCCCTGCTCTAGTCGGACACACCTTCTCCACCCGATCCAACGATCCTTGCAGAGGTGCTACTGCTCCCTCAATCACCCCTGACCAGTTGCTGTGCATCTCCTTCCTCTGCTGGCAAAATTCCTCCTTGATGAAGCTCATCAGTTGCTCCATTTGAGGCTTTCCCACGGATGGCGACCCTTCACACTCTGCCATTCTTGAAATTGGTGCTGCGTCACAGGTTTTCTTCAACTCCTTCGCCAGGTCTTTAACTGCCTTGTTCCAGAAGACATGCCAATCCTGGGGAGAACCTCTTCTCCTGCATCTTCCACTCCACTTTTCTGCCGAAGCTCCTCCACTAATGGATAAAAAGTGCCAAAACCAAAAGTGCAAAATGCCTTCGAGCTGAAGCTGCCCTGTGTGCTTGCCTTAAACCTAGGCTATAAAACTACTTTGTTTTTATTTTAATTTTATTTTAATGATCAAATTAGTGTCGCAAATGCCAAAGCTGGATAATCAAACATTTCTGATGTTGATACCAACGACTGCCTCGTCAACTTCCTCGTGAATCATGTTTTATAAGAGTGCTGTGATAATTGGGATCTTGTTAATATGCGATAGTTTCGGGAATCAAACTGTGGATTTCTGCTAGTTTAATAAAAAGTCAGGAATTTCAGTTACAAACTGATACTTCCAAATTTTTGTAGCAGAGAAAAATTGTGTTTAAGATATCCTTTAGCTCAATTATATTTAGAAATACAGGACAGAATTCTAATCTCATGGTGTGCGAAAAACCTAGGGCGGGATTTACCGGCTGTTCACGCCAGCGGGAAATTCTGGTCCCACGCCGGCGCACGGGTTTCCCGGTGACGAGGGGTGCTGGCACCGGGAAATCCATTTGTCAACGGAGAGGCCGGTTGATCGCCCTGGCGGGCCACCTCTGTCGCCGAACAACACATAGCGGGCTGGTGGGACAATCCCACCCTTAATATTCTGCAAGTGTGGTATTTTGAAAAGAATTGTAAATATTGAAGACGCTTGCTGAGCGAAGCTGAATTAAACTATCGGAAAGCTATTCCATTACGATGCATTTGGAATTAACACCAGAGAGAGAACCGAGCCAATAGCTTAGAAGAAACAAATTCTGCTGCTAAAAATGTAACATTTTAAATGATGAAGTGGATGTTTAATTAACTGAAAGATGCATAGCCAAGGGCTGTGTTTTTATTCACTTGGACCACCAGGTTAGTGCAATGTCAAGAGCATCACTGACATTTTGTAGGAACAAATAATTAGTATGTTCAGATTTCTATTCTGACACGAGATGCAACAGTGCAACATAACTGGATCATATTTTTCAAAGCTAATTCTCAAAAATATTCTCTGCCAAAAATTCACAAAACAGTGCTGCAGCTATCAAATTACTTCCCAAATCAATGGAGTCTTCCTAACAGTTATTTAACTTTGTTCAAAGTGCACAAAGATAATGCAATGATAATCCATTTATTGCATATGTAGACAGCCAATGTTCTGAGTAAGCATGTAAATGTACAAGAAATGTAGGACTTCCTTGGATGTCCTAATATTCTGTCCAATCAGTCCAACAAATTTATATGCCCATAACATCCAGTTCGACCATGACAACAACACCAAGATACGCCAGGGTGGCACCAAGCAAACCACTGGTATGTTTTAATACCAGGAGGCAACATGTAGATTTTTAAAAAATATATATTTAGAGTACCCAATTCATTTTTTCCAATTAAGGGGCAATTTGGCATGGCCAATCCACCTACCCTGCACATCTTTGGGTTATGGGGGCGAAACCCATGCAAACACGGGGAGAATGTACAAACTCCACAGAGACAGTGACCCAGAGCTGGGATGAAACCTGAGATGTCGGTCCCGTGAGACAGCAGGGCTAACCCATTGAGCCATCGCGCTGCTCCAACATGTAGATAATTAATGCAGTATGGTTACGGTAGCCGATCACTGGGGGCCCAAAGTTAGAGGCCCCATACCTGTAATTATGTTACCTTTGTATTAAATTCTATTTTTCTTTCGTAGCCATGATGTGGAGATGCCAGCGTTGGATTGGGGTGAGCACAGTAAGAAGTCTTACTGCACCAGGTTAAAGTGTTTCAAAGCACTAGCTTTCGGAGCACTGCTCCTTCCTCAGAATTAAGAGGTATGTTCCAGAAACATATGTATAGACAAAGTCAAAGATGCAAGACGATACTCTGAATGCGAGCATTTGCAGGTAATTAAGTCTTTACAGATCCAGAGAGAGGGGTAACCCCAGGTTAAAGAGGTGTGAATTGTCTCAAGCCAGGACAGTTGGTAGGATTTCACAAGCCCAGGCCAGATGGTGGGGGATGAATCTAATGCAACATGAATCCAAGGTCCCGGTTGGGGCTGTACTCACGTTTGCGGAACTTGGCTATAAGTTTCTGCTTGGCGATTTTGCGTTGTCGCGCGTCCTGAAGGCCGCCTTGGAGAATGCTTACCCGGAGATCAGAGGCTGAATGCCCTTGACTGCTGAAGTATTCCCCGACGAGAAGGGAACATTCCTGCCTGGCGATTGTCGTGCCATGTCCGTTCATCCGTTGTCGCAGCGCCTGCATGGTCTCATCAATGTACCACGCTTCGGGACATCCTTTCCTGCAGTGTATGAGGTAGACAACATTGGTTGAGTCACACGAGTATGTACCGCATACCTGGTGGGTGGTGTTCTCACGTGTAATGGTGGTAACCATGTCCATGATCTGGCACGGCTTGCAAAGATTGCCATGGCAGTGTTGTGTGGTCTCTATGGTCGCTGTTCTGAAAGCTGGGTAGTTTGCTGCAAACAATGGTTCAATGGAACAATAGGTTCCATCCCACCATCAGAATCACCATGGACTACTCTCCAAAATCGGTTGCATTCTTGGGCAAACTCACTTCCATCAAGGACGGTCACCTCAGCACTTCGCTTTACCGCAAGCCCACGGATAACCTCACGATGCTCCACTTCTCCAGCTTCCACCCTAAACACATTAAAGAAGCCTTCCCCAATGGACATGCCCTCCGTATACGCAGGATCTGCTCAGACGAGGAGGAGCATAACAGACATCTTCAGACGCTGAAAGATGCCCTCGTACGAATGGGATATGGCGCTCGACTCATCGATCGACAGTTCCAACGCGCCACAGCAAAAAACCGCACCGACCTCCTCAGAAGACAAACACGGGACACAACCGACAGAGTATGCTTCGTCATCCAGTGTTATTGCTATTGTTGTTATATTGCACAATTGGGGTTGTGCTTTGTGTAAAGTGATAGAAGTTCAATATAAATATATATTTTTTTACATTTGGCTGCTTGCCCTGACATTATGTGAGTTTTTACACTTTTATTTTGTCTTTTTTCAATCCAAATTCATCGAGCAGAGGCAGGAGACATCAGGCACCATGTTTTAGTGGGGTATTGTTTTATATTATTAGAGCTGAGCGTTTATAAATATGTTTAAAATGCAAATAGAGTGAAAGGAAGATAAATTTGTGTTACTTTCAAACTTTTGTTTAAATTGAGGATTTAATTCCATTAAAAGAACGATAATGGATAGAATGGTTTTGAGGTGCATGTAATCTTCAGCGATCACAGGCTAACAAGTATGATTGCCCATCTATGATATTCCTTGTTAATGGTCATGGGTTCGTTCGGTGGATCCTTGCATGGCTGTTGAGCCCGATCCTAGAGTCGTCAATCAGTCACTTGGCAGGAGTTTCCAAAAGGTAGGATCGGTCCTTGGAATCTAAGTCGTGGTATTCCTTTCACGGACTCCTTTTCCAAACCTTCTCTTGCATCAGGTGTTCTCGGAGAATTTTGACCCTTCAATCAGGAGGTTGTTACGACGGCGGTATCTGGCCCCTAAGAGCAACAATCCTACACCGCACAGGAGGGGCACTGGAGCACTTCACACAGCTCCAGCCACCGTGGAGGCCACCCCCCCCTCCCCCCCCAACCAAGTCGGATCCCCCCTCCTCCACACCAGGACGGCCCCCGCAGCATGAACGCCGAGGTCCCGCCGGGTAGGACCACATGCGAACGGCGCCGGCGGGACTCAGCTGAATTTGACGGGCATTCGGGCCGTCGAGAGCGGAGAATTGCCGGGGGGGCGGGGCGGCTGTGTTGAGTGGCCCCCGACCGTGCCGCAGAGACCCCGTCTGACCGGCCTCGCGTTATTCGCGCTCCCCCCGATTCTCCGACCCGGTGAGGGGCCGGAGAATCCCGTCCAGGGTCTCCCAGGCATTTGATGCCTATGTTCCATTTCTTGAGGTCAGCCTCAAGGTGCCTTTGAAGAGCTTCATTTATTCTCCGTTTGTTTGGGATCCTTCCTTGAGCTGAGTGAAGAAGATTTGCTTTGGCAGTCAGGACTGACATCTGAAAACACTTGTAAAACATATTGGCTGTTATCTTCAATATAAACCTGCAGATTGAAATGTATGCTCTCAATGGGGTTCCCGTAGCAGCTGCGTCACAGGAAGGTGTGGCTACATCAAAACTCTGCCGCGCTGGAGGCCTCAGGCTGCTGCTGGAACCGGAAAGTTTGTTGTGGTTTTTGAGTGCAGGTAAGTGCGCACATTTCTCGGAAGTTACAGGCCATAGTTTTTGTGCATCACACACATCCAACTCACACAGCGTCATATGATCTCCTGGAGGGCTGATAAACAGATTTGAAAAGCTGACCTACTAGGAGGAAAAAATTGCTACATTTCTCTCCAATCCCTCAGGCAATCAATATTGAAATCTATTGAGTGATGATTCGATGCTCCTATACTGGAAAATTGTATTCAGCAATTTCTTTACCATTTAAATATTGCCACTCCAAGAGGGTGAAATGATGTTGTATAATCACAATGCTATTGGAAATTGACCTTATCATATTGACTGATGGCTCTTTCAGGAATAAAATCCACTACCTATGTGTCCTCATCTAAAATAATGACATGTAGAATTAATATTTGCTATAAATCACAATTACTTATGACAATTAATAGAAAAGCTAGATGTTTTATTGTCCATAATTCAAAGCTTTGGGCTCTTGAAACAGCAATAACTGTGTAATGCCACTCTACTTTTATTAACAAGTCAATGATAATACAATTGTATGATTGAGCACTCCTATAAACATAATGGCACTAGTTATTTTGGACTCAATAATTTACCACTGCTTCTAAGAAATCATCCAAAAATAAAAATGACTGTTTCAGTTTGTACTGTACATTGACCAGAAAGAAGTCAAATTACCATGGCATAGTTCAGTATGAGGTCTTCAGTAGGTTAAACTTTTATTTCAGAGATATATTTGTATAATATGTAGCTCCCATTGGAACGTGAAAAAGACTGATTTATTGACAACATGTACAGTTCAAAAATATGCACTAAGATATACATTTAATTAGAAAGCAAATAAAACTGGGCAGAGTTAAATTGCCATGCAGTGCTTTCAGAGACTTATGGCACATGGCATAACAGAAGCACTGGCAAAGAACTCCTGGTCAATGATATCTTAGAAATATTTTTTGAGTATGTTACTTCACAGAAGAGAAGATACCCCATTTAGAAGAACCCCAAAATACAGTGAGTTATAATATATTTGGCTATTCGCTACACAATCAGTTGTTGAGCATTGTTGCTTCTGTCATATTAGCTGTTTAGTGCACTATATTCTACACTGATCGGCTTCTAAAAAATGAACAAAGAAAAGTACAGCACAGGAACAGGCCCTTCAGCCCTCTAACCTGTGCCGACCATGCTGCCCGTCTGAACTAAAATCTTCTAAAAGAACAAAGAAAAGCTTATTTAAACTTGTTTATTCAAAAGGTCTTCAATCAGGTACCAAAGTTCCTCAGGGTAGTGCCCTCGGCCCAACTATCTTCAGTTGTTTCATCAATTAACTTCCTTCCATCACAAGGTCAGAAGTGGGGAAATTCACTGATGTTTGCAAAATGTTTAGCACCATTCGTAACTCCACAGATACAGAAGCGGTCCATGTGTAAATGCAGCATGACCTGGACAATGTCCAGGCTTAGGCTGACAAGTGATAAGTAACATGCGTGCCACACCAGTGCCAGGCAATGAACATTTCCAAGAAGAGAGATATAACCATGGCCCCTTGACATTCCATAGAATTTACAGTGCAGAAGGAGGCTATTTGGCCCATCGAGTCTGCACCTGCTCCTGGAAAGAGCACCCTACCCAAGGTCAACACCTCCACCCTATCCCCATAACCCAATAACCCCACCCAACACTAAGGGCAATTTTGGACACTGAGGGCAATTTATCATGGCCAATACACCCAACCTGCACATCTTTGTACTGTGGGAGGAAACCGGAGCACCCGGAGGAAACCCACGCACACACGGGGAGGATGTGCAGACTCCGCACAGAAAGTGACCCAAGCCGGAATCGAACCTAGGACCCTGGAGCTGTGAAGCAATTATGCTATCCACAATGCTACTGTGCTACCGTATTACCATCGCTGAATCCCCACCATCAACATTGTGCGGTTACCTTTAGCCAGAAACTCAACTGGACTAGCCATATAAATTATGTGGCGAAAAGAGTAGGTCAGAGGCCAGGAATCCTGTGGGAAGTAACTTACCTCCAAAGCTTGTCCACCATTTACAAGTGACAAGTCAGGGACGAAATTCTCCGACCCCCAGCAGGGTCGTAGAATCGCCTGGGGCTGCCGAAAATCCCGCCTCCGCCGTGCCAGAGATTCTCCGCCACCCGGGAAGTGGCGGTGGCGGGAATCACGCCACTCCGATCGGCGAGGCCCCTGCGGTGATTCTCCGGCCCGCGATGGGCCGAAGTCCCGCTGCTGGGAGGCCTCTCCCGCCGCCGAGGTTTGAACCACCTCTGGTGGCGGCGGGATCGGCGGCGCGAGCGGGCCCCCGGGGTCCTGCGGGGGGCAATCGGACCCCGGGGGGTGCCCCCTACGGTGGCCAGGCCCGTGATCAGGGGCCCCCGCTCAGACTCCGGGCCAGTTCCCTGGGTGCACTCTTTCACTACCGCGGCTGCCACGGCCTCCGCCATGGCGAAACGGAAGAGAAACCCACATCGCGCATGCGCCGGTGGTGACGTCAGCGGCAGCTGGCCGCTGACATCACCGCCGGCGCATGCGCCGACCGGCGAAAGCCTTTCGGCCAGCCCCGTTGCCAGGGGCGCCGGTTTTTTGCGCCAGTCTTCAGGTGCCAACCGCTCCGGCGCGGGCTAGCCCCCAAAGGTGCGGAGAATTCCCCACCTTTGGGGAGGCCCGACCCCGGAGTGGTTGGCGCCATTCCCCTACGCCGGGACCCCCCATCACGCCGGGTAGGGGAGAATCCCGCCCCAGGAGTGTGATGGAATACTGTACATCTGCAGGGATGACTGCAGCGCCAACTACACTCAAGAAGCTAGTCATTATCCAGGACAAAACAGCCCACCTGAATGAATGGCACCCCCATTTGGCACCCCATCCACAAGCATTCAAATCCTCCACCACTGATGCACACTGGCAGTAGTGAGTACCATCTGCAAGATGCATTGCAGGAACGCACCAAGGCCCCTTATATCGAACCTTCCATACCCACAACCTCTACCATCTAGAACAGTGTTTCTCAAACTTTTTTCCAGGGATTCACTTTTGACAATCGGCCAACCTTTGTGTTCCATCCATCACAACACACTCTGCGTTCACTCACCTTGAATGGGAAAGAGGAGCCTGCTTGGTCCTCGCAAGCTCACTTGAATCAGGTTCAAAGGAGGAGAGGGCAATGCACATATCAGGTGCAGACTTCATCCAGTTCCTTGGTGCCATCTTCATCTTTATGAAAATGGAAAATCCAACCTTGCACACAGATTGTTGTGAAGAGCAATAGCAAAAAATGCGTGTTTTACTCAGCACTGGATACTCCTGGGAGATGTTACACCTGAACGCTGACAGCCTTGTGGGCATTTGGAGTGTTTTTAATGTATCACAGGTCAGCTACAGCAGTGTAGTCTTTTTTTTAAAAACTTTTTTTAAAATTAGAGTACCCAATTAATTTTTTCCAATTAAGTGGCAATTTAGCATGGCCAATCCACCTAGCCTGCACATCTTTTGGATTGTGGGAGTGAAACCCACGCAAACACGGGGAGAATGTGCAAACCACATGGACAGTGACCCAGAGCCGGGATCGAACCTGGGACCTCGGCACCGTGAGGCAGCAGGGCTAACCCACTGCGCCACCGTGCTGCCTAGCAGTGTAGTCTTTTAATGTGTAGTCAGCTGTAAATTAATAACTGATTCTGGAGTCTCAATCTCAAAATTAATTCTTCATCCACCACTTCTCTTTCAAAAATGTGAAACTTCTCACGCACCTTAGCAAATAAGAAAATAATTTGGCAAAAGAGCAATGGGGTAGAGGGAAACAGGTAAGTAAATCATTAAAAGTAACATTGCAGTCAGCAAAACAATCAAAAATGCTAACATTTTTATTAGCATTATTGCTCAGGATACAGAATTCAAAAGAAGTGAAGTTAAGCTAAACTTGTGTGTTATCCTAGTCGGGCTTTATTTGAAGTATCATTCAATGTACTACACTACCAGTACACTAAACAGTTCCGGTCTCCTTACTACAAGAGGGACATAGAAGCACTCCAGAAAGTGCAAGCAACATTCACAGGACAGCACCAGAACTGAGAGTTTACAACTATTGGCAAAGTCCGTCAAATTTCCAGTCCCGTCTGCAATGCTTCCGGTGGCTGGCAGGACAGAAAGACATGGACCAGAAGACGTAGGTGCCATTCAGCCCATCACGTCTTTTCCGCTATCCAATCAGCTCATGCCTGATCTGATAAGATCACCTTCATTTCCACTTTCCCGCCTTATCCCCATCGCCCTTGATTCCCGCACTCAATAAAAACCTGTCTATTTCAGCGTTGAACATACTTACAAGATCCAGCCTCTACAGCCCTCTGCGGTAAAAAATCAACTACCCTCTAAGAGAAGGAATTGCTCCTCATCTGTGTGTTAAATGGGAGATCCCTTACTCTGATATTATGCCCTCTGGTCCTAGACTCTTCCACAAGGGGAAACAATCTCTCAGCATCTACCTTGTCATGCCCCATAAGAATCTTATATGTCTCATTAAGGTCGCCTCTCATTCTTTAGAAAAGAGAAGGCTTAGTAGTGACATGATAGAGGTCTTTAAAGTTAATAGCTTAGTCAGGGAAAACATGTAACAACTGTTTCAACCTATGGTGAAACAAAAACTTCAGCACAGGATGGATACTGAAGCCCAGATTTTTGTCACACTGGAGAGCCTCTTTCAAACAATCTAAATCCTGCTGTATCCTATGACAGTCCTCATCGCTATCCGCAATTCCACCAACCTTTGTGTCGTCTGCAAACTTACGAATCAGACCAGTTACATTTTCCTCCAAATCATTTATATATACAACAACGGTCCCACCACTGATCCCTGCGGAACACCACTAGTCATAGCCCTCCAATCAGAAAAGCACCC
Organism: Scyliorhinus canicula; assembly: GCF_902713615.1. Classification (NCBI taxonomy): domain Eukaryota; kingdom Metazoa; phylum Chordata; class Chondrichthyes; order Carcharhiniformes; family Scyliorhinidae; genus Scyliorhinus; species Scyliorhinus canicula. The sequence continues at coordinate 47,522,315 of NC_052161.1, forward strand.
TTCCATTACTACTCTCTGCCTTCTATGACCTTGCCAGTTTTGTATCCACCTTGCCAGCTCACCCCTGATCCCGTGTGACTTCACCTTTTGTACCAGTCGACCATGAGGGACCTTGTTAAAGGCCTTACTGAAGTCCATATAGACAACATCCACTGCCCTCCCTGCATCAATCATCTTTGTGACCAATTTGAAAATCTCTATCAAGTTAGTGAGACACAGGGGCAGCACGGTGGCCTAGTGGTTAGCACACCCGCCTCACGGCGCTGAGGTCCCAGGTTCGATCCCGGCTCTGGGTCACTGTCCGTTTGGAGTTTGCACATTCTCCCCGTGTCTGCGTGGGTTTCATCCCCACAACCCAAAAATGTGCAGAGTAGGTGGATTGGCCACGCTAAATTGCCCCTTAATTGGAAAAAATAATTGGATAATCTAAATTTATTAAAAAAAAAATTTTTAAAGTTAGTGAGACACGATCTCCCCTTCACAAAACCGTGCTGCCTCTCACTAATACGTCCATTTGCTTCCAAATGGGAGTAGATCCTGTCTCGAAGAATTTTCCAGTAATTTCCCTACCACATGCTCACCGGCCTATAGTTCCCTAGATTATCCTTGCTACCCTTCTTAAGCAAAGGAACAACATTGGCTATTCTCCAGTCCTCCGGGACATCACCTGAAGACAGTGAGGATCCAAAGATTTCTGTCAAGGCCTCATCAATTTCCTCTCTAGCCCTCTTCAGTATTCTGGAGTAGATCCCATCAGGCCCTGGGGACTTATCTACCTTAATATTTTCCAAGACACCCAACACCTCGCCTTTTTGGATCTCAATGTGACCCAGGCTATCTACACACCCTTCTCCAGACTCAACATCCACCAATTCCTTCTCTTTGGTGAATACTGATGCAAAGTATTCATTTAATACCTCGCCCATTTCCTCAAGCTCCACACATAGATTCCCTCGCCTATCCTTCAGTGGGCCAACCCTTTCCATGGCTACCCTCTTGCTTTTTATGTATGTGTAAAAAGCCTTGGGATTTTCCTTAACCCTATTTGCCAATGACTTTTTGTGACCCCTTCTAGCCCTCCTTGCTTAAGTTCCTTCCTTCTTTCCTTATATTCCACACAGGCTTTATCTGTTCCCAGCCTTCTAGCACTGACAAATGCCTCCTTTTTCTTTTGACGAGGCCAACAATATCTCTCGTTATCCAAGGTTCCCGAAATTTGCCATATTTATCCTTCTTCCGCACAGGAACATGCCGGTCCTGAATTCCTTTCAACTGACATTTGAAAGCCTCCCACATGTCAGATGTTGATTTACCCTCAAACATCCGCCCCCAATCTAGGTTCTTCAGTTCCTGCCTAATATTGTTATAATTACCCTTCCCCCAATTTAGCACATTCACCCTCGGACCACTCTTATCCTTGTCCAGCAGCACTTTAAAACTTACTGAATTGTGCTCACCGTTCCCGAAATGCTCCCCTACTGAAACCTCTACCACCTGGCCGGGCTCATTCCCCAACACCAGGTCCAGTACAGCCCCTTCCCTAGTTGGACTGTCTACATATTGTTTTAAGAAGCCCTCCTAGATGCTCCTTACAAACTCTGCCCCGTCTAAGCCCCTAGCACTACGTGAGTCCCAGTCAATATTGGGGAAGTTGAAGTCTCCCATCACAACAACCCTGTTGTTTTTACTCGTTTCCAAAGTCTGTCTACCTATCTGCTCCTCTATCTCCCGCTGGCTGTTGGAAGGCCTGTAGTAAACCGCCAACATTGTGACTGCACCCTTCTTATTCCTGATCTCTCCCCATTTAGCCTCGCTGCTCTCTGAGGTGTCCTCCGGTAGTACAGCGGTGATATTCTCCCTAACCAGTAGCGCAACTCTTAACAACTTCTTGCCTCACTGGCACGTGGCACAGGGAGTAATCCTGAAATTACAACCCCAGAGGTCCTGTCTTTTAACTTTCTGCCTAGCTCCCTGAACTCCTGCTGCAGGACCTCATGCCCCTTCCTGCCTAAATCGTTAGTACCAATATGTACAACAAACTCTGCCTGTTTGCCCTCGCCCTTCAGGATGCCCGCTACCCGTTCGGAGACATCCTGGACCCTAGCACCAGGGAGGCAACATACCATCTTGGAGTCTCTTTCACGTCCACAGAAATGCCTATCTGTGCCCCTGACTATAGAGTCCCCTATGACTATTGCTCTTCTGTGCTTTGACCCTCCCTGCTGAACATCAGAGCCAGCCATGGTGCCACTGCTCTGGCTGCTGCTGTTTTCCCCTGATAGGCTATCCCTCCCGACAGTATCCAAAGGGGTATATCTGTTCGAGAGAGGGACAACCACAGGGGATTCCTGCACTGACTGCCTGCCCTTCTCGTGGTCACCCATTTCTCTGCCTGCACATTGAGTGTGACCACATTTATATAACTGCTATCTAACTTCAAACTTCCAACCAAACCATGCGGTCTGTGAGGAATGAGTGGGCGTAAAAAATGTATAAACTCATTAGGCGCTGAGGACCCGGGTTTGATCCTGGCCCGGGTCACTGTCTGTGTGGAGCTTGCACATTCTCCCCGTGTCTGTGTGGGTTTCACCCCCACAACCCCAAAGGTGTGCAGGCTAGGTGGATTGGCCACACTAAATTGCCCCTTAATTGGAAAAAAATAATTGGGTGCTCTAATTTTTCAAAATAAATAAACTCATTATCAAGCTTATTGGAACTGTCAATGTACCTGTTAACATAGAATTTACAGTGCAGGAGGCCATTCGGCCCATCGAGTCTGCACCGGCTCCTGGAAAGAGCACCCTACCCAAGGTTAATACCTCCACCCTATCCCCATAACCCAGTAACCCCACCCAACACTAAGGGCAATTTTGGACACTAAGGGCAATTTATCATGGCCAAACCACCTAACCTGCACATCTTTGGACTGTGGGAGGAAACCGGAGCACCCGGAGGAAACCCACGCACACACGGGGAGGATGTGCAGACTCTGCACAGACAGTGACCCAAGCCGGAATCGAACCTGAGACCCTGGAGCTGTGAAGCGATTGTGCTATCCACAATGCTACCGTGCTGCTTGTCAAAATCGCTAAGTGTCAAAATCGCTTAACAAGGAGGCCAAGTGTAAAGAGGTCTTCTCAAAGGAATCTGTAAAGAGGACCTGCCAAAGGGAACTGTCAAGCTATCAAGGCATTTAAAAGCCCTGCCCTTTAAGTCTTTGAAAGAAATCCACATAGTATTTTTAAAATCTTGTTATTAAAATAATTTGTGCCCTTGAATTAAAATGTTTTGTGAGACTTTATTTGATTGAAGAATGTGAAGGAGATAAATGAAATTGAGAATTTCAATATAGTTAAGACTGCAATAGACGCTTAGGTACGAGGTATGTTGGCATGGAAGGTGCAAGGGCAAAAGGATGGGGGGAGGGATGGCATTAATTAACACAAAGTTGACATAAGAGCTATAAAGGGCCCAGGGCAGGCGGAGGGAGGGGTGGCTAAGGGGCATGGCTTGTCAAGGGTGGGTGGAATTCATTGCCACAGGAAGTAATTGATGGAAATGGCTTAGGTGTTTTAAAAAAGAAACTAGATGAATACCTGAGACAATGGGCAGGATTTTCCCTGTGTACTTCTAAATCCCACTACTGTATCAGGCTCAGACTGGGGCAGAAGTTCACATTGTGTGCGAAACAATGGTTCATTATGATTGTCCAAGACAGAAGCCAATTAATGGCCAGACAGCGGGCTTACCATACAATAAAGGATGGTGGGTGGGCTCTCAAAGCTGGATGATCAGAGAACTTCCAGCATAAAAGTAGCAACATGACAGGGAAGTGAGGGAGAGGGTGGACCAAAATAGAGGTGTTATCTCTCTCAATCTTTCAAACTTTAAGCTAAAAATGGCCATTGTAGCCAGGCCACCAAAATCAGGCTCAAAATGCTGAAAGTCAGAGGTGAGGTAGATTGAAGGGGAGGAGATTTGAGTGCAGTAGAAACATTAACAGCTGGTTGGTCGGAATGGTTTGTTTTTGTGTTTTTATGCTGTCAAATTATTAGACACTTCCATTAAAAGGCAAAGTAATTTCATACAAATGTGTTGCGCGTTTGGCTGATATTATCTCTAACAGCAATTTCTAGGCTTTAATCACAAAATATAAACAGTACAATGCTAAAATGACTTGATGGCACTGCAGCAAAGCCGTACATTAATCAGAAAGTGACTGGTGGTACTACCTTGACTGATTTGCCATCCTGTGCTCCTGGTGCTGGGATGTTAGCCTCCTAAAATAAAACGTATATTTAAAGAACTCTCAAATAGATATTGCCAAAATCATTGGGGATTCAGCCCAACTCATCTGCTGATGTTTATACTATTCCTTCTCAATGTGTTTCTAATGAGCCTTCTTCATTTAGATCGGTCACAAGCCTGGGTCTCCAATGGGTCGGAGGGGATGTTTGACCTGTTCAGGGGTGCTTTGAGGGAATCACTAAAACATTTTCGTGGTCCTCTTGCCAATCGCCTGCCACAAATGTGCGCTGAGTAGAGCAATTGCTTCGGCTGTCTGGTGTCAGGCAGATGAATACTTGCCCCACCCAGCAGAGCTGGTTTTCGATGCTAGACCTGTTAGCTTAGGAGAGGACGCTGCTGTTGGACTGCCTTTCCTACCACCTGATTTGGAGGATCTTGCAACGGCACAGCTGGTGGTATTTCTGCAATGCTTTGAGATGCCTGCTGTAGGTTGTCAAAGACTTCAAAGCATATAGGAGTGCGGTTAACACTGCTACCCAGTAAACCGGTACTTTTGTCTTGGGTCTGAGATCCTGCTCCTTAAATCCTCTTTCTCTCAATTGGCTGAATACCATTTTCCTCACTCCAATATTACATCTCGCCTGCAGACCAAATTACCCAAAGTAATGGAGATAACCTACAGGACAGTTGGGAAAATGTCCAATCTAAACGGCCTTCAATCTAAAACCAAACCCACTCAAATCTCGGAAATAGAGCTTCAGTGTGTAGTCCTTTTCCAACCAACTCGCACAGCAAAACGCCTCTCCATCAAATAAGATTAATGGTGTGATCCCGGAAATCATGGACTATTTTCTGTATCTTGGGAGTCTCCTCTCGGCAAAGGCAGGCATAGACGACAAAACTCATCATCACCTCCAATGTGCCAACTCAGCCTTTGGTTGACGGACGAAAAGAGTAATAATACCTGACTGGTGCATCTACTCTGTTGATAACTGGCATGGAGAGAGAAAGGAAGCAGACCAAGGCAAGATTTAAGGGGTCTTTTCTCGCAAAGAAATGGCACTGTTACAAATAGTTTTTTTTAATACTCAGTTCATGAGAATTACTTCAGACCACTCAATATTTGACGCTTCGATAACCCAGTAAAAGATGTAGGTCAGACAAAAACAAGACATGCTGACTCCAACTGTTGTCATACTTCATTAATCTTACTCATGTTGATGGATATTATATGATGACAGGATTGCTGATTAAGCAACATAGCATGCTTTGATTCAGAAAGACAATAGTATTGAGAAAAATGTCTTTCTTCGTCATGTAGACTGCTCTATGACATTGAAACAGAAAACAATTTTAACAGAGATGCCTGAAGGTAAATCATTTAATGAACTGTTCTATAAAGCAGTGATTCAATGGTTTATTAGCACCCAATTCAGCATATCTTCTGATATGTAACAGCTCCCTCGCCATTTGTACTCTACCCATCGACCTGGGGCTCGACCTATCTACCCTCGGCTCCAGGACACAGTTAAAATCTCCTCCCATGAGCAACGTGCGCCGCCAAATCCGGGATCGCTGCCAGAAAGCCCTCATAAAACCCACATCATCCCAATTTGGGGCATACACATTTACCAACACTACCGGTGCCCCTTCTAATACCCCACTCACAATCACATATCTCCCACCCCGATCCCTCACCTCCTTCGGACTCACAAATCCCATTTTTTTGCTCATTAAAATTGCCACTCCCCTCAATTTCAAACAAACCCCGAGTGAAACCCCGGAGTGAAAAACCTGCCCGACCCACCCCTTCCTTAACCTAACCTGGTCCTTCACACGGAGGTGATCTCCTGCAGAAAGACCACCCCGCTTTCAAGCTCCTGAGGTGTTAGAACACCCATGACCTTTTAACCGGCCCATTCAGTCCCCAGAAATTCCATGTTACCAGCCTTACGGAGGCTTACGCCTCAATCCCCTCTCGCATCCCGTCATCTTCCCTACTTCCCACCTCCTTAATTCCACCCTATGTCTAGCCCATCCCAGATGGCCCCTTTCTCCGTCCCTGACTATGTCATCTCTCACCCCCTGCCACATTCCAGCAACTTCCCCCCTCTTCCCCCCCCACCCCCACCCGTCACCCCTCTCGGCCTTCTCCCCACCACCTTAGAACATAGAACATAGAACAGTACAGCACAGAACAGGCCCTTCGGCCCTCAATGTTGTGCCGAGCCATGATCACCCTACTCAAACCCACGTATCCACCCTATACCCGTAACCAACAACCCCCCCTTAACCTTACTTTTTTATTAGGACACTACGGGCAATTTAGCATGGCCAATCCACCTAACCCGCACATCTTTGGACTGTGGGAGGAAACCGGAGCACCCGGAGGAAACCCACGCACACAGGGGGAGGACGTGCAGACTCCACACAGACAGTGACCCAGCCGGGAATCGAACCTGGGACCCTGGAGCTGTGAAGCATTTATGCTAACCACCATGCTACCCTGCTGCCCCCATAATAATCTTTTATTGTCACCAGTATGAAGTTACTGTGAAAAGCCCCTAGTTGCCACATTCCAGCACCTGTTCAGGTAAGCTGGTACGGGAATTGAACCCACGCTGCTGGCCTTACTCTGCATTACAAAGCAGCTGTCTAGTCCACTGAGCTAAACCCCAATAAGTACTTACTTCCATTCACCAGCATAACCTGCTAGCGCGGCCGCCCCTGCCCAAAGGCACCTCCCAATGACCTTTCCCTCCCCCCACACTTTTCAGCTCAAGGAAGAAGCCTCCCTGCTGACCTTACTCTCCCTCGCCCAAACAAGGACTTCTCCTGAACTCCAGGCAGACTTCTCCAAAAGCAAACAAACAAATGTTAAACACAAACAGTCCCATAAAACAGGAGGGGAGATTAGAACATCCATCTCCACAAATTTTTCACCCCTACAACCCCTTACAATCTCAACATTAAAGAGCAAGCCCCCCAAAAAAAGGCGAAATCCCCCATTCCCTACGCCTTCTTCAAACATGCTCCCGAACATTTCGAAGTGCCAGCAACCCGGTTCCCAAGCACTGTCCGCTCAGTTCTCCCCCAGTTTATGCTCCTTAGTGAAGTCTTTGTCTGCTTCTGGGGTCTCGAAATCTGGTAATCAGCAGACATTCCACTCCCGGGACAAACTACTCCTCCAACATTCACCTACGCCTTTTCATCAAAATTCCACCCAGTATTGGGTAAAAAGAACTCCTTTCTGTGACTTTAAGCAGGAGCTGCCCTGTATGTGACCACTCACTCCATGATCACAATCGGAAGTCATTGGAGCAGGAAGAGAAGCCATTGCAAGTCATTCTCTGGCTACAATTAGCTAGATAAGATTGGAACCAAAAGAGAGCAGTCCCAACCAGCTGGACAACAACGGTGAGGCATAGGATTATGGTGTGTGTAATGGCATCAGAGCTGCATACAGGGTGCGAAGGACATGGAGGGAACGTTTACATTTATCACAGTAAGATGTCATTGGTGACTTAGCTACAAGAACTGCTTTGTTATTGTAGCATGGGTGGAAACCTGATTGGAGGGATTCAAACATGGGGTTCTGGGAAAGATGGGAATGGAATTGAGAGTAACCAGCATGTTTTGGAGAGGAAAGGGAGGTTAGAGATGGACAGTTATTTGCAAGGATGGAGGAGTCAAGGATTATTTTTTGATAAGAGGAATGAAGGTGGCAGATTTAAAGAAGAGAGGGACAACACCTGAACAGAACCATTCACAATATCGACTAACATGATCAACGGTTTAGTGGGAGCAGGTCAACTTGATCAATGGTTTAGTGGGAGCAGGTCAACTTGATCAATGGTTTAGTGGGAGCAGGTCAACTTGATCAATGGTTTAGTGGGAGCAGGTCAACTTGATCAATGGTTTAGTGGGAGCAGGTCAACTTGATCAATGGTTTAGTGGGAGCAGGTCTCAAAAACAAGATGAACTCAAAGAGGGCAAATGGCGAAATAGGAGATAAACTGGAGAAAGTGGTGAGTTCAGGACAAGGTGAGTTCAGGACCAGGGCAAGAAGGAGTATTAAAATATGTTTGGCAAAGTGATCTAGTGGAAGGGTGGTTCATGGCAGGGGCAGCTGATCAGAACGCCTCGACCTTAGTGACAAAGAAGACACCAGTTAGCATTATTACAAGGGACTTATTTTGCGGATTGTCAGGAGAAATTATAGTAAAATTATTCATATTTGCTGTTTTTAATTTATGTTAGAGATCAGGCTATTGGTTTATTGACAGTAAAATTAATACACAGGATATCAATTGTCAGATATAAAACTCAACAGATTAATAAAAGGTATCTATCTTTCTGGAATGACATAATCCTCACCTTCATTAATACATTAGGTCAGAAAGACTCTTGGGGCAGGGGAACACAATGGGCACATGTCAATAGTTAGTGCGGTTTTGGGCGCATTTGGTGAGGTGTTTCCCAATGGCTGCAGCGTCGAGAATAACCCCATTATTCAAAGGCACTTTGCCGTTCCTTATGGCCTCCGGGAGTTTCTCCCCGTTGAGACCACAGGCAGCTGTCCTTACACTGTCAAGCTCACTGGCTCTGTTGAGATTGGGGCACCATTTTGGCAGGCTGCCCCAATCTCTAGATGCACACCCCGGCTTTCAGGACACTGCCTGCCCCCCCCCCCCAACCCCCCACCTCACCCCCCTACAAACCTTTTCAGGAACCCACCTCACCCCCGCTCTTAGTGCCAGGCTGGCAGTGCCAAAGTGGCAATGCCAGGGGAGTGCCAAGGTGCCACCCTACCAGGGGCCCCTACTCAACTGCAAAACCGCACAAAGTACCATCATGCCTGGTTCACATTTGGGTGAACTAGTATTAAACGGTGCCCGGTTGAGGCTTCGCAGGTGCAGCCGTTGAATCCTGGATGCCTGATAAACCCAGTGAATGCATATCTAGATGAGCTAATGGATCATTTAAATATGCATTTCTGAATTTCTCCCAAATAGGGCGACATCCAGATCACGCCGGGCCTCGTGAGCCTGGTAACTCTCGAGAAGCTTTTCGCCCAGTGCAAAGGACGATTTTGGTCTCTCCAGGGATTCAATCGCTGCGGCCAAATTCCAAGTCGGGCGCTATGAGGTGATTGAATGACGTCCAATGTGTTTCAATTATATTCTTTTGTGCATTAATTTTATTGGAAAAATGCCATTTCTTTTAATGTATCCATTAATATAGCAGATAGATTATGAAAAAATAGTCATTCAATAAATTTCAGGCTTTTGATTGCAAAATTGTCAATTGATACTGTATATTGTCCACTTCAGACTAACCTCTACTACATTACTGCAATTCAAGTACAAAACAGCAGTTCACTTGCTTCCTATAACTCCCTGTTAGGTTCAAAAATATGGAACTGAAATTAGAAACAATTTATGCAATCTCAACTGGATATAGGACAGCATGCTGGCCAAGTATGTTATTGCCCCATTGTGATGCTCCACAAAGTTATAGATTCATTTAAGGCCTAGATCCTTTCTTTTTAAAGTTCTAACCATGAACTGCAGAAGGCATCAAACAGCAGGCAGGCTGGCTGTTCGCCACTTAGAGCTCACCGAGTCCGGGGTGAAGAGGGAGTCCGAAAAAACAGCCGAAGCTAAGGAAATATTGCCTTCAATGGAAAGAGAAAATAAAAATCTTTCTTCACTTCTATTCATCCAGTTTTAAACACACAACTTCACGGCCAGTTGTAATAGCAATCTATTTGGATCTGTACCAGCTCACATTGCTTGATTTACTGATGCTTTTCATGGAGAATATATGAGAAATAAGATGATTCCAGGAATCAGAAAAGTACATGATTATGAAAAACCGAGTTTTCCTTACTTAGAAGCAAAGCGGCTTAGAGTAATCAAATTTAAATTTTCAAGGTCATCCAAAGAACTGAAAAGGTTGATCCAGGCAGATTATTCACTATGGTAAAGGCTTCAAATGCCTGAATCACAAGTTAAAAATACAAAAGATAATTAGACGGAACTATAAACCAGGTGTTACAACTGGGTTCAACAGAAACAACGACTTGTATTTATACTGCATATTTTACTTGCTAAAACACCGGGGTCAGTTCACAGGAGTGAAAGAAATTTGGCACCGAGTAACAGGAGAGATGTTGGAGCAGATGATCAACAGCTTGGTTAAAATAAGTAGACTTTGAAAAGCAACTTAAAGGAGGAAAGAATGGTACAGAAGTAGAGAGGTGTTGGGAATTGGAGAGCTCCGGACCTTGCCGATTGAATAATGGTGTGATTAAAATCAAGTTTCTCAAGAGGCCAGAGTTGGGGGAGATCAGGTTTGCATAGGATTACACAGGGAGGAGTCTCAAGAGGACCCTGAATGTTTCTGTGCCATATATGCATAACTACTCACCCCCAACTCTGGCCTCCCACTGCCAAGGTCGTGCTTTTTAACTTGTAGCCTAACGCCTGTTACTCTTTCAGCATGTTCTCCTCCCTGTTCCTGCCTATAGTTTTGTGCACTTTTGGAGACCCTGGGAATCTTTAAAAATTGCAGAGACCTGAATGTGGAAGACCCACCCCCATTACTGCCGGGGGCGGGGGCAGGACATGAGGGTAGAATATGACTCACATGTGGGAAACCCAAACTCAGCAGGGCCATTTGAACTCAGTGCTGACAGACACCATGTTCAATGCAGCTAGGACCTTATTCCAGTGTGTGAGTTACAATGTTTTGGAGTAGACGTAAATGTTCATGAAGGGTGGATAAGGTGTGTAGCTCTGTCAAGCTGTAAAGTTATTTAAATAGCTTGCCCTTTAAAGTTGAAAACAACTGTCTTCCTGTGCCTGAGAGTTGAAAAGATCTATGTCAACAGTTTCAATGCTATTTGTTGACATAATTTGATATGCTATCTTTATAGCATTATTACTGCTTCACTGATTTCCACATCACAGTGGGGAGCTACAAATTCACAGATTGACAGCTCAAGGTGATTATTAAATGATTCAGTGTCTATGATTGGGGTTCTGAACACAAATGTATTTTTTATTGCAGATTAGATACTTGAGGCAATTTAAATATATTGGATTGGCTTTCATGAATGAGAGTTTCTGTATAGAGAATTTTTAACTACATATTTAGATCTTTATTTTGTTCCATCTGAGCATGGTGCCTGGGGTATGAATATGGTGGATACTGTGTGAGTTGGCATGTAGGGTGTAAGGGCATAGGTGGTGGGTAGAGGCTATGAAATGGACTAGTTGACATGTGACTATACAGATCCATGGGTTGAGTGAGGGGCTTGGTTGACATGTATGAGCATGGGGAGTGGGTAGAGGGGGATGTAAAGGGTGAGGATTGGAGGGCCAAATGTTTAAGAGAACAGCAACACTGTCTCGTAGAACCTTATAAACACAACTCAAAACTCGGTTGCTGCTTAACTATATCCGAGGTCGGTGGGTCCAACTCCATCCCACACCTGCTCGCTTGGAACAAAGATCCCACCATTTGGAGCTCTTTTTCCTGAGGTAGGTGCCGCAAGTTGGGAGACTTCTGACTCTGCAGAGCTGCCTCAGGAGGAAAAATCCAGGTCTAATTTACTTTCAGAGGGGTTTAGAATAAAGAGACAGAGTTAGGGTGGTGAGTAGGAGAAACATCTCATATTTAAGGTAGAGAAGGGGCAGCACGGTGGTGCAGAGGGTTAGCCCTGCTGCCTCACGGCGCCGAGGTCCCAGGTTCGATCCCGGCTCTGGGTCACTGTCTGTGTGGAGTTTGCACATACTCCCCGTGTTTACGTGGGTTTTGCCCCCACAACCCAAAGATGTACAGGGTAGGTGGAATGGCCACGCTAAATTGCCCCTTAATTGGAAAAAATACGAATTGGTTACTCTAAATTTATTTAAATATATATATATATATTTAAGGTAGAGAGTTGTGGAACTGCAGAATGCGCGACTGGAGCAGAAACTATGGGCAGAACTTTACTGCCCCAAAAGTCCATTGACTTGGACTGGAAAATCTCACTGGCGGAAGGAGCTGTAAAATAATCTGGGCAGGTGATGGAAGGAAGGATGACAAAGAGATATGGAAATAGTACGGCAACATGGTAAGATGACAACCTGTTGTTGAGAATGAGCATCAACACATGCTGGTTGAGCCAAACAGCGATTTGTGTTTTACTATCTATGCAATTCATAATAAAGCAGAACAATGACGGATAGTAGCAAAGAATTAATTTGACAGACAAGTGGAAGATGACTCCAAATACATAATTGGTAATTGCAAGGCACTGATTTTGTCCCACACATAAAAAGGAAACTAATCTGCATTGTCTAAATATGCAGTGCATTGAGTAAAAAGTCCACTGGGAACTCAAGATAATTACAATTCTATTATTCCCCAATGCTAATCCTGGAGTAAAATAGCAACCAAACAGGAAAAACAAACTAGTCATTCAGGCGATGAAATAATTTTAAAACAGATGCAATTTTTCCTTGAGCTGGCATGTTGGAAAGTATAATCTTATCATTCATTGCTTTACCGTGATCTTCATGCATTGAGAGAAAAGTTAAATTTTATCCACACAGTAATATTCTTGGAGAGGCTTTTTTTTTATTATCTAACTCTTACCTATGTTTGTTTCAAATTGAGAAAAGGTTGGTGCGGAAATTGATATGAGGTTTTTCCCGCTCGACCAACACCAGATGATGGGGTGGGGAGAGCTGTCTGAAATCGGCAGTGGATCATATCTGCATTAAAGGGTTTTGTGTCTATTTCCGGACTGGTCCTTCTGCACAATTTCTGGAACAACCAGGCAGTGTGTGCTTCGTGCAAGCTCGAACACTATTTTTCTAACGCTCAAAGAGATTACTGAAGAAATGCGCTCGTGTCAGATGCCCTCCTGTGCAGCCAGCTGGAGCAGAGGTGTCTCTCCAATTTATTGCAGTCGCTACTGGCCTGTCTTGCCCCCACTGGCTTTCCGTGTGTTCTCCCATGTACCCTTCTAGGTTTATATGAGGGCAGCTGCTAGTGAGACAGAGGGTGCAAAGCAGATCCTCAACATTGCAAAGCAGCTTCTGGAGATGCGACAAGTGCTAATTGCTCATCTCTTGTATTAAAATGAGGTCTGAGGCCTTTTGTATCAGCTCGTAGCATATGGCTTATTCGGGGTCCATTTTGGGCCCAAACAATGTTCCACCTTGTGTAACTAATTCTGCAAATGAGTTTATAATTAATAGATCTTAAAGATTGTTTGATAAACCATTTTAGTTTCCTGGAAATCTTGAATTGCTGGTGCTTATGAATTTTGCCGGTGGAAGTATGAAGCTGGATTTTGAAATCTATAAAGTGAAGCTATAAAAATAATTTCTGACTGAGAACAGACCAGAACACACCAATTATCTTGGCTGATTGTCCCCACACTAACAGTTGAATCAGGAACAGAGGGAATTATCTGCAGTAACCACTTATGTGACGGCAATTTAACCGTCACACAGTTAGCATGAAACAAATGGGCAACTTTGGACCAAGTCACTTTGAACTATTCCAATATTAAAATTAAATATATAATTACTCACTCTTCTTTCCATTTTGCCCATTCTACTTGGGGTCACCTCAATGCCGGTTGTTCCTCCCGTCAGTCACCCATTCCTCTTCCAATCTTGCTCTGTTTATGTCTCTTGCCATCACAGCTTTTCACCTCATCTTAGGCCTTCCCCTTTTGGAGATGAGAAACTTCAGTAATGAGGAAAGACCAGGGACATTGGGATTGGTTCTCCTTGGAGAGAAGGCGGCTTAGATGAGATTTGATAGAGAGATTCAAAATCCTGAGGGGGCTGTATTGACTAGATTGGCAGAGACTGTTCTCGCTCGTAAAAGGATCAAGAGCAAGAGGTCCTTGAGATTTAAAAATGATTTGCAAAAGTAGCAAATGTGATGCGAGATAAAACTTTTTGACACGAGTGGTTTGGGTCTGGAACACACTGTCAGGAAGTGTGGTGGAGGCAAGTCCAATCGAGGCCATTTGATGATGATTTGAATAGAAACAACTGCTGGAAACAGAGAAAGCTGTAGAGCAATTCTCAAATGGCAAAGCCCCTGGAGCCGATGAAATTGCAGCAGAAATCTATAAATACAGTGGTTTACAACTGCTCAGTAATCTCACCCAGCTCTTCCAGATCACATGGGAGCAAGGGGTCCTTCCACGGGATTTTAAAAATACCTTTATGGTTCACATGTCAAACGCAATGTCCTTTGACAATCACAGAGGAATATCTCCCTTGTCTAGTGCTGGAAATATTTTTGTCAGAATCCTTCTAAACCGGCTTGTATTACACCTTGAGCAGAGTTTACTTCCAGAGAGCCAGTGTAGTTTCAAGAAAGGGAAGGAAACCATTTGAAGTGTTGGGCACTGTGGACTCGTGAAGCAGACATATGCCACCAACACTGAAGAAGGTTCAACACTATTTTATTAACGCTTATAAAATACTAGACATACTATAACTGTGGGTTTACACGATGTTAGTTTAACTAAAGTCCTGTGCCTTGTCCGAACCAGTTGAATCACTCAGCACGTGGTGTGAGTTTGTACTGTACTTGATGAGCTCTTATGCTTCTGAGAGGCAGCATCTAGAATGAGCGGGAAAAGTGATGCCTTCTGTCTTTATAGTGTGTGTGTTCTAACTGGTGATTGGCTGCGGTGTTTCTGCATGTTGATTGGTCCTAGTGTATGTCCATCAGTGTGTGTCTGCACCATGATATACTGGTGTATATTATGACACCATTGACCTGGTGTTTGCTGATCACCAAGCGCAGGAGAAATGCAGAGAACACAATGCAGATTTGTAGACCTAACCAGAGCCTTTGACATTGTTAGCCATGAAGGGGCAGACAAATTCAGATGGTTCGACAGTTCTCTGATGCCATGCAGGCCCTCATCCAGGCATAGTTTTCAATCTGTGATGCCTCCAAGCCAAGATCATGGTGCCCGTTGATAGACTGCGTGATTTTCTATTTGCTGACAACTGTGCTCTGAACGCTGGAAGTGAGATATGCAGCATATTTTCTGGACCTGACTCACCATTAGCACAAAGAAGACAGAATTCATGTTCGGAACTGCCCCGGGAAAGCTCTATCAAGGGGCCGACAACGAATGTAAATGACCAAAAGCTGACCTCTGTTGCAAGTTCAGCTCCCTAGGCAGTACTCTCTCATGCTGTGTTCATATTGACGACAAGACCAATGCCAGAATTGCTACAGCCACTGAGTCCTTCAGAAGACTTCACCATTCAGTATGAGAATGTAGAGGGATGAGCCTAAAAATCAAGCTCAAGATCTACCGATCAGCCATCCTCTCCATTTTTCACGCGAGTAAGATATGGACTGTCTACCAGCGGCACGAAAGAAAATCAATCGCTCCCACCATTTCTGCCTCCACAAGCTCCTCAACATCAAGTGGCAAGACAAAGTTGCAGACACAGAAGTCCTTGGGAGAACCGGCATGGTCAGCATCTTCACAATGTTATGACAAAAACTGCTCCAATGGGTTGGACATGTAACAAAAATGCCTGACAATCGACTCCCGAAGCAAATCTTCTTTGGTGAACTGCAGAATAAAGCATGCTCTTGCGGTGTCCAGAAGAAACACTTCAAGGATACCCTAAAGGGCTCCTTCATGGTCTTCAAAACTCCATCATGGGAGATCCTTGCCCAGGACCGCTCAGGCTAGAGAAGTGCAATTGCCTCTGTTGCATCAGCTTTCGAGGAATAACACTCAGCTCAAAACAAGCACAAGGCACATAAAGCCATGAGTAGTGTCCCCAGTTACCTACCAACCTAATTGTCCTGTCCTCATTGAACTCAAAGTTTTTGTGTGAAGATAGAACTTATCAGCCACATAGCTCAACGGCTGAATGAAAAATGAAGATGATCTTTTTCAATTATTTGAATAGAAACAATGTTCAGGGATACGGGGGGGGCGGGGGGGGGGGGGGGGGGGCAGTGGAATGGCACTAAGTCATGTTGCTCATTTAGAAAGTCGGTGCAGACACAATGAGCCAAATGATCTTCTTCTGCACCAGAACAATTCTGTAATTATCCTCATCCCTGGCCGTCCCATCTTCATCATATTTCCTCAGTCTCTCCACAACAGATAAACATTTAAATCTCTTCTCGGTTACTTTCTTTGATGTTCCACAATCTCCATTAACCTCTGATTTACTGCTTCCTGAATTTGCCCTTTCTAGTTACTCCACGCAACTAAGTCAGTGTTGGCATCTCAGTTGTACAAAACTATTGCCCTGCTGTTATCAATAAGTTTTCCCATTGAATGCACTCTTCACCACTGGGAAGCCCCCAGCGGGGTGCACCGTCGGCAGGCCTGGAAGATCCTGTAGACGTGAATAGCTGGGAATATCTGGCCATTATCTTTACACCGTCTCTCTGATTTTCTTCCCTGGGCTCAAACCAACAGCCCACAAATTGGGTCTTTCATAGAATCATAGAATTTACAGTGCAGAAGGAGGCCATTTGGCCCATCAAATCTGCACCGGCCCTTGGAAAGAGCACTCCATTTAAGCCCACATCTCCAACCTATCCCCGTAACCCAGTAACCCCACCCAACCTTTTTGGACACTACGGGCAATTTAGCATGGCCAATCCGCCTAACCCGCACATCTTTGGACTGTGGGAGGAAACCGGAGCACCCGGAGGAAACCTACGCAGACACGGGGAGAACGTGCAGACTCTGCACAGACAGTGACCCAAGCCAGATCTTGGGCCCTGAAGCTGTGAAGCAACTATGCTAACCACAATGCTACCATGCTGCACTTTGGTCTACTGATCTTCATACCCTTATCTTCAAGTGCATATAGTTGCTTCAATTGAGAACTGGCTAACAGAATAAAAATAGCTGGTGCGTATGGTATGGATGAGAAAATAATACCGATAGTGGTCTTGAGAGACAGAAAAGTGCTGAAGATAATGCTTTAGTATAAGGGATGTGAGTGGCGCTGGTGCACTGAGTAGGTTTGAAAATTAGTAACACAGACTGAGAGCTGAAGCAATAGTGGAGGTGGTCTGGGAAGAAGCAGAAACTGGTCTGAGTGGGTAAAATGCTGAGTATGGAGGATTCTTGCAGCAGGAACTGGTCAGACTGTGTAAGATATCTGGGATGGGAACCTAATGAAGCAAAAAGCAGAACGATCATGCAGCTGAAATTGCTTTCATCTACTGCAGGAAAAGTTCATGTTATCGTATGGATAGCGCACCCATGCAAAGTTGGGAGCTAATTGATCGATGTACAACGTGGTTCACATAGTAAGAATCAGTGCAATCGAACAACGAGGGAAGATTTCATCTGTGCACTAAATGCAATGAAAGCCATTCTTTATAAATTCCCTATTATTTTATTATCCATAGTGTCATAATATACACACAAGTATATGATGGTGCACAGACATTGATTGACACACAGGATGACCAATGAACACACAGAACACAGCAGCCAATCACCAGACAGGACACGGCCACTATAAAGCCAGAGGGCACTAGTTTTCCTGTTCTCTTGGGATGCAGCCTCTGAGACAGCCAGAGCCTGTGAGCAACAACACGAACATCCACCATGTGGTAGTAAGATAGTCTGGTCAGGTTAGCCTTAGCTCTCCAGTCAACTCAGCACAGTGTCAACCCACCGTTAAAGTATGTTTAATAGTTAAGAGCTTAATAAAATAGAGTTGCATTTCTCCAAGTGTTGAAGGCCTGTCTCTTTTACTGCTATGGTAAACGCAGTCCTCGCAGACCCAGCTTACCCAACACATCACATAGCATACAAAGCAAGCCCTCTGACAAGGTTTTTAAAATAAAAATTTCAAGCTATAACTGTTTATGCTTTTACTAGTCAGAGATTTTCCTCAAACAATTGCTTAAATTTAGTTAAAATGACCAGAGGTAATAAAGTAAGTATATGAACTTAGAAATGGCTGTTTTTGAAATTAGCAAATTAATAATTAACCTGGTTGCCTGGCAATCTTATTTCCCACATTTTAACAGAGACATTAACCCATTCTTTTCAAACAAGTTTCGGTCTGTTAAAATTCCCAAATATTTTCCTCCCTGAACCCATCATTTAGACTTTCTTTTCAATCCAATCTCCGGACTGAACGCGAAAAAGATTTTGAAAGATTTCCGTGCGTTGCTGGAGATCCAAGGTACAAGATTGAATTAATATCTTCACTGATTCCTCATCAGTATCAGGTACAATAGAAAACAGCACTGAATATGAGCCTCTCTCTCAGAATATTATAATGCACTTAGAGTTCAAATCCAATTGAACTAGATGAAAGCTACTATGTTAATTAGTGTTAAGATATGCACATGAAAGTATGAAACAAGTGAGCATGACCTAGAGTAAACATATTGTTGTTGTTGATAAAGGTCATCGATGCTGAATTGCAGACTGAAAGTCATACCAGATCATCATTAGCATATATCACATTTAAATCATATATGTGCTACATATTTACTGCTCACTCAAATGAATAAAGCTGGTAATTACAAAATCGCTGAAGTAATAGAAAAATATCTTACATATGTAAAAACTTTTCATGTGGTCATAGGAGTGTGCCAGGGTTTAAAATTTTAGTGAAGTCAGTTCCGAAACATTCTGTTGTGTGGTCACAAGTCTTCCTCACACAGGGGGAAGCCGTAAATAGCATACAGGTAAATTATCAATCTGCAGAGTCACCTTAAGAAAAGGGACAAATTACAGCCAGTGCTAGAACATACCCCCTTCTAATGTAAAGGATGGGTAATGAAAGACGCTTTGGCCTTTATAAAATGGGTTGAATTTTTGGGGGCTAGTGCAGAGGCAAATGGGTGTGAAAATTCACACTACAGTCATATTTTGGCACTACCCTGCTCCTGGGTTATTTTTCTGGAGGCGATAAATGGCTTGGAGGAGCCACCTGCCACTACCCTGGTCTAAGCTGTGGCCAGGGAGTACCGTTTGGAGGGGACCCCACAACAATGGGGCCCAGCTGCCAAAGCCATTTTTTAAATTAAAACTTTTTAAAATTGCACCTCAAGCTGGAGACACCCTCTGTCTGTTTTCTGAAGTGCTGATCTGTTCGAGCTGGAAGGTCTCCTATTGGCCTTCCACCATTGAGTGCCCAAACACCCACCCTGTAGCCATTAATTGACCAAATCAGGGAAAATAACTGCTGGGTTACCGTTTACCACACAGAGGGACCAATATCCTCATTGGCCCCAAATCTCAACTCCCAGGTACAATAAAATACTACCCAAGCAAAACATTTCCACCAATTTCTATTTATATTTCAGATTTCCAAATCTCCACAGTTTGCACGTCTGTTTGGTTGACAGATACCAGTTTTAGTCTGTTAAGGTGACTCCATCTTGTTTTGGTTGAATGAATCAGTAAAGCCATGGGGGGTAACTTGCACATTGCATATCCAGCATTGCTTGTTTTCATGATCAGGATTGGGAGCCAGAGTTATGTTGCCGTTATCATGAGCATTTTATTAACATACCGATTGGCAGCCAGGCAACTCACAACTCCTAGATCATGACAGTAGTGTCTCTAAGACTTGAAAAGTAACAACATGTAAGACAGGTTATCATTGTTCCAAGTGCTACTTTAGAGTGCTCTACAAAACCTATACACCTACACCTTCAAAGTACATGCTCGAGAACCATATGTAAAAAAAATCTCTTTAAATAATGTGCTTCTGGAATTAGCATTTCAATGCAGGATTTTCAAAGAATGTTACTGCACTGATGTTCTGCAACTGAGGTGCAGTGCTCTGGGATCAAGTTATTAGTGGAAAGCAAAGAGGACACCAATTGTCCTTCTTGTCTGCAATTCTGTGCAGCTTTCTGAAAAGTATTTCCGTGAGCTCCAAGATCCACATTAGTTTGATGGTGAATTCTCCTGTCACTTTGATGGGTGAGTGTACAGCAAGACCGGTTGCTCACTGTCTAGATTGGTGTTATCTCATATGTAATGTTAAACCAAATTTCGATTTGCAGCTCAAATTAAAAATATGACATGTGAAGACACTGTTGGGAGGGGCAGGTGATAGCACTGGCTTTGCAGTGTGCTCGCTTGTCCCATAGGGACCTGACTCTGTTCTCATCAAACTTTGACATTGCTCAAATTCAGAGACCGCTCCATTTGAATCTGTCCACAGTTATTTTTTTCCCCCAATGTAATGGGGCCCAACCTACAGGCTTTGAGATGTCCTATGGTGTGAATTAGCATGCTCAACTGGCTGTTGAATACTGCCTTTGGTATGTGGGAATCCATCATGCAAACCACATGTCCGACCCAACAAAACTGAACTCTGATGAGACTGCTTTCAAACCATGTATGCATCACATTGGAAGAACTTCAATGTTCGGGAGTTTGTCCTGCCACTTGATTCTGCAGATGGATCTTAAGCGGTGATGGTGGCGTGCAGCTCACTGCTTTATGTGACACCAGTAGGTTGTCCATGTCTCTCAGTCATATTGAGAAGTAATGTGACAACCAATACCTAATAGACTTTGATCCTTATTTTGAGATAAACTCCATGCTCTCTCCAAATCCAAAGTGGATGATCATGCTGAGTGTTGAGCTTGCCAGGTGATGGGCAATTTCATCATCCAACATTGTGTTGGAAAGGGTATTTCCGAGACAGCAGAATTTCTGAAACTGAGTTGAGGGGTGTATTGTTGATTGTGTCTGAGGTCTTGGGAGTCTGTGATCATGGGCAAGTTGGTACTTATTGTAAGACTGAAGCACTCCGGGGCTTGGGCAAAGTGGTCAACAAATATCTGGATGTCCTCCTGAGTGTGTTATGAGAACACAGTCACCAGCAGGCACGAGTTTATTTAGTAGTGTTCAGTGATCTTTATGCAAAACATAACCTTTTCAGATTGAACAAGTTACATCTATCCAAAATTGAAAGTGTACTCCAATGTCAAGATCTTTCAGTACATACAAGTGCTGAAAAGTACAACTAAAGGCATTAAGCAGCTTTGCTTGTTGCCACTGGTGACAGGAAAGGCATCTGATAAAGCACCATTCTGTAGATCACTGGCCATCATGAAACGTGCAGATGCCCCCGATCGTCTTTTCGGAGCAGCCATATATGTACAGTATCTTCCACAGGGATTCATGGTTTGCATTGGTATAGAAGGATAAATAAATAAATAATCTTTATTGTCACAAGTAGGCTTACATTAACACTGCAATGAAGTTCAGTGCCCCCCCCCCCCCCCCCCCCCCTCAACCACCACCTCCCGACTCTACTTCAAAATATTGTTTTTAAGGGTTTCTTTGCCCAACTTCTTCAACTCTGTGAAAGTACTTTATTTCTTGTTTCTGGGCCAAAGTTCTCATGAACCCATGAATCATGGCAATAATTGCAAAAATCGGGCTGTTTTGTTCCAGCAATACCATTAACAGAGCACAAATAGGTGGAACAGACATCATCGCCAGACGTCATGGGGCACGACGTGTCAACACATAATAACACACAATGACCCAGATTTTGTAGACAGTGCTGAAGTGGCGGCACTTGGCATTGACCTCAAAAATTAGGTTGTGCAACATCTAGCAAAGAACTAGCAATCACTGTGGCATGGACTTCATCGATCTCCATGCAAAATTAATTCTACTGTCAGCTATAGGGGATCTCTGGCCTCCATGTCATTAAGCAAGCTAAGAAGCCAATCATATGGAAGAATTATCACAGAAAGCAAACCAGGAAGCAAAAAGCACTGACTATCCTTCAATTATTAATTATTTCACAGAGCCAACTAACATTGGGACAAACACTGGGCAAAACTATCCGAGTAGAAGCTGAAATGTCATAAAATCTTTAAAATAAAATAAAATCTGTGCATGCATAAAATTTCATTATAATAAAGGAATTTGAGTTTCCACAAATATAAAATTAGTTTTTCAGGACCAAACAGGTTGAGCACCCCTTTCAACAAGGTGTAGCATTTTTCGTAGATTTTAACAGCAAGGCTAACAATATTTAAAAAAAGTCAAAGTTTGCATAAAATAAAGTGATTTATAATAATTCCATCTGTGAGAACTTCAATGGTGCATGCTTTGGAGGAGCATGGAATCATTTACAGTCACTCTGTATTTCCATTTTTAACTGTATATGTCCAGAGGTCATCAATTCCTGACAGTTTTACAGAGTAATGATGGTTAACGCGGACAACTTCCCTCTCATTACAACCGCAAAATCCCAGCCACGAAGAATCTACTGAGCCGTTATCTGTTAACATCTCAGAGAGCATCTCAAATTACTGACAACTCCAAACAGGCCTGTACTTTGTGCAATTTCTAAACAACATGGTGGTAATATTGCCTCCTTCACATTACAGTAAAGAAATCACCTTTAAATATTTATTGCTCCATGGATAATTAATTTTAACAGGCATGTGATATGAAACAAAATGCCCTTGGCAAGCCAGTTATTAGAAGTTCTACATGTACACATAGCTATATGGTCATAACAGTTATTCTCGGACAGATCGTATTGCAGTCCACTATTCTGCATGACCATGGCCCACACTATTTTTCAAAATGTGGTTACATTTTACTCCAAACATTGTACGTGTTGACGAAGACATAACCATAATAATATGGCAAAAAAAGATACGCAAGTTCACATACAGAATTTATTTACATGCATCTTTCAGCTGCAATGTAGGCAGGCACTTAACATGTTAACAACATATAAATGCTGGCATGCACATCAGATTCTAATGTTTACATGTGTACATAAGAAAGTAGACATACAGACAAATAGCATTAAAACCAAAAATGATTCATGAAATATCACACACTTTAAAAGTAATAGCTACTCTTAGCAAGTAGCTGGTAGTTGACATTTAAATCCAATCTTTCTGCCTCGCCAGAATTCAACTATTTGATTCTATTCCCATCTGCTGTCAAAGTTATTTGCCAAAAATCTATCTCAGTCTCTATTGTCCCTAACTACCTCCATATCCCCCTCTATAGGGCGGTATTTGATGTGTTGGGCAGGCTGGGTCTATGTGGACTGCGTTTGATGCAGTGTAGCGAGAGACAGACTTCCAACACTTGATGTGATGCAACACGATTTTATTTAACATTTAACTATTTTACATGTTCAACTGTGGGTTGACACTATGCTGACTTGACTGGAGACCTGATGCTAGCCTGACCAGACTTACTGACTACCACATGGTGTTTGCACTGGCTATGCTCACAAGCTCTGACTGTCTCAGAGGGTGGATCCCGAGAGAGCTGGAAAACTGGTGCCCTTTGGCTTTATAGTGGTCGTGTCCTGTCTGGTGATTGGTTACTGTGTTCTGTGTGCTTACTGGTCATCCTGTGTGTCAATCACTGCCTGTCTGCACTCCATTATATACATGGATGTATATTATGACAGTATTCTCCGTTCCCGGGAATAAGCCCCGGGACTAGGGGCTGTTTAGCACAGGGCTAAATCGCTGGCTTTGAAAGCAGACCAAGAAGACCAAGCAGGCCAGCAGCACGGTTCGATTCCCATAACAGCCTCCCCAAACAGGTGCCGGAATGTGGCGACTAGGGGCTTTTCACAGTAACTTCATTTGAAGCCTACTCGTGACAATAAGCGATTTTCATTTCATTTCATTTTCAAGTGCTCGCGCCATCGTGAACGCCGTTGCCTTTCACGACAGCGCAAATAGGTCCCGGCACGACCTATTCTGGCCCCCACAGGGGGCCAGCACAGCGCTGGAGTGGTTCACACCACTCCAGCATCCCTACGCGGTGTCAAATGGGCACCGTACCAACCCGCGCAAGCGCAGTTGGGGCAGCTCAATCCTGCGCATGCGCAGTTGGGCCACGCCATCCTGCGCATGTGCGGGGAACTTCTTACCCCCTCACAGGCTGCCCCCCCAGCATTCCCGCACAGTTCCCACCGGCAGCGACCCGAGGTGGCGCCGGTGGGAGCCTGTCGTGTCAGAGCGGCTGCTCAGCCCATTCGGGACGGAGAATCGGCGCTCATCGTTTGCGGTGATTCTCCAAGCGGCCCAGCGCGATTCGCGCTGCGCTGGTTTCGGGCGTGCGGGGGTCGGGACAGCGTGGTGTGATTCGCGCGGCCCCCCTGCCGATTTTCCCACCTGGCGTGGGGAGGGGGGGGGGGGGGGGAGAGAAGAGGAGAATACCGCCCATACAGACTCTGTGCTGCTACCTCCTGCCAAATTGATAATCAAAGTGATACAAGTCTCAATCTTCTAAGTGGGCATGAGCTTGGCTGGAAGCATGGCGTGACACCAGTTGAGGCTGCACAATGTGAAATGGGCTGACCCCACTTTAATGTTTGCAGTGAGTTTCAAATGTCAGGAATGCCAGGCAGTCGGCTCACCTTAAGGGGGAAAGTACATACTGTTGCAAGTTCAAAGGGCTGGCCGTTCACAGTAAAGGACGAACAACAACAGAGCAAGTTTGGCTTCGAAAGAATTTCTGACTGACATATAGCAGCCCAGAGAGTCTCCAGCTTCTCCAGGGTTCAGTTCTTGTCGTAGGAAACTGAACCGGTGTTATCTGCTGTGGCGGCAAAGAATAGATTTGATCTTCTGGAAGTCATCTGAAACTTGCCTTATCAATCAAAAACTGATGGCAAGGTGAGACAACAATAAAATGAAGGTAGCATGGTAGCAACTCCCCAAGGAAGTGAATATGAAATGGTTCTTCTGACTTCAAATGAACATGCACATCTGGAGCAGTGGTCCTTTTCTGTTCGTTTAGACAGCGGCATTGAGCAAGGGAGTATTTAGAACATATAGATCCAATCTACCATTCCTTGGACATCAGTGAATCCTACACTCCATAAAACTGCCATGCCCTGGGCCAGTGAGATCATATCTTCATGAGGAAAGAGATGAAACAACTTACTTTATTGTGTATGTGAACAAAATATTCACATTCTCTTTGGCAGTATCGAACAACTCCACAGCTAACAACAGGCGAAAAGGCAAAATATATGCAAAATTAGCTTTTAAAAGGGACCTGTCAATTATACTCTCATTCAGGTTATCTTTGTGGCACCTGGCAACACTGCATAGAAACAAATCAGTGCAATGGGTGTGGTAAATTCTAGAAAAATAGAATGTTCAACGTCATCACTGAATCGTTTTTTCTTCACCAGTCGAGAAAAGGGGAATACCTCGGCCAGCAATGACAGCAACCTCAATCCTGCTTGCTACTGTCAAGCAGCTCTACAGAATTGATCAGTCGCTACAAAATCCGCATGTGTCATACTATCCCGGCATCTCCAACTCAAGTGAAAAGAATGCACAATTCTCAATGAATGTTTAGATATCCAAAACCATTGTCTTTTTAATAAAACCACATTCAGATGATGCAGCAGAAATGGCCTGGCCCAGAGACTACTGGGTGGTGCATTAGAAGTAAATGATTTAATTAATCAAAATATAATGTGTAAAAAATGTCTGGAGCTCAATATTTTCAGACCGTTACTAAGTCAATACTTGCTCTGTGACAACTTTCCCATGTGCGCGTATATACCAAAGATTCCAGCGTGGACCAATCAGAATCAACTATTCTTTTCCCTTAATATTGCTGAAATTTAATTATTCCAAAACACAATTATTCTAGTATGGATGGATATTTTATGAAGTATTCACTTAGCCTTGAAAACATTGGTTACTGACTTGTTAATTATTAGTTACAATTTTGTTTGGCTAAAGATTAAACACAGTTTAATGTGTAATTATTTTTGTAATTTTCAAATAAGGCAGCTACTTCCAACATGGAGTGCTGTTATTAGGTGGATGACTCGTAACCTCAAGCATAATGGCACAGTTATAAGGTTCAACTTGTATAATTGCTAGAACTGTACCTCAAAGCCAATACTGCCAACGAACACAAGAATATGTGCCGAAGCAAAATATCACCTTCTGGATTTTGTTCTCCCGAGCCACAGGACACTCATATCAAATAGAAGGATGGTTAGTTAATCATACAATCATTACAGTGTGGAAGAAGGTCATTCGGCCAATTGAGTCTGCACAGATCATCTGAAAGAGCACCCTGCCTAGGCACACTCTACACTCCTATTCCCGGAACCGCACCTAACCTTTGGACACTAGGGAGTAATTTAGCATGGCCAATCCACCGAACCGGCACATCTTTGAACTGAGGGATGAAACCCACTTAGACACGGGGAGAACGTTAAAAACTCCCCACAGACAGTCACTCGAGATCAGAATCGAACCCAGGTCCCTGGCGCTGTGAGGTAGCAGTGCTAAACCACTGTGCCACCCATTAATTGCAGTTCTGAAGCTAAATTTCTTTCCCCCCCCAGAAGTGTCAATATACTGTAGTTCCCAACAGTCTCACTTTTTCAAATATCATTATCTTACAAAAAAATCTTAAGGGCAGGGTTTGGAATGCCCCCACCCGCCCCGCCCCACCCCTCCCCATATCATTGGCCAGCGGCAGGGTCTTCTGGTCCTGCCACTGTTAACGGGTTATCCTGTTATTCGCACCTCTTGCTGCTGGGGAACCCGTGACAGGGAGTTGCCATCGGTGGGACCGAAGATCCGGCTCGTGAGAACGGCCAGAAAACTTCGGCCTTAATCTATTCATTTTTTTTAAATTTGAAGTACCCACTTCTTTTTCATTCCAATTAAGGGCCAATCCACATCTTTGGGTTGTGGGGGTGAGACCCATGCAGACACGGGGAGAATGTGTCAACTCCATACGGAGACTGACCCGGGGCATGGATCGAACCTGGGTCCTCGGTGCCGTGAGGAACCCGTGCTAGCCACTGCTCCACCATGCCGCCCAGGGCCTTCATTCATTCGTACAATGATTAACAATTCAAACATTCTTTGGTCTTCAAAGTTAAATAAATCCAAGTTCCATAAATTCCCCAAGTTTTCAGAACTTTATTTGCAACTGGGTCATATCCATGCCTGACTGAACAGCTGATAAATGACTAACTGAACGTTTCTAATGTCCTTAAAAATTAAAAATTGCTCAAAATACCTATAAATAATTTGTTCAAAATGAAACAGATGGACTATTTTACTGTGTCATCACATAGTAAAGAATAAATGATAATACCAAATGAAGGGGAAGTGCATACTGCATCTGATTGCTTTTCAAATCATTGTGTGGAACCTTTGCTGGCAGTCATTTATTACTCGGTTATTACTTGGTGTGTTTTGAAGAAAGTAATTGCAGAAAACAAATCATAATTCTGCGCTATTTACATAAAATACATTGACTCTTTCCAAAGACTACCAAAAACAGCTTTCAGTAGATCAACAAAACAGGATCACAAGGAACAGACAGTGGCCCACAGCACAGACTTCCATCCAGATTGTCACATTTTTGAGTCCAGAGACTGTGTGACAGCTGAACCTATGTACCACTGCTTGGGGAAATTCTGCTTTATGTTGGTCATTCCACCATATGACGCATTTCCTGGTGATTGGATATTTTATAGGAAAGACACAGGAGGGTTCACTTCCGCTCAGAAAGCTCACCTCCTGCTCCTGAATGAGCGAATACAACTGATGACCGTCGTGAGTAAGTCAGCCACCTTCATGACTCAGGGAACTGCTGAAAATGAGATGTTCCAAATAAAGTACAACGTCTTCGGCAACTTCATGAAATCTTCTTAGCTAACAGTATTGATTGAAGCATAAATATTGACCAGAACAACACGGAAACTCCCCAACTCACCTTCAAATGGCACCCATGTTCTATGCAATCTTTCATATCCAGAGGAGGCTGACAAGACCTCAATGTAATTTTTCATCCAGAAGGTACAATCTCCAGCAGTCAGACCTCCGTCAGTACTGACCTACAGTTTCAGCTTTGATTGTGTGCTCAAGACTGTGGAGTGGATTTTGAACTCATGATCATCCCACTGAAAGGTGCATGTGCCACCACTGAGCACCATTACTAATACAAGCAACAATATATTTACAGGAAAACTTACACTGTGAGCAATGATAACGAAAATGCTTTTCCTGGGAGAAGGAATTTAAAATGCAGTTGTAACTACAAGCTCTTATTATGGTCACTGTTCTTCAGCTGTTGTGATGTCTGAAGCCCACATGGTTGGCCACATCAAGTAAAATGGTTCACTCCAAAGTTACATTGTCACCTATTTATGTGATTGTCAGTGCAGAAATATTCCAAACAAAAGACACTTAGATCACTTATAGGAGTGGCCAGTCTTAAAGAATGGCATCAGCCCATCCTCAAATGTGTAACAGCTTTGCAGAACTGAAGAATTGCAACTATGATGAGTCATATTAACCCATTTCTAAGAAATCTGATTTTGGAATCCGAATCGAATTCCAACAAAAAAAAAATCGAACTGACGATCGACGCATAAGAAATTAATTCATACTTTTATAGAAGATAAATGGGTTACCTAGGCTTATCTTGGGGATAAAATATTTTCTAGCTGTTGAATTTTGTAAGACTGATCCATCTACAATGATTTAGTTGTGGGTTCAGTTGACGATGAAGAGTTATCTGCTCCATACAGTGTGCTATCACTGGCTATGGAGGCATTAATTGTTAAGACATTTACTATGAAGCTGCTAAATTAGAAGTAAATATGGGCCAGTTCCTTAGAGAGCCTCTGGTCGGGGTATAAGGATAAATGCTCATGTATTCTGACCCACATTTTGCATCTCCTTGGGAAGTCCTATTTAATACAACCTTTCTCCAAGAATGCCACAGACGTTCGGCATTCTGATGTCATTCACGCCAATGTTTTCACACGTTGTGCGGAGCACCAAGGATGATGTTTCATCTTTGACGATATTGAGAACTTGATGGATATAGAACAAAGAACAAAGAAAAGTACAGCACAGGAACAGGCCCTTCAGACCTCCAAGCCCGTGCCGACCATGCTGCCCGACTAAACTACAATCTTCTACACTTCCTGGGTCCGTATCCCTCTATTCCCATCCTATTCATGTATTTGTCAAGATGCCCCTTAAATGTCATGATCGTCCCTGCTTCTACCACCTCCTCCGGCAGCGAGTTCCAGGCACCCACTACCCTGTGTAAAAACCTTGCCTCGTACATCTCCTCTAAACCTTGCCCCTCGCACCTTAAACCTATGCCTCCTAGTAATTGACCCCTCTACCCTAGGAAAAAGCCTCTGACTATCCACTCTGTCTATGCCCCTCAGAATTTTTTGACCTCTATCAGGTCGCCCCTCAACCTCCGTCGTTCTAATGAGAACAAACAAGTTTATTCAACTGCTCCTCATAGCTAATGCCTTCCATACCAGGCAACATCCTGGTAAATCTCTTCTGCACCCTTTCTAAAGCCTCCACATCCTTCTGGTAGTGTGGCGACCAGAACTGAACACTATGCTCCAAGTATGTCCTAACTAAGGTTCTATACAGCTGCAACATGACTTGCCAATTCGTATACTCAATGCCCTGGCCAATGAAGGCAAGCATGCCATATGCCTTCTTGACTACCTTCTCCACCTGAGTTTCCCCTTTCAGTGACCTGTGGACCTGTACACCTAGATCTCTCTGACTTTCAATACTCTTGAGGGATCTACCATTCACTGTATATTCCCTACCTGCATTAGGCTTTCCAAAATGCTTTGATTAAATTGCCAGCCAGATACATCGGTTGTCGCAACATGTTGTAACATATACTGACAGCAGTAACTGTACTTCAGAAAATACTTTATTGGCTGTTAAGTGCTTTACAATGTCCTAAAGTCATGAAAGGGGCTATATTTGTGTTTCCAAGTGTTTTTTCATATATTTGCAAGTGTTTGTTTAACTCTGGAGGTAATTTCAGTGGCAGTTATATCTCAACTTGACTTTCAGTGAAGAGATTTCCACTCCGCAATGTCACTCAAGTTGCATTATAAGTCAGTAGTTGGGGTCTAACTCGACTCTAGAGTGAGAGTAAGCCAGACTTCTTGAAGGATTCAGCATCACACATGGAGGTTTAAAACGTCATTTGCGTGGAATTAAACTTATTGGCCAGAGTTTTCCGGCCGTCCACACTGCCAGGGTCTTCTGGTCCCACCGATGGTGCACTATTTCACACCACTAGGGTGTATTCATCCCTGTTGACAACCATGAGACCAGAAGATCCTAACACCTGCCAATGACGGGCGGCTTCCATGGAAAATCTCACCTAATATCTTTTGAACCTTTAAGTTAATACTCCTCTGGTGAGTTAGGTGTATGGATCAGAGGACGAGAAGTGCTACAAGAAAGAGAGTGCAGCTAGAGCAGTGTAGTTCTTGCGGTGTGCCACAGATAAAGATAGCAAGGGGGCAGCATTGCCAGCCTGGTTTTCGGGGTATAAATTCAATATGGGAAAGAGGGAGGAGATCCCAATTGATGCTAGGGGACAGGAAAGGTGGTTATGGGAGCTGTCGTTTAGGGTGGTGGGGACAATCTAGATGCCTCAGTATCCAGCTGGCGTGGAGATGGGGCCCAGTTGCATAGGTTGAATTTGGCTCAACTGGTGGAGGGGGTGAAAGCAGATTTCAGCAGGTGGGATGTTCTGCCGTTCGTTATTCAGAACCTCCCCATCTTTGTCCCCAAGTTGTTTTTCAGAAAAGTCAATGGGTTAATCTCGGGTTGTGTGTGGGTGGAAAAGGGTCGTGTGTGGGCTGGTGCAACAGGCTTTTCTGGAGTGGGGGCGGAGAGGAGTGAGGGGAACGGGGGGGGGGGGGGGGCTGATGTTGCTGAATTGTTATTGGGCTGCAAACATTACGATGGTGAGGAAATGGGCTGTGGAAGAGAGGTCAGTTGGGGGACGGGTGAAGGCGGCATCGTGTAGGGGGATGTGCTTGAGGGCTCTGTTGTTGCCGCCTCTTCCGTTCTCACCACCAGGTATTCCAATAGTCTTGTGGTGGTGTCGGCTCTGAGGATGCGGGGACAGTGTAGGCAGCATTTGGGGTTGGAGAGCATGTCGTTGTGGCCATCCAATTGTGATAACCATAGGTTTGTGCCGGCGTGACTGGATAAGAGATTCCGGGGTAGTGGCAGATGGGGCTTGAGTACTTCATGGACCTGTTTATAGGAGGCAAATTTTCCCGGGCTGGAGTAGTTGGAGGAATTGTATGAGTTGCCCAAAGGGAATGGGTTTAGGTGCCTGCAGGTGAAGGATTTTGTGAGGTGAGAGGTGCTATCCTTCACAGGGTTGCCGCCTCCAGTGCTTCAGGAT
This sequence comes from Scyliorhinus canicula, assembly GCF_902713615.1. NCBI lineage: Eukaryota > Metazoa > Chordata > Chondrichthyes > Carcharhiniformes > Scyliorhinidae > Scyliorhinus > Scyliorhinus canicula. The sequence continues at coordinate 47,553,834 of NC_052161.1, forward strand.
AAGCTTCTGTCAGAGGAAAATTAGGGGATATTTACAAGGAATTGATGGAGTGGGAGGGGGCCCAGATGAAAGATGTTAAATGCAAGTAGAAGGAGGAGTTGGGGGAGGAGCTGGTAGCTGGAACATGGGCGGAGTCTTTGGGGAGCGTGAATGCGTCCTTGTCGTGTGCGAGGTTAAGCCTCATCCAGTTTAAAGTGGTGCATAGGGGCCCATATGATGGTGGCGAGGATGAACATGATTTTTGAGGGGGTAGAGGATAGGTGCAGGCAGTTTGGGGGGGGGGCTGCGAATCATGTCAACATGTTTTGGGCACATAGTGTACTTTACCTGAATGCTCGTAGTATTCGGAATAAAGTAAATGAGTTGATGGCGCAAATCATCGTGAATGACTATGATTTAGTGGCCATTACTGAAACATGGTTAAAGGATGGTCACGACTGAGAGTTAAATATCCGAGGGTATCAAACTATTCGGAAGGACAGAGTGGATGGTAAGGGAGGTGGTGTAGCTCTGTTATTTAAGGATGACATCCGGGCAATAGTTAGGGATGATATCGGTGCTATGGAGGATAAGGTTGAATCCATTTGGGTGGAAATCAGGAATAGTAAGGCGAAAAAGTCACTGATAGGAGTAGTCTATCGGCCACCAAATAGTAACATTATGGTGGGGCAGGCAATAAACAAAGAGATAACTGATGCATGTAGAAATGGTACAGCAGTTATCATGGGGGATTTTAACCTACATGTCGATTGGTTTAACCAGGTCGGTCAAGGCAACCTTGAGGAGGAGTTTATAGAACGTATCCGCGATAGTTTCCTAGAACAGTATGTAATGGAACCTATGAGGGAACAAGCGGTCCTAGATCTTGTCCTGTGTAATGAAACAGGATTGATTCATGATCTCATAGTTAGGGATCCTCTCGGAAGGAGCGATCACAATATGGTGGAATTTAAAATACAGATGGAGGGTGAGAAGGTAAAATCAAATACTAGTGTTTTGTGTTTAAACAAAGGAGATTACAATGGGATGAGAGAAGAACTAGCTAAGGTAGACTGGGAGCAAAGACTTTATGGTGGAACAGTTGAGTAACAGTGGACAACCTTCCAAGCTATTTTTCACAGTGCTCAGCAAAGGTTTATACCCACAAAAAGGAAAGACGGTAGAAAGAGGGAAAATCGACTGTGGATATCTAAGGAAATAAGGGAGAGTATCAAATTGAAGGAAAGAGCATACAAAGTGGCAAAGATTGGTGGGAGACTAGAGGACTGGAAAATATTTAAGGGGCAACAGAAAGCTACTAAAGAAGCTATAAAGAAGAGTAAGCTAGAGTATGAGAGTAAACTTGCTCAGAATATAAAAACCGGCAGCAAAAGTTTTTACAAATATATTAAGCAAAAAAGAGTGGCTACGGTAAATATTGGTCCTTTAGAGGATGAGAAGGGAGTTTTAATAATGGGAGGTGAGGAAATGGCTGAGGAACTGAACAGGTTTTTTGGGTTGGTCTTCACAGTGGAAGACACAAATAACATGCCAGTGACTGATAGAAATGAGATTATGACAGGTGAGGACCTTGAGAGGATTGTTATCACTAAGGAGGTACTGATGGGCAAGCTAATGGGGCTAAAGGTAGACACGTCTCCTGGCCCTGATGGAATGCATCCCAGAGTGCTAAAAGAGATGGCTAGGGAAATTGCAGATGCACTAGTGATGACTTACCAAAATTCACTAGAATCTGGGGTGGTCCCGGTGGATTGGAAATTAGCAAAGGTGACACCACTGTTTAAAAAAGGAGGTAGGCAGAGAGCAGGAAATTATAGGCCAGTGAGCTTAACGTCGGTAGTAGGGAAGATGCTGGAATCGATCATCAAGGAAGAAATAGCGAGGCATCTGGATAGAAATTGTCCCATTGGGCAGACGCAGCATGGGTTCATAAAGGGCAGGTCGTGCCTAACTAATTTAGTGGAATTTTTTGAGGACATTACCAGTGCAGTAGATAATGGGGAGCCAATGGATGTGGTATATCTGGATTTCCAGAAAGCTTTTGACAAGGTGCCACACAAAAGGCTGCTGCATAAGGTAAAGATGCATGGCATTAAGGGTAAAGTAGTAGCATGGATAGAGGATTGGTTAATTAATAGAAAACAAAGAGTGGGGATTAATGGGTGCTTCTCTGGTTGGCGATCAGTAGCTAGTGGTGTCCCTCAGGGATCCTTGTTGGGCCCACAATTGTTCACAATCTACATAGATGATTTGGAGTTGGGGACCAAGGGCAATGTGTCCAAGTTTGCTGATGACACTAAGATGAGTGGTAAAGCGAAAAGTGTAGAGGACACTGGAAGTCTGCAGAGGGATTTGGATAGGTTAAGTGAATGGGCTAGGGTATGGCAAATGGAATACAATGTTGACAAATGTGAGGTTATCCATTTTGGTAGGAATAACAGCAAACGGGATTATTATTTAAACAATAAAATATTAAAGCATGCTGCTGTGCCGAGAGACCTGGGTGTGCTAGTGCATGAGTCACAGAAAGTTGGTTTACAGGTGCAACAGGTGATTAAGAAGGCAAATGGAATTTTGTCCTTTATTGCTAGAGGGATGGAGTTTAAGACTAGGGAGGTTATGCTGCAATTGTATAAGGTGTTAGTGAGGCCACACCTGGAGTATTGTGTTTAGTTTTGGTCTCCTTACTTGAGAAAGGACGTACTGGCACTGGAGGGTGTGCAGAGGAGATTCACGAGGTTAATCCCAGAGCTGAAGGGGTTGGATTACAAGGAGAGGTTGAGTAGACTGGGACTGTTTCGTTGGAATTTAGAAGGATGAGGGGGGATCTTATCGAAACATTTAAAATTATGAAGGGAATAGATAGGATAGATGTGGGCATGTTGTTTCCACTGGCGGGTGAAAGCAGAACTAGGGGGTATAGTCTCAAAATAAGGGGAAGTAGATTTAGGACTGAGTTTAGGAGGAACTTCTTCACCCAAAGGGTTGTGAATCTATGGAATTCCTTGCCCAGTGAAGCAGTTGAGGCTCCTTCATTAAATGTTTTTAAGATAAGAGATAGATAGTTTTTTGAAGAAAAAAGGGATTAAGGGTTATGGTGTTCGGGCCGGAAAGTGGAGCTGAGTCCACAAAAGATCAGCCATGATCTCATTGAATGGCAGAGAAGGCTCGAGGGGCCAGATGGCCTACTCTTGCTCCTAGTTCTTATGTTCTTATGTACAAGATTGAGGGGGTTCTGACAGGGGTTCTCAGATATTATTTCCGAGGTTCTGGGGTGAGGGTGGCCCCAAGACCAGAGGTGCCGATATTTCTGGTATCGGAGGACCATGGAGTACAGGAGGGGGGGGGGGGGGGGGGGGGGGGGGGGGGGGCCGATGTACTGGCCTTTACCTCCCTGATAGCCTGGAGATGGATTTGTTATGTTGGAGGGACGCGGAGCTGCCAAAGGCAGGGGTTTGGGAGAACAAACTGGCTAAATTCTTGCGGTTAGAGAAGATCAAGTTCGCTCTGCGGGAGTCAGTAGAAGGGTTCACTCGGAGGTGGAAACCGTTCATCAATTTCGTCAAGGACTGTCGATGGGAGAGGAGCGGGCTTGTGCAGTATGGTTTGATTGAAGTATTGATTTTATGTTGATGTTTGCACATTTTTGCCTTTTTTGCTTTTTTTTGTTATTATATGTAACTGTTTACAATGCCGAAAAATACCTCAATAAAATTGTTTGATTAAAAAAAAATTTCATCAAGGAGGATTGAAGGGTCAGCGGGGGAGGGGCTTTCGGCGGGGAATGGTAAGGGGGGTTAAAGAGGGGAAGGCAGACATGGTTGGGGGTCGGTACTAGAAGAGTTGGAATTGTTGGGTGGGTTGATGTGATGGTATTTTGATGTTGTTTGTTTGTCCTTTTGATACTTCAAATATTTATATTTTGCTGAAAAGCCCTGAATAAAAACATATATTTTTTAAAAACCTTTCTTTTTCTGTACTCTTGGTACAGATCATCAGCTTTTGGGAGTGTTGACTGGAGAATTTTATCGGGATAACCATGAATTTGTTCAGATCATCTGTCTGGTAGTACAGACCCCACAGTATCCCAATTAACACCAAGGTAAAGTCTCCACAGCATGCACAGGTAATACTGTGATACTAATTCCATAGATCACATTTAAGACTGATATAGAC